>NC_059328.1:43519469-43822500 GCF_018350155.1 Leopardus geoffroyi
GTTCGAGCCCCGCGTCAGGCTCTGGGCTGATGGCTCAGAGCCTGGAGCCTGTTTCCCATTCTGTCTCCCTCTCTCTCTGCCCCTCCCCCGTTCATGCTCTGTCTCTCTCTGTCCCAAAAATAAATAAACGTTGAAAAAAAAAAAAATTAACTCAAAATGGATCAAAATGCAAAGCTGCGACTTCTGGAAGAAAATAGAGAAGAAAATACTTGTGACTTCAGATTAGGTGAAGAGTAATTAGATATGATGCCAAAAGCACAATCCATAAAGAAAAAAAATGTTAAATTGGACTTGATAAAAAATTAAAATTTTTGCTCTTCAAAAGCCACTATTAAGAGAATGAAAGGACAAGCCACAAACAGGGAGAAAATATTTGCAAATCATATATCCAACT
The DNA here is from genome assembly GCF_018350155.1 of Leopardus geoffroyi. Taxonomy (NCBI): domain Eukaryota; kingdom Metazoa; phylum Chordata; class Mammalia; order Carnivora; family Felidae; genus Leopardus; species Leopardus geoffroyi. The sequence continues at coordinate 43,519,864 of NC_059328.1, forward strand.
AATGACCTGCATTCAGAATTTCTGAAGAACTCTCACAACTTAAGAAAAAGAAAACAACCAACGGTTTTAAATGGGCAAAAGATCTGAACAGATACTTCACCAAAGAAAATATGCAAAATAAGTACATAAAAAGATGTTCATCATCATTAGTCATGAGGGAATGCAAATGATAAACACACTGCAATACCATTACACATCTATTAGAATGGTTATAATTTTAAATTTAAAAATAAAATTTTAAAAATATCAAATGCTGGGGCGCCTGGGTGGCGCAGTCGGTTAAGCGTCCGACTTCAGCCAGGTCACGATCTCGCGGTCCGTGAGTTCGAGCCCCGCGTCAGGCTCTGGGCTGATGGCTCAGAGCCTGGAGCCTGTTTCCGATTCTGTGTCTCCCTCTCTCTCTGCCCCTCCCCCGTTCATGCTCTGTCTCTCTCTGTCCCAAAAATAAATAAAAAACGTTGAAAAAAAAAATTTTTTAATAAAAAAAAAAATAAAAATATCAAATGCTGGCAAGAATGTGAAGCAAGTGAAACTCACATAAATTGCTGGTAGAAATGCAAAAAGGCACAACCACTTTGGAAAAGTTTGATATTTTCTTACAAAGTTAAACATAATACTTGCCATACAACTCATACAAGCCAGCAACCTCCTTCCCAGTATGAAATGAAAATCTAGGTTTACACAAAAACCTGTACACAAAGATTTTTTAGGAACATTGTTTGTAATCCTCAAAAATAGAAAACCAAATGTTCCTCAACTGCAGAGCAGATAAACCATGGTAAATGCACAGAATGAAATACTATTCAACAGTAACATAAAGTTGATTATTGACATACATAACAACATGGATGAATCAGATGTATCCTCTGCCTCCCCCCCACTCATTCCCCGCCCCACACTCTCAAAATGAATAAATAAACCTTAAAAACAAAAAAAAAAGAAGAAGAAGCCAGACTCAAAAAACTACATACTGTATGATTCCATTGATGTAACATTCTGGAAAAGGCAAAATTATAAAAAACAGATCAACAATTTCCAGGAGTTAAGGGTTAGAAAAGATGACTACAAGAAATGAGGCAATTTGGGGGAGGAAGGGCCACGATAGAACTGTTCTGTATCTTGATTGTGGCAGTGTTTACACGACTCTACGCATTTATCAAAGCCCTTAGATCTGTACACAGTGAATTTTACTGTATGTAAATTAAAAAGAGTCAAGTTGGTTACTCCTAAAAGTGGAGTCTCTTCTAAATGACGCCTTAGGCTCATCAAACTCTCTCTACAAATAGAAACTGATAAATGGCTTGAGAAGTCAAGTTTCTCCCCACCCCCTCCTTCTCCTTTCTCCTCTCCTCCTGTTTTCTCTTACATGAATGATGGCACCATCAAGCTGGGATCCTAGGGGTTATCCCAGGCTCCTTCTCTCCCTCCACCCACATCTAGACTCCAAGGCCTGTAATTCCTACCTCCCGTGTACTTCCTGTAAGCGCTCCTTCTCTCCATCTCCACACTGTGGCCTTCACCAGGCCTCATCATCTCTAGTCTGTATCACTGGACCAGCTTCCCATCTGGGTCTCCTGCCTGGCCCCTGCAATCCAACCTCCTCCCTGCAGCCAGAGTGATCTTTCTAAATTACTAATCCCACCATGTTGCTCTCCTAGCTGAAAGCCTTCTGAGTGCCCCCAGCTCTTTGGGGGCAGGAATTGTTCTATGTGCCACTCTAGCCCTGGTACTGAGCACCTGGTATGTGCCTGGTGTCCATGCACACTCAGTGAATTATGGTTGAATAGATGCATAAGTTAATAGAGTGAATTAAGGAGCTGCCAAAGGATGTGAAGACCCTCCAGAAACTCATTCTGAGAGATCAGAGGTAGTGTATGCACATTCCCATCCATCTTGATCCAACAATATTGACTGAGCACCTACCATGCCCAGGATCTGTTCTAAGGAGCCAGAGACTCATGGAGCTTCCAACTGGTAGTGGACAGAAAGTATTCAACTAATCATACAAATCCATGCACGTACGTGAATCATACAATTGAACAAAGATATAAGGTCCTGAAGGAGAAATGCCCCATGTGATGAAAGGCTGTGAAGTAGGCAGGGGTGTTGGGGGCTTGATGAAGTTTAAAGGGTCACAGAAGGCTTCCCTGAGGAGGTGATGATTCAGATGGAATCTTGGAGGAAACAAAGTCACTGGTCTCAGAGCTGAGGAAGAGCTTTCCAGCAGATGGCCGAGCATGTGCAAAAAGCCCTGAGATGAGAGGAACGAAGATCCCCTTCCAGGCAGCAAAAGAAGGGCAGTGTGAATGGAAGCCAGTGAGTGAGGGGAGGGGAGGCCCCAGATGAGGCCAGGGAAGGGAAAGGGCTGGATCCAAAATTGATGAAGAATTTTAGGCTGGAGACTGACATAATCAGATCTGTTCTGAAAATACCATTCTACCTGTTGTGTAGAAAGTGGATTGAGAAAGAGGCAAGTGCAGATGCTGTCAGAATCATCAGGCCTAGTCCCAAAGAGCAATGCTGGGGAGCCTGGACTCAGGTGGCCAGGGTTGGTGGGGATGGACAGAAGTGGCTAAATGCAGCTTTATTTAGGAAGTTAACCTGACAGGCCCGGGTGATGGGGGCGACAGAGATGGAAGGGAAGGGAGAGGTCAAGCATTTGGAAGTTGCAGTTTTCAACTTTGGAACTTCCCCTGGGTGGCCCAAGGCATCCCTCATCCTTAATGGTGGTTTCTGGAAGCCACGTTGCCGCAATTACCAGGCCACTAAGTTATACCCCTTCCTCACTCTCATTACTGGGCAACTGCTCTCCCATAAAAACTTTAGTTGGCTTTCAGCACATCACTGTATTTGTCAGGAAACAGAACCAGACAATATAGTAGCCTCTTAAGTAGTCTCCCTGCTTTCATTCTTACCAGCCACCCCCTCTCCCCAGTCTACTTTCCACAGAACAGATTGAATTTTGAAAAAACATAAGTGGGCCCAAGTTACTCCTTTGCTCAGAACTTTCCTCTGACTCAGAGTAAAAGCAAAGTCCTTATTGTAGCCTACCAGTCCGGACATGGATTGGTCCTCTCCTACGTCGCTGACCTCACCTCTGCCACCCCCCACCGTGCGCAGCCACTCTGCTCTCTTTGCTATCCCTTGAACTTATCAAGCGCACTCTGGTATTGGGGTCCTGCTTTCTGGGACTTTTCTCCCAGTTATCTGGCCAAACATCACTTTACCAGGAAGGCCTTCCCTGACCTCCCCACCTAAAATGGACGCACTCTGCTAGTTACTACCTACTTGCTTTATCTACTTGCTTTTCAGAATACTCACCGTCACGTGACGTTGGTTTATATTCATTGCCTATCTCCTCCAACTACAGCCTTAGTTTGCCTACTCTGAGCTACTTGCTATCCGTATGAAAACGTGTCAAATATTTGCTGACAAAGAAAATAAGCCAGTTCCATCTTATTATTTAAGAAGATCTAAAAGGGTAATATGGTCTTCTGTCCTAATAATAACAATAATTGTTATTATTATCATAGTTAATAGCAACCACAAAAACATTACAATTTTTGAAATAAGAATGATGGACTTCGGTATAGCAGGCCAATTTGTAAGGCTGACTCCAGAACCCAGTGTCCTTTTATAGCAGCCCAAAAGATACAAAGCTTTTCTTACTGTTCTCACATGACCTCTTCAGTGAGAACAAGGCGGGGCAAACTGACCACTCATTATCTGGTGATGGACACAGCTGTCCTCTCATAACTGTCTAGCTTTGTGGAAAATCCTGGTGACTTATTCATGTTTTAAAACACGAATAAATAAAAGTCCACTAAAACAGATTTATCTTTTCACTCACAAACAGTACTTCTGTCCAAAGTTAGGAGGTTTTCCATTGGACTTGTACATTGAAATAAGAATTCTCTTTACTAAACTTGATTCAACTAAATAAGTCTTAAGCTTGAGACATATTTGGAGACAGTGTTCCATTTTCACGAGGAGAAGGAGCAAAGCCTGACAGAGCATCACGGTTCCGTTTCAAAGAAGACAAGGAGTAAAGTCTAGATTCTGCAAGAAAATCACAGGCTGAAATTTGCAAAGGAAAAATAGCAAGCTATTTCTAAGGTTTTGCTTCAAAAATACATACTCCTCTCACACATTCTTGGGGATTGTTTCTTCAAGATGATAAAATACTCCTTCCTGGGGTGGGGGGGAGTGGAGGGGTGGGGTGGGAAGTACAGCTCCCAAGAAAATTAAGAGCCTGGCTTTGAAGACAGATCTCCATGCATCTGAGTCCCATCTCTATTAGTTGTGTGTCCTTGGGCAAATCGTGTCATTTCTCGCCTCAGCCTCCTCTCCTAGAAAACTGAGGTGAACGACATAACCCTGACAGATAAATGGCTATTAAAGATAATGTGTATGGAGTACGGAACCTGTTGTCCAGCACCCAGCAGGTGCTCAATAAATGGTAGCAGTTATTGCTCTATGAGCATCTATCTACAGAATCCCACTCAAGCCATCAGCACTTTCAAATGTAAGATACTAAAACAATCGATTTTAAAAGAACATTTAGAAAATACAGAAAAAAATAAATCTCCACCAGTACTATGAATAAAATCTCCCCCCTAAACAAATGAGAAGTGGTGTGGACTGCAGACATCTCTCCTTTAACAACTTTGAAATAGTGACCTCTGCTGGTCAGTGGAAAACCAGAGCTTTCCAGCCAACTCTTTCATGATTGAGCAAGGGTTGAGTCAGCGAGGCTTGGTCCCTGTCCCTGGAACAAAAACCAGGTGTTGCATTACAAGGGACAGAAATCGTCACAAGGGTTACCACGATGTAATTGGGATGTTAACAAAATTAAAGGCCGGCCTTTCCATTTGCTCATCTGCCCAGAAGAATCTTTTTTTCAAACCCCGTGGTCTCCTATTTTTAAAATGTCATAATTGCATGCAAATGTTACAGCTGAAAAACAACGCAAGGGGCATTAAAAATCAATCTTCCATGTAAGCCTCAGATTTTCCAGCATGAAGATCCAAAAGCAGAAGTGGTGACAAATGTGTAGAAAACAGAGTGAAAAAGTCAGAATGCATCATTAAGAATATTACAACAAAAGGAGGGAAAAAAAGTCTTTGGGAATGAATACACGTCTGATTCAGCTGGGGTAAACAGCCAACTACAAAGAAGGCTTTAAAGAACCCTGCAAACTTCTTACAGATATGACCCAGAAATCCAATTAGGAAGCCGCCATGTCCCTTCTGTTCAGTCAGAAATACACTTGATGGAAGAGGCTACTTAAGAGTCTGTGGGCTGGGACATTTAGACATGAAACACATTCCTACTGCTTAAGGTGTGAAATAAAACAGAGGTTGAAAACTGGCAGCCAAAGGGCCATGTCGTTTGGTTTGGCACTTGCCCAATTTTTTAAATTAGTTTCCAACACTTTAAAAATGGAGATTTCACATCAAAATCTGAATTTCTGCCTTCTTATAAACAACAAATGGAGAGATCTATTCCTCTCAGGCCAACATTCTCCCACAGCGACAACCAACTAGGGCCAAGCAGCCGCGGTCCTCCCTCCAGATGGGGCGCGTGCTCTCTGGTCTGCCTCGCTCATCACATCACCTGTCTGGCTTTTGCAAGTGCTTGAGTCTGAGACTCCGGATTTCTAAAAGCCCAAAGGCACTGATGATGAACCCAGTTCAGTTCAAACAAGTACCAACCACATGCCAGGCACTTAATATAGGCACTGGGGTTATAAAAAATGAGATATCATCCCTGAACCCAAGGAACTCACAGATTTCAGTTTCCAGTGAGAGCTAGTAAATTGGAAATTATAATACATTTCCACACATGCACTGAAAAGGTATAGGAATGGTAAAGACTAACGTGATTAAGTTCACTTTCTAGCTTCTTGAGATGGTACTTAACTCACTCATTTCAGTCTTTCTTCTTCTCTGCTATATGCATTTAAGGGTATACGTTTCCCTCCAAGCATAGCATTAGCTGTATCTCATAAGTTCAACATGTATTTTTATTATTGCCCATTTAAAATAATTTTTCCCACCCACGTGGTTTCTTCTTCGACCTGTGGGCTATTTAAAAGTGTAGTTCTTACTTTCCAAACATATGGAGTGTTCTATTTATCACTTTTAACTGATCTCTACCTTAATTGTCCTATGGCCAACATACTCTAAATGATTTTAATCCTTTGAAATTTGTTGAGACTTGCTTTATGGACCCACATATGGCCAGCTTTGTAAATGTTCAGTGTAAGCTTGAAGAGAATGTGTGTTTTTCAGTTGTTAGGTGCCATGTTCCCTATGTGTCCATTGGGTGAGATTTGCTGATCATGTCATTTAAATATTCTACATCCTTACTGATTTCTAAAACCCACTTGTCCTATCAGTCACTAAGAGAGGTATGTAAAATACCTTGTTATACTGTGGACTGGTCTATCCCTCCTTGTAAGTGGTTCTGTCCATTATAATGGATGTTTTTTAAATTCATAATATTTTTAATTCATAATATTTTTTTAATTCAAGCGTAACATAAAGGACAGAAATCTTATATAGTTCATTGAATTTCCATATGTATACACCCACATAACCCAAATCAAGATAGAGAACATTTCCAGCACTTCAGGATTGCTAACGACTCTCCCAAGTCAATACACCGCCCCTCTCCCCATTATTCATAGGGTGAAAACATAGGGCGCTGTGCTTGAAATGTATATAAATATAATCACAGTATATATTCCTTTCTGTCTGGCTTCTTTTGCTTAATATTATGTCTATGAACTTCCCTCACATTGTTTAACACAGCAGTAGTTCATTCTTTTGGTTGCTCTGTAAAATTGTATTGTGAAAGGACAGCCCATTTATCCATTCTACTGTAGTGATGGACATTTGAATGGTCTCCAATCTGGGGCTACTGTGAAAAATCCTGACTCCTACAAGCATCCTTAGTAAATGAATTTTGGAGGGGGAGATGCACTAATCTCTCTTACATATCTTGGGATATGCACTAATACCAATTAGTGGAACTGGTAGATTCTGGGGTAGGCATATGCTTAGCTTTAGTAGTTACTGCCCATTTGTTCACTCCTTCCAGCAAATCTATGGGAGTTTTAGTTGCTCCACATCCTCATCGACACCTGTCATTGTCTTTTTTTTTTTTTTTTTTAAGCCCTTCTGATGGGTGAGTAGTGGGATGTCAGTATAGTTGAAATTTTTATTTCCGGGGATACTTGGGTGGCTCAGTCTGTTAAGCGTCCAGCTCTTGATCTCAGCTCAGGTCATGATCTCGCAGTTGTGGGATCAAGCCCTGCGTTGGGCTCTGTGCTGTCAGCATGGAGCCAGCTTGGGGCTCTCTCTCTCCCTCTCTCTCTGCCCCTCCCCTGCTTGCTCTCTATCTTCTAAAACAAGTAAGTTTTTAAAATAGTTTAAGTCTGGGGGCACCTAGGTGGCTCAGCTAAGCGTCTGACTTTGGTTCATGTCATAAACGCAGTTTGTGGGTTTGAGCCCCGTGTCAGGCTTTGTGCTGACAGCTCAGAGCCTGGAGCCTGCTTCGGATTCTGTGTCACCCTTGCTCTCTGCCCCTCCCCCACTCATGCTCGGTCTTTCTCAAAAATAAATATTGGAAAAAAAAAAAAAAAAGAGTCCACGTATCTTTAAAAGACTGTCAAGGTAAAGGTCTGTGATTTAGAGGTCACCTTTTAATGTTTGCCTGCCAGGGAACATCCCATAGATCTTCCAGGACTGCTTTACCACCAGGATCACTTGCAAGGCACACTCAACAGAATCTGATAAGACGTGTGTGCAGAGAGAACATGAGAAGTTGAGAGCAAGGCAGAATCACACAGCTCCTGCAAAATAATACAAATGACAAAGCAAGCTAGCACCAGGACACCTAAGGAGATGCTGCATTTAGTGCTGAAAAGGTCCGTAAAGGAAGTGGGCACAAATGCAAACAGCTATTGCTTGGAGTAGGCTAGGGCCAGAATAGATGCTCAATCAGCAAACAGCAACAGCAAGACAGATCAATTTTGACTTTTTTTGTCTTTTGTTTTTAATGTTTATTTCTGAAAGAGCATGAGCAGGGGAAGGGCAGAGAGAGAGGGAGACAGAAGATCTGAAGCAGGCTCTGCACTGACAGCACAGGGCCCAATGAGGGGCTCAAACTCATGAACCATGAGATCATGACATGAGCTGAAGTTGGAGGCTTAACTGACTGAGCCGCCCGGGCGCCCCAGGACACGTCAATTTTGTAAATAAATAGGGAAAGGTTCTGTGGGAACATGCGTTGTCTCCATTTACTTCTCTCACACAGGGTGGAGAACCCTTTGAGGACAAGGTCTATCACCTTGTACGATCAGAGCCTATCACAGGGTCTGGTATACAGTAGGCAGTGAGTGAATGCTGGATGAGTGAATGGAAGAATTAACAGCATTTTACAAAAATGCTACAACACCTTGTCTTAAATGCCCAAGGCCAGATGTTTCAGAATACAGTTTTTCAGGTGTTAGGTAATCACGATGTGTATTACATAACACTCTCATGGGGTCTGGGACAGCACCTCATAAGCAAACATACTACAGCAAACGTAAGCATAGTCTCACTATGTGGAATAAATTAAGTCTACAAAGAGCCTCACATCAGGTCAGGTTTTGCTGCCAAATAAATTTTGTCACAAAACTTACAAACAAAAAAACGCTCTAGATTTCAGACTTTGTAGACAAAGCTCTGCTAAAGATGAAAACTAAAGTAACCATAGAAAGGACTACTAACTTTCACTTATTTATTGGGAAACCATGGTTAGTGGAGCACATAGTCTCCATGGGTTCACAGATAAATTTAACCGCTGATTAGACGTACTGGAAGAAAATGATAGGTCAGAAGAAACTATCCAAAATAAGGCATAGAAAGTCAAAAATATTAACATAGAGAAGACGAGTTAAGACACATATGGTATATTAAGAAAGTGTAACTGGAATCCTGGAAAGAGAGAGAGCTCATAGTCTAAAAGGAGATACATATTATAATCAGTTAAATTACAAATCAATGTGATAAGTACAAAGAGGGAATGACAACACGTTGAAAAAAACACATGGAATTCTATCTGGGAGTATGTAGAAAGGCTAAGCTCATCCTGAAGACCAGGAAGTATGCCAAGACACAAACCCAGGCAAAGGGAACATGAACCTGAGTATATAATGACATGGAAGGGCAGTTCATGTTCTATCACTTGCTGCAATTTCAAGGTAAGTATATGAACACCTATTTCTCAGCCTTTGGGGTCTAACCATATTCTTCATGCTTTCCAGTAAGTGCATCAGAAGTACGCCTTATAGCAAATGATGGTTCACATGCTTCAGACACTCATCTGAGAGCACCACATAGAAGACCATCCACTAGGGCCATGGTTCTCAAAGTGAGGTCTCCTAACTAGCAGCATCGGCACCACCTGACCCTTGCCAGAAATACAAACTCTTGGGCCCCACCCCAAACTTACTGAATCAGAAACTCTGGAGGTGGGGCCTAGCCATCTGTTTTAACAAGCTTTCCAAGGGATTCCGACGTATGCTAAATTTGAGAACTCCTGATCTAAAATAAACCCTTCTCACAGTGTGATTCTCAGACCACTGCTTAGAATTTGTTACAAACTACATCTCTTGGGAACCAGCGCACAGGCATAATCTGTACCAAAGTGGAGCCTGGACTCTACACCTCTAATAAGCACTCTCTGAGAGGCTCATGTTTCTGATTCCAAGTTTCAAATGCCACTGCATTAGATTATAAACTTCTCAAGGGCAAGCAAGAACTGTCTTGTTCACAGTTCAATTTGTTTCCAATAGCTGGACTGTAACAGACATTCAGTGAATGTTTTTGAATGATTAGCTAGCTCTGGATCAACCTGCACATCAGTACAGCAACTGCCAAGGTTGCTTAGGACCATGACTGAGAACTACAGGCCTATGTGCTTGTCCTACCTTGTCTTATACCCCTTAAAACAAGAACAATTTTGTCTATTTTAAAACGGTGGTCAGCAGCTTGCTAATAACAGCTGGATTATTAACTGAGGAATTAAAGCCATCTTTGTTTTAAGCTATTTGGTTTTAAAGAAAGAGAACGATGGGTTGGGAGAGCATAAGAGGGAGTTGAGGGCCTTAGTGTAGTGCCTCAACAACCTCGAGGTGACGTTCAGACTGAGACTAATTTAAGTAAAGTTGACAGACATAACCGTGAGCCTGGGGAATATGAGCCATTCAGAAACAGTATACTGGCAAGAAAAGAAAATTCTATTAAGAGATGGCTTTCAGCACCTACATCCTTTGCTTAGTTCTGGAAGAAAGGCAGCCAAGACAAGGAAGAAAGAGACCTTCAGAATTCAGGTTCCTTGGTTATCGTTGAACACAGATATCCACCAAATTAGTTCAGTTAGGGGCAATAGCTAATTATCAAGAAGTTAAACCTTTTCAAGTTTTGTAAGCAACTGAGGCTTGATTGAAAGGGCTAAAAGAACACACACACACCAGATATTAAACAAATGACCTTAAGGATACACATATTTTAAGAGTCCCATTTAGAAAAACTGTCGATTTATTTTTCTACCCAATTCAGTATCAGTGATATACAAAAGGATAAAATAGATTACCACATTTACAGGAAGATACACAAACCAACTATCAAGGAACAATCCAGCAAAGTAACAAATTGTTGCTTACACACATCTACTCAAGGGTATTTACACGGTTCATTCTAGGACAGTTTCCCGGTTCCCCAGGAAAGAAGCTACCTGAATTTATACCCCCCATAAGGTGAAGCAAACATTACAAGTGCTGAAAAGAACCATGTTTTGTACTGACAGAGAAACACTTTTAAAGAACACTCTCTAATTTTCAGGCCAATGTCATAGAGCACCTGTGGGCTCACAGACAGGATAGGACTTCATCAAAGGAAATGCTTCCCTCCTCTTAGCCTTTCTAAGACCCTCCTCCTTGTACACAGGAGAGGGAGCTCCCTTTAATAACAGGTGGCCGAGCAATACCCTACCTCAGCGGATGGTGTGTAGGTTATCAACACATAATGGGGAAAAGGAACTACCTCTCTTATCTACTAAATACAATCCACATTTGGGCGGAGTTTCCAAATCTCCACCAGGCGGACATTATGTGACCTGTATTTTGTACACAGCACATTCCCTTGAGAGAAAATAGGGATGAACACCTCTCAAATTTTCATATTGCTCATCACATGTACCTTTTCCCAAAGCATGAGAAATGGCAAAAAAACTAAGCCTGGCCAGATACTTTACCCAAGTCACTGAAAGCTTACAGGAACCATCTCTTCGTCAATCTCCAGGATCCAGTGGGTGAAGTGCCACAATTCTTTAAGGGAAGCAGAAGGTTAAGAGTCCTTTTCTCCCAAAATGCCTCAGCCAGGGACAGCACAGACAGTGCAACAGAAAAAGCTCAACGGCTCCAAAACATGGAATTCAACAGTCTTCAGTCAACCTCGCCACACTCTTCTGGCCATCTCCAAGGAATTACCACATTCGAAATTCAATTTTCATATTCAAAAAAGAGATCACTCCACTTCAGATGAGAAAAAATAAAGCAATGGCAATTAGCCTAAATACTCCAAACACTTGACAACTGGGGAACTGTCTCCTAAAGACGCTCAAAAGGCCAGCAGGATTCATTTATAATTTGGCATGCGCTGGTTGATGGGGCAACAAATAAAAGGAATAAAGATATAATACATCAAGTAATCAGACAAATGGCAGACATACATACCACATTAAAGATTCATATACAATACTGTGCTGACTTTAAAGAAAAAACTGGGAAAGGGTGGAAGGAAAAGATAATAGGGAAAGAATTACAAGGGAGCATTTCAGTCTAATGCTAGTCCAGTGAATACTACCAGTGGGATTTCCAATCTTCCATCTCCAAAGAAGCTGATCTAATAAATTGTAAAATTACTTTGCTCATTTTGGGGGCATACAACATACTCCCAAGTACAGTAAGCCCTCTGACATTTTGGTTTCACTTGCTATTTGATGACTAAGTTGTTTCTGGTTGTAAAGATTTTCCTAATATATTTTTATTAGCCAGTTAACACAGCAAAGGCTGCTCCCTCTGTGAGGCCAAACGAGCTTCACCAAATAATTTGATCTAATGAAGATGGGGGGGGGGGGGCGGGGGGAAAGGGAAAGTTTCCTGGTTTTTGTTGCAAAACTTCTTCTCTCACTTAAAAAGCTCTGCAATCGCTTAATGTTTTGTTCCAGAAAAAGAAAGCAAAACTAGTTGGGGAAAATACCCATACACTTATTGTTTACTAGCATGATACAAAACAAATTCATAGTTGTCAGTCAATCGTCTTTCAAAAATCAAATATGAATGTTTGATCTTGTAACTTAAGAACTGAATTTTTCCACATTCCTTTATAGAGAGTTAGCATCTGTAAATTGAGACCTTTTTTTTGGACAATCATGCAAATTTAATTTGTCCCTGGAAAGAAAAACACAACCTACCAGATTAACAAAATATGTCCTTTAAACAATAATTTTTCTGTGAATTTTTCTCCACTATTATCATTTCATCCTTCAGTAAGCAGAAACCACTCTTAAAAAGTTTACATATTTCGAGTGCACAGAGAGTTAAACTCACAGCAATCAGGAAGACCGAATCAAGTCAATCTATTTTACCTTCTGAACTGGTTCTACTCAGCTCAAAAGTAAATTCTAAACATTTTCCAGTTATTATTATTAAGCTATAGAAGCTAAAGACATTTCTACTGCCAGAGAGGCTTCTGTAAAATTGAATAAAGATTTTATTATACCACACACACAAAAAGCCATCGGTACAGAAAAGGCAGTTTTCGGTTATTCTGTTGAGAATTTCTTTCCATGATTTCTCCCATTAAAGTATAGTTTTCAAAGCAACCACCACGACAAAGGAAGCATCTAATTAGTCCATTTTCTTCTGATCCAAGAATGCTGAACATTTACTGTCCCATCTGTAGCTGTATCAGCAGTGTAATGAACACAGTTTATATTACTGAGCTATTCTTTGAACTCCAAGAACTGTTGAAGTCTTTTCTGATGTTCTGCAGATGCTTGCACAGCACTAAATGAAACATAAATTCAAAGCATAAGCTTTATTTTACATTAAGCATATTAAGTGAACCACAGAGCACAGAGTCAATATTTTTCAAAACAATTAAAAATGAATAGAAATCTTCACTTATTTAGTACTTCTGAGAAAGCTGGATGAAAACCCTCCTTAATCTAATGAGGAGGAGGGCTTGCATTCAGTAACAGCATGCTTCTACCTTCTAAGAGACCAAAGCAAATTAAGACTGACAAGTGAAAGCATCGATTTTAACCTGCTCTGCTGTGGAACCTGCTGTGCAGAGTTCCAGGCCTTGCAGTAGATTTTCTGGATTTTATTATTTTATTTAAACCAGATTCCAACATTATCTTTGAGTTGTGGAGTATTTGAATTGCCTTTAATATAAAATCCTTTAAACTAAAATGTTTGGTTAAAACACAATAGACTCCACTAATCGTTTTCAAAGGTAACAGCTTGGTGGTTTAGATTTAGTTTTCCCTTTGAACATAAGTTATGTCTTGGATGGGGAAATAGAGTTCTCTCCCTACCCTTGCCTCCCACAAAAATACATTACCTTGATAAAAGCGGAGTAAATATATTCTGTAATTAGTATAAAACTTCTTTTCAAATTTTTGGGTAAAAAATGAATAAAGATTCTGGTCTTCTAGTTGAAGATGGTATTATTAAATGATTTAAAAAATCCAGGTTATAAAAGTTACCACTTTCAAAAGTGCCAAAAAAGTCTTCTTACAATAATTCTGCTTCAAATCATCCCAAATCGCTTTATAAATACGCATCTCTGCTTGCTGAAACCAGCTGCCTCTAACTGAACCATTTCAAGTACTTTACTGTGTGGACTCCCTCCGGGTGCTAGTGAGGCCAGATAACATACCCATTTCACAGGAGGGTAAACAGTATCACAAAGGTCAGAGATTAGGGGAGACAACTCAGCCTACTGGTTAAGATTATAGACACCATTAAATAGAACACTAGGTCAGAGAGACTGGAGTCTGAATTCTGGTTCTACATAATCGTGGGCAAGTTAAATCATTAGGTAACTTGACTGCAACCACACATAGTCAATGATGTAACCAGACATAAATCCAAATGTTTTAACTCCAAATCTTTTTTCCCCACCATACCATTCTGTCCTGGACATACAACAGTCTACTGACCTCATCATATACAAAAGATGGCTCTTCTCAGAGAAAAGAAACTAAGGCAGAATTTCAGTGTCATAATTTATCAGTCATGCATCCCCCATTCTTATCTAAAACTCTCTATTTCCCCCTTTCTCCCTGCTTTTGCTCTATCATCATATACATATTTCATGCTCCACATTCATCAAGCATCCTCCATGGTGGTTTATATCTCAGAGGCAGTCTATAATATAGGGAGAAATGGTGGGATTTTAAGAGTAAGTAAGACCAGATTTCAGATTCATGTTCTAAACCCAACTAGACTGTGCTATTAGGCAAGTCCTTAATCTCCTTGAGCCTCAGTTTCCATATCTGTACAGTTATGATAACCTCTATACCTCATAGATGCTTTAAGAGAAGGAAATGAAAAAATGTATTTAAAGTGCTAAGTGTATTGTCTAGAACAGTGCTGTCTTGATAAACTTTCTGCAATGACACAAATGTTTTTTTTTTTAATTTTTTTTTTTTTTTTTAACGTTTATTTATTTTTGGGACAGAGAGAGACAGAGCATGAACGGGGGAGGGGCAGAGAGAGAGGGAGACACAGAATCGGAAGCAGGCTCCAGGCTCTGAGCCATCAGCCCAGAGCCCGATGCGGGGCTCGAACTCACGGACCGCGAGATCGTGACCTGAGCTGAAGTCGACGCTTAACCGACTGAGCCACCCAGGCGCCCCAACAAATGTTTTAGACCTAAGATGTCCAATACAGTAGCCACTAGCCACATGTAGTTACTGGGGACTTAAAATGTGGCCAGTTTGACTGACAAACTGAATTTTTAGTTAATTTAAATTTGAACAGTAATATGGAGTTATCATGGAGAGCACAGAGGTAGAAGACACTCCATAAATTGTTTTTTTTTGTTTTTAAACAAGTGAATAAGCCTCTGAAAAGAGAGAGGATTATCTAGTGCTCTTTACATTGCCACAGAGCCAAGTGTCCCATAAAAACCTGCTATTACTGCTGTGCATTGTGGAAGTAAAAGGAAATATACTACTCTTTCTAAAAGTAGGCAGCATGCAGAAGTTCTAAACTACTCATTGACCGCATACAGAAAAAGCAATCTTCTGTGCCTTCTAAAGTTCATTTGTAATTGTGATAAACACAGTTTAGTTAATAAACTAGCATCCCTTATCCTGCCGAGCTGGATTATTTCATGAGAAGAAAGCAGTAAACATCAATGAAACTAAATATAAACAGGCTTGGCATTTGTGGTTTTCTTTCTGGTTCTGTTTCCAAAGGTGTCATGATCTGTCATTGTTTTTCTAGCATGATTCACAAAGCACCAAGGACTCGTTTATGGAACACTCTGCTCACCTAAAGTCTTAGCTGACTAAGATGTAATATCAGAATTATTTTTAATATGCTTTTCTGGAAAGGTACTCAATTTTTTGCTTTTTATCTCATAAGGATGTTTGCTGCTTTTATAACTTTCTATCCTTTTTTGTCTGTTTGAAAGAAGGCCCCAAAGCTTATATGATAGGCCCAATTTTAAAATATAACGTCGATATCAAAGCTGTTAATTCCCAGTAGGAATCATGAAAGTCACATGTTGAACATGTGAGCCTTTATAATTCTCATACCTGTTCCTCATGGGAACTCCTGAAAGTAGATTATCATCATGGGTTAAAACAGGTAAACTTACTTCAGATGTTCACCAAATGTAGTAGTTATTCGATAGATGGCAGTTTTTAATGATGCTCTAAATGCAAATCTTAATGTTTTATAAGAAGTGTCCACAAGGCTTCCTGAAATCCGAGGTGGTTTACTGGAAGCATGAGGAAGCTTGAAGTACTTGTCAACTGCCTAGATCAAGAAAGAAAGAAGGCACATTAGTTCAGAATATCAATAAAGCCATATTAGTCCAAAGAATCAAGGAGATTTTATTTCAAATAAATTAAGAGAGAGAGATACACACATCATACAGGCATTCTAGAAAACATTTATTTTGGATCACAGTCAAAAGTTTGAAAGACAATGCAGTGGATGTTTAGCCACTACAGCAGTTAGCAGAGAAAAGTTCACCTGTCGTCTCAAGAGGAGCCATTCTGCAACGGTCTTGAAAATGCAAAGCTGGGAAGTGAAATACAGATATCCTACTTTGCTTATGGTGTGTAACAGCTAAGAGTACTTTTATTATAAATCTCAGAAAAAAAAAAAAGACCAAAACTTTATGCTTTACATAAATAAAGTTATTTACTATAAGCTAGCTTATCTTCCTTTCTAGATGATAAAACATCTATGAGCAAGAATAGGTAGAGAGAGAGAGAATCCATAAATGAAAGTGACTTTATTTATACTTGATAGAAAAAGAAATATAGATTTAAGTGTGTTTTTTGAAGGCCAAAGGTAAATAATATAATTTTTAAATGATATAACCACATTAAGAAAAGGAAGAACTAAAGATACAGAAGTATAAGTGTATTAAACTATTACAGAAAGATAATACTATAGTGACAAGAAATAATACTTTAAGATTATTGTTCATAGTTATGGAAAGAACCACCAAAAGAACTAAATACAGTTAAAATGATTTCTGCCATCATGTTTTTAATTTCAAGAGCTCTTTTATATCATCTGAGTGATCCCTTTTATTTTAGCATCCTATTTTTGTTTCAAGGATGCAATATCCTCTCCTATTTCTGGGGATTTTGATGATTGTTGTGGTTTTGGTTTTTGGTTTTATAGTTTCTTCCAAGCTACTTTCCCCATCTTTGTTTCTTTGGTCTCTATTTTCTGCATTAGAGACTGTGCTCAGAAATCTAGTGATCCCTGGCTCATGAATGCGAGAGGGACCTCCTAAAAAGCTGACCAAAAGCACTGAATACATAGAGATTACTGACAACAGACTTCACAAGAGGTGACCTGCATGGATTTTTTAGGGTTGCCCAACTCAGTAACTTTGTTTTTCTTCTTGGATTAGTCAGTTCCCAGAGAAGAGTTTTCCAGTACTCTGTCTGGTGGGCCTGTATTCAGGGGAGTATACCCCTATCTATTTAATACAGAAGCCACAAGCGTGTCTGTCGTGTCCACTCACAACTCTGCCAGCCCAGAGAGCCCAGTGCTCTATCCTCTCTAAAGGACAAACCTCAGCTGCTGGAGGTGGGGGCACCAGCAGCAGAGAATCTACAGATCTAATTTTCGAACAGCTCTCAGCCATCGTTCTTATTTTGGTACCTATCCCTTCATCCTTAGTTCCAGAGGTACTGGGGGCCTGTCTCATTACCAACTTCCGATTTGCTTCTGGGGTCTGCCAAGTTAGTTATCTCAACCATCTCCTCTCCAGCTTTGAAGACTCTATTGCTGTTGTCTCCTCTCCTGTTTGTGGATTTATGTCTTTTTAAAAGTCCTTTTACTGTGGTTTAGCAGAGTGTGGGGGAAGGAACAAGATTTAGTGTGTGTGTTCAGTCTGCCATGACAAGTTCAAGTCCAATCATTTATTCTTTCAACAGTAACTTATAAGAGTGTTTCCTGAGACCAGGACATACCTGAAATAATTTTAGGCAGAATGGGAGGTGGTATTCAGTGATGTACTTAAGCAACATTAGATAACACCAAATCATAATGGAAAAGTTACTTCCTTTTCAATTTTCTTGCAAACTTTGATTAACCCTCATTAGACCAGGAAAAATAGATATCATCATTTACCGCCTGGGTCCAATGGTCCCTTTTTATAATTTATAGTCACCTTACAAAAAATCTACAGAAGAATGATACCATCAAAATGCAATTATTTTTAAAAATTTTTGACAGCTCATAATTTTGTTGAAGAGAGTTCATCCATTTTCCTTGCACCATAATGGTAAAATATTTTCATTCTTAGGTTTATAAAGAAAAATTCAAATGACGAATCTAGTGAGTTTTTTCATTTCAACATCATCTATTTCTTTCCAATCACCTCTGTATACACCTTTGTATCCCTTCAGCATTTATCCACTTATAAGCCATATAAAGTAAATTTTGGTGTAAAATATCGCAGAAAATGAAAGAATACTGTCACATATACTCTCAACAAAATGGGATGATCCACAGGTTCTTATTATAAAATATTTTGGGACAAAGTCCTTCCTCTTGAATGACTTACTGAATGAGAATATCACATATATTTCCTTTTTCCTTAAAAATACATCATTCTGTCATCAATTCTTGAGTTTGAAAAAATATATCTAGAATATTATCATCTGAAGATTTACGGTTTAAAATTTCTCTTCTATGATCCTCATTAAAATCTAGAGCTGTGTGATCCAATATGGTAACCACTAAGATACATGGAAATGTGGCAGGTTTGAACTGAGATTTGCCTAAGTGAAAAGTACACATCAGATTTTGAGGACTTAGTGTTAAAAAATATATAAAATATCTAAGGGTTCCTGGGTGGCTCAGTCAGTTGAACGACCAAACTCTTGATTTCGGCTCAGGTCATGATCCCAGGGTCATAGGCTCAAGCCAAACGTCAGGCTCTGTACTGAGTGTGGAGCCTGCTGAACTCCGCCCCTTTCCCTGACCCGCAAATGCTCTCTCTAAAATAAAAAATAAATACGTATAAAATATCTCCTTAATAATTTTGTATTGATTACATAATAAAATTACATTTTAGATAAACTGAGTTAAATAAAATATATCCTTAAAATTAACCTCACCTGTATTTTTTTAATGTAACTATTAGAAAATGTAAAATTATATTGCATTATATTTCTATCTGACAAAGCTGGTCTAGAGTGCTATTTGCATTCATCTTCTGATTTATCTAAATAATATTGCACATACTGGCAATTTTCTTCCAATTGCCAATGTGAGTAAAAAAATTTTTTAATTCTGAATTAGCAACTATATTCAATGAAAGTTTTTTAAAAAAAAAGACTATAAAAACGTATGTCCATATTGCTTATATAACTTTTCTTGAAAGATGATGGAATACTATGTGATTCCATCATTCTCCTGTTTCTTATTGGGCTTTTTTACTACAATTGGGAATAAATAATGAGTAATGATGAAATAATTCCTAGGATGCTCAAACAGCAAATCTTGAAATCTTTACATTTCAAGATACCGGAAACATCAAATCACTAAGATTCCAAAATACATCTTGGATTTTATTTATTTACTTATTTATTTTAAATGGTTAGCTTACTTTTCTTTAGACTGCTGATTTTTTTTTTAATGTTTATTTACTTTTTCTGAAAGGCAGAGAGAGAGAGAGAGAGAGAGCACGCACGCACGCACGCACACAAGTGGGGGAGAAGCAGAGAGACAGGGAGACACAGAATCAGAAGCAGGCTCCAGGCTCTGAGCTGTCAGCACACAGCCCTATGTAGGGCTTGAACCCACAAACTGCAAGATCATGACCTGAGCTGAAGTCAAACACTTAACCGACTGAGCCACCCAAGCACCCGCATCTTAGATTTTAAAAGGGTCTGAAGGGTAAATGCAAAAGAATGAATTTTGTTAAATTGTTTTCTATCTGTTCTCTGAAAGACCTCTAAGAATAAAAGTCATAAAATATCAGCTCTTAAAAAATAAGGAACGACAGACCCTAATGAGATAAGGGTTAAACAAGGGAGGAAAGTCTGGGTTTGGAGCTAATGTGTCCCTAACACATCTTGAATCCTCATTAATCTCTTTCTATGACAAAGGATAAATAGGTTTCAGGTTCAGGGACTTCAGCAAACAACAGTATCTACAGCTAGAGCTTTCAATTATTATCTTTTCTCACTTTGACTGTCTTACCCTTAATACTGAAATCCAAAAAGCCCTGAAAACAAAAACTTTTCTAACTGTTGGTGGCAAAAGCTGACCTGACTTCATCTGGCAGTAAAACCTGACCTGAGCTGACACAGGCTATTTACAGTCTTTATTTACTTAATATTAAGACCCAGATATTTCACTGCAGAAAAGTATTAATGTATCTGATTAAGGGGATTCTGCCTCAGATTCCAATAGGAGTATTTTGTAATCTAGGATATATATACAATGTTATATTTTTAAGATCCAAAAAAATCTGAATTTTGAAATATATCCTAAGGTTTGAGATAAGGAACTGTGCACCTGTGTTCTATTTGTAGCAATTCAAGCTAGTTTTCCTTTTACAAAAGTGATATAAAATTTCCTTTTAAATAAATTTAAGTTAGGGGTACCTGGCTGACTCAGTTGGGAGAGCATGAGACTCTTGATCTCAGGGTTGTGAGTTCAAGCCCCATGTTAGGTATAGAAATCACTTAAAAATAAAACCCAAATTAATGAATTAATTAAGCTTATAATGAATGACTTAAAATACTAAATAAGTAAATAATAGTTCAGGTGGCAAATAGGACTAAAATTATGGCAATAACATGTGGTAATAAACAATGACAGCAAAAACTATGGAAGTAGCACATGAATAACTTCACTCTAGGAAACACCAGTTTGCAGTATTTAGTGATGTATGCCATAGTTAGAACCGAAGTACTTAATCAGCTGTGAGGTTAAACAAGTATCTACTGAGCACTCATTTTATGCACTACACATGGTTTCTGGCCTGAAGATTGAGATTACACAACTGGGATCTCAAATATCCAGTTAAGAATTATCCCAAACAACGAAAAGGGTAAACAGTGAGTAGAGTACACCACTAAACAATATACTCTTCAGTAAAAATTAAAAATCCCCAAAAGGCCTTACGTTAGCCCTTATAGAAGCCTGAAAAAGGGCTATACTATGAAAATGGCACTTTTGGCCCATTTATATTTATATGCACTGTATATGCACAAAAGCCAAATAAAGAGAAAACTCTCGTTGCTCTCCTGTGACTATTTATCTGTCAGTGTCATTAACAAATTGTCCACCGTGCAGAGCTTTGAAAGCGCCTCGTCTCAAGGATCTTACTTACAACCTAGTTAAAATAGAGGTTTATTCCACCAAAGCCAGAGTCCCAAACAAATGGCAAGGAGAACACCAGACTCTGTTAAATGTAATCATGACTACAGAGTTTCTCAACCTCAGCACTACTGACATCTTGGACTGGGTAACACTCAGTTGTGGGGGCCGCTTTGTGCATTATGGGCTGTTTAGCAGCATCCCTGGCCTCCACAAAGGATGCCAGTAGCATTCCCCTCTATCTGTCACAATCAAAATGTCTCCAGACATTGCCCAAAGTTTCCTGGGAAACAAAACTGCCCCTGGCAAAAACCACAGCTACAAAATGATACTCTTAGATGATGCTGATAGCTAAATTTACTGATGGCAGTTATTGTGTGCCAGGCACGGAGTTTAACTGCTTTATATATGTTACCTCATTTAAATATTAAAATAATTTGCTAACAAAGACACCATGCTGACATCACAAGCATTTCATTTAATGTTCATTTAATTGTTATTTATTGCATACCTGTTTTATGTTCTCTGATCATTCTACATTTCTGTACATTGTGGCACTTATTACAATTGTAGTTAATTATTCATAGATTATCTGTTTTATACTCTGTAAACTAGAGGGCTGGAACCATGTCTGTCTTTCTCTATTCTGTATCTTAGCACATGGTAACTGTTTGATTATTGTCAGGCAATTGATAACTTAGGACACCACTCTAGACTCTGTGTACAGATTTTATCTCGAACCCTCATAATAACCCTGCAAGGTACTATTTCTGTTTTAAAGATGAAGACTCTAACCTGACAGATGTTTA
This sequence comes from Leopardus geoffroyi, assembly GCF_018350155.1. NCBI lineage: Eukaryota > Metazoa > Chordata > Mammalia > Carnivora > Felidae > Leopardus > Leopardus geoffroyi. Next base: position 43,541,830 of record NC_059328.1, read on the forward strand.
ATAAATTACCCTTGATCATTCAGAAAGTACAAGAGCCTGGACTTGAACCGGGCATCTGTCTGACACTATGTCTCTTAGACTGCTTGCTTACAGTAGTGATAGCAATACTTTTTTTTTAATCTTGAAAGATGTTTTCTCCTGTACACTGTAAGAATTCTGTCATACAACATGGAAATAATAACGAAGTAATAAAAGCTTACATTTGTTGGGTACTTAATATGGGACAGGCATCCTGAGTACTGATCTCATGCATCGTTCACATCCCCATGAGGTAAGTACTACTATTACTATCTCCATTTTCCAGATACAGAAACTGATGTTTAGAGATTACTATTTTCACTGGTTATACAATGCACTCCCCCGCCCCGCCATTTTAAAATTCCTGAAATGGAGATGTATCTTCTAATTAATGATATCTTAGACTCAATGAAATATGGTAAATGTATTTCTAAGGTTGCACAGCTAGGAAGTAGTAGGAGCTAGGACTCAGACACAAGTGGGATTGATTCTAGATCTCGCACTTTGGTCCATCTAACATACTGCCATTCTATCTCAGGAAAGGTTAGGAGATGCATAACCCTCCAAGCCCTCACGGAGGCAAAGGACTAGGAGTCCGAAAGCCTGGTTTTCAAATCTGACTTGACCATTTACTGAGCATAATCTTAAGTCATACCAAAAGATAGTAGCCTTTTTGAGACAGATACAATCATGTACAACAGCCCTTATTCTAACCTTAGTTGTTAAAATTTTAAAGAAAAATCATTTCTTTGGAATACCACACAAACGTTAGGTAGAGCAGCAGAGGATTCTAGAGGAACAAAAAATGAACTGCGACTTATAAAAGAATATTGGTCAAGTGTCTCTGAGCCTTCAAACCCACAGTTCTACACTGCTAATGCCCTGCAAACAGCTCAGGTTCAAGTTCCAGCTCTGCCACCTGAGACTTGTGAGCGAGACCTGAAGCTAGCCTCCCTCATCTCTAAAATAGGCCTAAAATACCTCCATCCTACTTCCTTCACAAGATAGTTATGAGGACCAAAAAATATAAAAATAAAAAAAAAATAATAATAATGGTATGAGTGAAATTGTATGGTATTTGTCTTTTTCTAACTTATTTCTCTTTTCTTACTTTTTTAGAGAGAGAGAGTGTGAGTGAGCTGGGGAGAGGAGCAGAGAGAGAGGGAGAGAGAATCCCAAGCAGGTACCACACTCAGCATGGAGCCCGAAGTGGGGCTCAGTCCCACCACCCTGGAATCATAACCTGAGCTGAAATCAAGAGTCGGACGCTCAACTGACTAAGCCACCCAGGTGCCCCTAATCGACTTATTTCACTTAGCATAATACCCTCTGGATCTATCCATGTTGTTGCAAATAGCAAGATCTCATTCTTCTTTATGGCTGAGTAATATTTCATTGTGTGTGTGTCCCCCCCGCACATCTTCTTTATCCATTCATCTATGGATGGACACACTTGGGTTGCTTCCATTATCTTGGCTGTTGTAAGTAATGCTGCAATAAGCACAGGCGTGCGTGTATCTTTCCAAGTTACTGTTTTCATTTTCTGTGAGTAAACACCTGGTAGTGGAATTATTAGATCATAGGGTAGTTCTATTTTTAATTTTTTGAGGAACCTCCATACTGTCTTCCGCAGTTTGTAGCAGTTTGCATTCCCACCAATAATGCATGAGGGAGGGTTCCTTTTCTCCACATCCGCACCAACACTTACTTCTTGGTGTTCTTTTATTTTAGCCATTCTGATGGGTGTAAGGTTAGGTGTAAGAAACAAACAAAGAAAAAAGAGACAAACAAACAAAAACACCCAGACTCTTAACTGTAGTGAACAAACTGGTGGTTACCAAAGGGGAGATAGGTAGGGGGAAGGGTGAAATAGGTGAGGGGGGTTAAAAGTACACTTACCGCATGAGCACTAAGCAACAAACAGAACTGCTGAATCAATATGTTGTACACCTTAAACTAATAACACTGTATGGTAATTATACTTGAATAATAACTATTTTAAATAAAAAATATACTTTAACAACCCCAGAAGTTTGGTAGTTAGAGAATTTAAAACTAAGTCTTCCTAAATGAAACAAAACAAAACATGGTAAGTAATCGCTCTGTAGACTACAAAGCACTGTACTGTTATTATTTTATTGTAAACTACACCGCCCGAGTGATAAAAAACAAACAATGCTATGTGTGTTAAAGATACTCCCACATTAAAAAAAAAAAAAAAACATTAAAAAAAAAATTAAAAAAAAAGGGGTCGCCTGGGCGGCTCAGTCGGTTGAGCATCTGACTTCAGCTCAGGTCATGATCTCGTGGTTTGTGAGTTCGAGCCCCATGTCAGGCTCTGTGCTGACAGCTCAGAGCCTGGAATCTGCTTGGGATTCTGTGTCTCCCTCTCTCTCTGCCCCTCCCCTGCTCATGCTCTGTCTCTCTCTCTCTCTGTCAAAAATAAATAAACATTAAAAAAAAAAAAAAAGTACACACCCAAATCCTGGGTATCCTACTGTGTTGTCAGGCAAGCCAAATACTAGAAGTTGTGGGGAAATACTAGGAAATGATTTCTTTAGAGAAAGGTATCTGGGAAAAGAGCACAAATAATAAAACTATACACATGTACACACGTCTCAAAACACATTCGTGAGAAAGTGGGCACAAAAAGAACTCAAAGGAAAAAAACAATCATTGGCTCTGATGACTAAGACTTTGTAACAGGCAAAATAAATTGAGAGTGGAAGAAAAGAACGGCAAAGCATGTTTTCTTCTCGTATCTTACATTCCCTCCCAAGACGTTCTTGCACAGATGCACCAATCGTTCTTTGAGCCTACTTCAACACCACTCCTCTGGAACACCTACTGCACAACCCAGCTCCCACCTGGAAATGCTTTTGGCACTCAGTGTTTGCATCTGTCACCTGGCGTACAATGACAATGCCAAGACAGCGTAAAACATACCACCCAACATGAAATGAGGAAAGGCAGCCTATTCAGAAGCAAGAAGCATATGTTTTATCTTTCTGTCTTTAAGTCTAGGACTAAGAAGTCCTACTACTTTGAAACTGTTCACCCAGCCTGGCAGCAAGGGATCTGGCCAATAGGTAACATTTATCTGCAAGGATAATTTAACTACAGGTTATTTTTAGTAGCTACAAGATGTGTAAGGATCCAAATTTATATCACCGAACAGAATTCTAATACTCTAAGTAATCTGATTAATACCAGAAGTTTAGTGACTTCCTTTTTCTGTTTCTATAAAATTATTATTTACAAACGAATTAGAAGTTTCTCTTCCTGGTCTCTCTTAGATTAGAATTTCCCATGGGTGAGAACAGTACGACATTTTAACTTCCAACATATGTTTTGTTACTCAATAAATGTGATACATGAGAAACAAACTGAAAAACCTGGGAGGCAGGGAAAAACATGACCGTCTACCTCCCCACAACCCACACACTGCCTACCTCTTGCAGCGTCAACAAAGTGTTAAGAATAGCTGGTAGTGTAGTCTGGACAACTCCAAATCTATCTTCAGTGAATGATGCTGCTACTAAGTGAGACAGACCTCAAGAAGAAAAGAGAAAAAAAAAATTAGGCAAATCTACTGACGATACATCTATCAAGAAGGGATTAATATCCTGAGTATCTTGGGGCGCCTGGGTGGCGCAGTCGGTTAAGCGTCCGACTTCACCCAGGTCACGATCTCGCGGTCCGTGAGTTCGAGCCCCGCGTCGGGCTCTGGGCTGATGGCTCAGAGCCTGGAGCCTGTTTCCGATTCTGTGTCTCCCTCTCTCTCTGCCCCTCCCCCGTTCATGCTCTGTCTCTCTCTGTCCCAAAAATAAATAAACGTTGAAAAAAAAAAAAATTTAATATCCTGAGTATCTAAAGAACTTGAAATAGAGGAGGAGGGTATTACGCTAGAAAAATGCGCAAAAGATTGGAACATGCACTGAAAAGGTCCTCACTACACCAGTCCTGAAAAAGAGGAGTCTCTACATTCTAGTAGGAAGAAAAGTTTTTAAATGATATTGTGTCTGGTAGTGATGACTGGTAGAAAGAAAACCAAAGCAGGATAAAGGAAAAGAGTGACCGCTATTGAGGGCACTTTCATTAGGGTGCTCAGGAAAGGGCTCTCTGAGGAAATATTATTTAAGCATTGAGAAGACAGTATCTAGGAGATAACAAAAAAACAAAAAACAGTTCTTTAACAATAAATTTTCATATTCAAGCTAAATATGAAGTTAAAGTTAAATACGTTAAACTAAAGCTAAATATGAAATTCAAGTTAAATACGTTAAAATGTTAAATGTTAGGTCAACATAAGTTGACAGTTGAAAACAATCTATTAATTGTTGCAGTTTTTTGAAGCAGAAAAAGACACGTAAGAATCCCAGGCTCAGTTTCTCTGCTTCTATATAAGGAAATTTTCTGCCCAAATTAAAGCACACCTAAGTATGTAAGAAAGAAAAATGATCCATATAAAACAAAGATATAAAAATGTATCTAAAAATTCAAAGACTGATATCAGAGTCTAGAACTGACCTTTCATGGATTATACTTCAGTATTTAACTGATAATGAAAATCAGAATCGTAGTTCACTGAGGTTGCTTACCTTCTAATGCCCAAATATGCATTTGGGCATCTGAAAAAACAGCCTGAATAGATGCCTCTGGGTGCTACAAATACAACAAAAACATTTCAATAAGTTCCCCTGGGCAATAACTCTTATGACATCTATCAACTACGTAGCTGTAACAGTACAAAATTCACAGCTGCCTCTCAAGAATTAAAATCTGAAATTCTTACACAATATGATTTCACTGCAATAAAGCAGTCTATCACCAACTTATTGTGTGACTCTTGCCCAATCTCTAAATCTCTATGTGTCTCAGTTTCCCACTTAAAATAAGAGTTACATGCACTCAACCCACCTCAGATTGGTATACAGATCACCTGAGACAATGGTTACAAATGCTCAGAACACCTAATGCTCAGGCGTCAAAACCTCAGAATGCCCAAATACATATTACCCACTCTTAAATTGTCTACCCTTAGCCCCACTCCAAAGAAACACCATCCAACCTTCTTTAATACAGCAAGGTCAAATAGTATGGAGCATTTTAACAAATGCTGGCTTTGGTAATGCCCAACAAAGCCTATTAAATACACCAGCACGTTACATTTTTCAACATCCAACGGCAGTGTCTACAACTCCTCATCTTAAAATAGATTCACTTGCAAAATCAAAATCAAAATCAAATGTAGACGTTCACTTCCAAGGGAAAAGGAGATCTCGTTCAGCATCTGCTCTGCCACTTACTGGCTATGTGCCCTTAGACTAGCTACTTGACCACCCCCCCCACCCCCCCGAGCCTCAGGTTTCCTTATCTGTAAAATGAGGACAAAAAGACATCTGACAGGAATGCTGTTAGAATTAAATGAGGGAACTTAAGAGAAAAGAACATGGCATACATAAGACACAAAGGTGAGTTCTCTTCCCATCCTTCTGAAGTAAAACTTCGGACAACCCCTCTTCCTCTTGGTGGAAGACAGGACACCTTCCTCGGGGGGGGCTGATAGTTTTCCCAAAGCTCTAATGGAGAGCCTGAGGTAGATTCTTTTTGGTAAAGGTAATTGCTAGTTGGGTGGATCTTCCCTGCCACCAAAGCGAGAAAAAAGTTTCAAGCACTTGAAATGATTCTTTTCTTGTGTGTGCCTATGTTCCATCAGAGTTACTCAGATCTCTCTCCCCACAGAATGAAAATGAATAACGCATGCCAGTGCAAACTTTTCACTTTAACAAAGTACAACATTAGCTAATACTGCAGTATCTTCAGAATGAAAGAAGTTAGATTTAAATAGCTAACACAAAACAAAAATTCTTTCCCCTACATATGGGCAGAAGTTTTGCTTATCAAAGGATTAACATGCAACAGCTGTAGTCAGTGAAACAGGATCGACTCTTTCGCTTCTGCAATTCAGAGTTACTCTCCTGCGGCAGCCGGGCGGCGGACGGACAAGGTGGAACGTCATTTCATTTGTGGCCTGAATCACAACTTCTTATCCCACGCGAGCGTAACATGTATAATCTAATCCAGTCATCTCTCTTCTGAATACCAAATTGGCCACAAAGATTTTGGCAGGACAATGAGCCATGAAGGATCGCCATGGATTTGATCACTCCGCAGGAAGAGGCTGAATATGAGCACAAAGCTGTCCTCAGCCAGGAGACTCGGGAGGCCAACTGCAGTCAAGCCTCGGGAAGCCACTGAGGTGAGGTGTGGGGGTCTAGGGCAACTACTAACATGGAGGTTTAGCAGAGCACTACGCCAAGCTTCCTAGGATCGAACTAAATATTTAGAAGTCAAATCTAGTCTGGAACTTCATTTCGTTTCATTTCCTCTCCCCCCATTCCCAATGCTGTAACTACATATTCTTACCTTACTGAAAAAATACATTATCAGCACCCGTTTTGATAAGAAATTCTTAACCTGAGTTGGAAAGAAGGAAGAAATAACACATGTAAGTTTTCAGATCTATTCAAACATAATGTTAACACATCTCCAGTTTCTCCCTGACACTACATTAAATGAAACACTTCATATCTTACAGAGAATAGTTATAGTAAACCACATAAGTAAATACCTTCGTATTATAAACTGGAAAACGAAGATGGGCCATCTCACCTAAACTGCATTCTCAAGTACACATGTCTAACCCCACAATGAAAGGAATCTGAATTGGTTCTGGTGATATTTTCTTACTCAATTCTTGAAAACTGTCTTGCCCTTTAACTTCTTAATGCCAAAAGAGTGTTTCCTTAGACAACAACAAAAAAAATCTTAAGACATGAAATGGTTTTCTATTAGTTGATATTTACATGGGAAACAATTTTCTTAGTATTAAGCTGAAAGCTATATACCCCAACTGACTTGAAAAGGAATTCACGATACGGCGGTACTTACGACAGGTAGGGCAAATGGGATCCTGAAGTTTGTATAATGCCTACAGTCCCTCTCTATTAATCAATCATTCCGTCAAAATAGATGTTATTCCTCTCATCTTAAAATATAAAACCCTTCCTTGACCCCTCAACTCCTTCCCACTATTAATTACCCCATTTCTCTGTACCACTTATAGGAAAACTCTTTGAAAGATCCAGCTTTTCTTGTGGCCGGCAATTCCTCCCATCTCTCCTGGACCCATCCAATCAGGCATTCATCCCCAAGGCTCCACCCAATAGCTGGACAAGGACTCAATGACCTCCACATTTCTAGCACAATAGTTCATTCCTAGTGTGGATCTCAGGCTCCGTATCGGCAGCAGGTGGCATTTACTTCCCCTTTTCTTGGTTTTCTTCTCACCTCAATAGTTACTTGGTCTCCTTTGCTATTCCTCCTCATCTCTCAGACCTCTTTAGTCATTGCAGAGTCCGGTTTTTACATGTCTTTTCTTCTGTATCCACTCCCAAAGCATTTTTTCATGGGAGTCTCATGGTTTTAAATACTGTCTATATTCTGATGACTTCCAAATTTGTATTTCTAGCCCAGAACTTACCCCTACACTTTGGATATATGTCTCAGTTCTTACTCAGTATTTTCAATTGGTTGTCTAATAAATACCTCAAAATGGACGTAAATAAAACTCATAATTTCCCTACCTCATCTCTACCAAATCTCTTCAAATCAGTTAAATTTACTCCATAAATTGTAACTACATTACTTCAGATCCTCAAGCCAAAAACTTGAAAGTCAACACTGTCTCTTTCACACACAACCAAACAGTAAGCAAATCCTATCCCACCTACTTTCAAAATACATCCAGACCTTGATCACATCTAACATCTCCACCACAAGTACCCTGATCACAGATACCATCCTCTCCCACTACGTTACTTCAACAGCTTTACAACTGTCTCTCTGCTTCTACTCCTGCCATCTGAGAACGTAGTCTCAACACAACAGCTAAAGCAGCACTTTCAAAATGTAAGGTTACATCACGTCATTCTTGTGGACAAAATCATCCTGTGGCTTTCCATCTCACTCAGAGAAAATGTCAGTTTTCACAATAACTAATGTGCCTGATGAGCTCTGGGTGCCTGCTGCCTCTCTGACTTCATCACCACCTACTAGTGTCCATGCTGTTCCTCACACAAATCAAGCACACCCCCACCTGAGGACCTTTGCATTTGTCTGTTCACTGCCTTTCCTTCAGGGTCCCTAATCAAGTATCAACTGATCAAGGAGACTTCCTTTAATGGCTCTATTTTCCTATACAGCACTTAAGACATCAAATTTCTTCCCCTTTAAGACACATATTTTTCATATTTTGAGTATAACATATTGGGACGCGTCTTAACAATTGACAGCATGTCATGGCAACTTTTTTTCTTAATAGCATATGAAATAAGTCTCACAATACTTTTTTTTTTTATTCAGAGAGACATGGTTTAATACATTTGTTTGCTCATCTATTTCCCCTCACTAGAATATAAACACATGGTCAGGGACTTTTGTTTGCTGTTTTCCCAGTGCCTAAAACCACACCCAGCATATATAAAGAACTTTGTAAATATTCATTAAACGAAAGAATTCACAGATCAAAGGCATTGTATTAGTCTCAGTCATATGAAATTACAATTTATATAGCTCAAAGCCCGTCAAATACTGGCAATTTCATTTGGGTCAACTTAATACACGAAGCATCAAAAAAAGTCCTATTTATCCCTGATGGGTTACTCTTGTGAGATTCCTGATGCTCTCAATGTTACGTGCAAATATAAATCCTATAACCATATCATCCTACCTGTTCACGTTTATTCTGAATCCATGAATAAATCACGCTAGGCTGTCTTGCTGTCTTACCCTCCGCACCAACACAGGTAGATAGAGAAGGATTAGAAAATTCAGGCATTTGCTGATCTAAATAAAAAAACAAAAAACAAAACAAAATCAAGAAAGTGAAAACTTAGGATATCGGATTCTCTACAACTATGACATTTCAAACTTTAGAAAACAATCCTCACCAGAAGTCCATAATCTTGGCCCTCTTCTTATCAGCTGAGAACTCTGAGGTGACCCATAGCAGGTATTTACATCAAAAATTCCAGCCATCCGATTCACTACACTAGAACCAAATGGGGTTCCGAGGGGACTTGCCACATCAGGAGTAGACAATTTTGAGGAAAACAGTGACGTCTTAACTAATGGTGGCACTGACGGCCGAGGCATCTGGCTAGATCTCGGGGTCTGAAAAGTAGTTTCTTCTGTAAAAGAACAGAGCCAGTGCTGAACAGGCAGCCTGAACCAATTTTACACATCTCAGTTTTTGGGTTAATGCATTTACCCAAAGTTCAGTAGCTTGTTTCCATGTATGTTTACACTCTCAACATCCAGATTTTACGACAGCAACTCAGCGACCACTCACGACCACTCACGGGGGTGTTCTACATCTTCGGTCAGACTGGTGCAGCTTCCCTTGTTTTCTACCCCCAGAGAAGATCTTCACCTTCAAGGTCAGTTTCTCTAAACCTACGCTGTTTTGAAAGAACCTATCAATTTCTATTTTATTTTTAAATGGCAACAATCTCAGTTACTGCGCTAGAATGTGTCCAATGTTACTGCAAGCTCCTACTACAGCTATTACTTGGCTAAAACAAATTTGTATTGTGAAATGTACTGATAAATGCACACTTACCCATTTTCCACAGAATTTTTTCAAGTTAACAGAAGTCACACCAGAGATGAATTTGCCCAGGATTATCTACAAATATGATCTATAAACACTTTCTTCAAAATTTATCTTATAATCACCAATTTATAAATTCCGTTGTACAAAAACAAAGGAATATTTTTCCAGCCACTCCAGTGCAAGGCACAAAGACAAATAGATTACATTGGTGTTCTAGCTTCTTAATAAAACCACCATAAAACATCAAACATTTAAAGTGCCAAACTTTTTTGAATGACTTTTTAAGGTTAGTGCTAATTGGAAATATTTGAAGAATCAATTTAAAAATTGAGACTGGGGTTTTTAAGTTCTACAAAATGTGAAATACTGACTGAGCAATGGGATGTGACAACAACTTAAAATAATGAATAATTCCTATTTGGTCACCCCCATGATTCCCTCCTAACCTGGGACTGCATTGATCTAACATGCAAATTTGATATAATTTGCCTATTCAAAATTCTCTAATGGCTCCATATTGCTACAAAATATAAACTATATATGCCAGGCCTCCTTTTGTTATCAACAATCATCCTACCCATTCAGAATCTGTGACAGACTTCTTTTTTTACCAATTCCATTGTCTTGTAATTATTTGTGGGCCTCCCACTAAAAGGTCAGTAACAAGAGTGTTTCATCTTTGATTCTCTGGTTTCTAGCACATTGCCTGGCATATACTAAGCATTCAATAAATATTTGTTGAATAAATAAATGCTAATCTGAATGTGGAGAACAAGTGAAACACTAGAATCTTTTAAAATCTGACATTCACGATCTTACCTAAATTGTTTTTCATTCGTAATCTCTCATTTTGGTCTATGACCCCCTCAGAATCATGATGTTTACTGTGACCCATGTAGTGATTTTGTAAATATCAATTAGTTACCAACATTTAAAAAGTGGAAAATTTCAGGGCACCTGTGGTAGCTCAGTTGGTTAAGCATCCAACTCTTGATTTCAGCTCAGGTCACCATCTCATGGTTTGTTAGATCGAGCCCTGATTCAGGCTCCGTGCTCACAGCATGGAGTCTGCTTGGAATTCTCTGTCTCCCTCTCACTCTGTCCCTCCCCCCAGCCCCCGTTCACAACAATGCACTCTCTCTCTCAAAATAAATAAACTCAAAATTAAAAAAGTGGAAAATTTCACCCAAAATATTTTCAGATTTCAGGCTTCTCTTAAAAGTGGGGATTGGTGGGGGGCACACAGAAGTTCAGATACTGGGTCCAAATTCCCACATGGGAACAATGAACCGAAGCTAACCCACAGCTTCCCCTACAGATGAAGCCAGTGCTCTCAGGTTTACCACAGTCCTCACCCAGCCAGTTTTGCCCATTTTCATTAAAGGCCTGGCTCCAGAAGGCAGGTGGACATTAAGTCCGTTCGTTAGTCTTACATTCCTTGGCATTTTTTGACATAAGGAATTTGGTCAAATAGCCTGGGTTCCTCCACTGTACTTCTTCCCCTCGGCTTTCATCTTTCAAACATTCTATCAACCTCTCTGAAAACCATGAATGCGATGCCCCCACCATGAAATCACTCAGTCACGCAGTTACTCTTCTCTGGGCACTGGCCAGCGACTTTTTGTGTCTGGGATACTGCACCAGTACTACCTGTAAAGCTTCACCTGGCTTTGTACCTGAGGAAGCTGACGCTTCCTTCTATTTGATGAGCCACAGTTAACCTTTTTAACACCATCAGCACACCAGACTTAATTTCTTCAATCTACAATGATACTCAGGCCTTCTTCTTGGTTCAGTACAATATCCCACTTATGAGATCAATTTTCCCTAAAAATTTAGGATTTTCCTAAAACTCCTTCACACTAATGTATACATATCCTTAGATTAACTACCGTCATCTTTCTTAGGAAACAAAATGTATGTACTTTGCCCTCTCTCACTAGTACAGGTATTACCTGGAAAATTCGATTTCTTAGGCTCCACAGAATACGAGGACACCATTCTCCCATTTGTAGCAGCTGCTTCTTGATACAGAACCAGTTTCTGAGTCATATCATTTAAAAGACTCAAACACTCCCTTGAAATGGCTGTCCAATTGTGGGGATGTCCACCTAAGGGGTCAAAAAACCAGCTTTTAAAATGTACATAATCTTAGAGTCTCCTCTCAAAGTGAGGAGAAAACTCTGCAAGAAACACTACATTACACTTTGCATTAAGGTCCACTTGCCGCGGCTAAGCTACTATTTACACCACTGCCATCTACACAGAAGGAGTTCAATAAATATTTGTATGAAATAATTTTCCAAAAAGCCTACAAGCGAAAACTTGCTATCTTACCATTAAAAAAGAAAAAACAAAAAACCTGCCAAATTGGTTGCTAAAATAAAGCCAAATACTAGAGGATGGTGTGAGTGAAAAAGACTAGAGTTACTTCCCTACCAGCATTGAACAGACTGAAGACGAAGACAATGAATACAGGCATGTCTCATGAGATGCGCCCCACGGCCCCCAGTGACCCATAAACTTGTGTCTGGCCCCCTCAGCTTCCTTACATTTTCATTTACAATGGCCCCTATTTCTTATTATGTCTGTAGGAATGACATGTTATTCCTAACGATCATATTTTATACACATACCTGTTATTATTTAACTGAAACTACTATGATCCACAATTTTGTAAAAATTCCCTTACTCTCATTATCTTTTCATTTCCTAAGACCTTTCTCTCCCACAGCTGCCACATAAAAATCAACCATGCTACTTTCTATGTTGAGAATAGCCAAGGAGTCCACTGAAAATTTGTTTCCCATTCTGGGTGCCAAATAACCTTTCTGTCTTCATTTAGAGCCCCCCTTAAACATTTCCCCCATCTACAGCTCAAGAGGAATACCACTTAACCTCCAAGCAAACAAAATACTTCATCAGTAGGTCCCAGAATGTTTTGTACTGCTGTAACTCAGAACCACTAAGCAACTATGTAATTGTCCAGGGAAATTTTAATAATATGCCCTAGAATGTAAGTTCTCTAGCAGAGAACACGTCACCTTGTTACAGTTCACTGGAATATCTGGTGAAAATATTTAATGCATACAGAATTCCTAAGTGAACCTAAGTCTGACAAAAAAGAACTGCTAGTTAATTTTCCACAGCATCAGCTCTGGATTTTTCATGCTACTAAAAGGAGTGTGTGGCTCCAATCATTTATATTTTTATGTAACTGAATTTCATTTCCATGTAACATTTAACCATAGAAAGTTTCTTTTATAATGTGGGAATTGGCAAGTTTAGCAAAATAATGAAGAGCTATTACAGAGATGAAAAGCTACCTAGGTTAGGTTGTTCTCCATTGGTGGCTAGGCTGGAATGCTTTCCATCCAGGAACAGGCAGAGCACTGGCATAGTTGCAGTCTTGATGAGTTTGTAACAACTGACAGTAGAAAAGTGTTTCAGAGTTGCCAAGGGCATCCTCCGGTCACCATCAAATCTAGTTATTTTTTACTTTTTTTTAAAGGGAGGCAAAGTAACATGACAGAAGGAGGGAGCTCTGCAGTTGGGAGTCAGATGACAGAATTTCTTATTCCAACTCTGACATTAACTGTATATAAACCACTTAATCTCTCTGAGACTTAGATCCCCCATCTAGGGAATTAGACCACCTGATTTTCAAGACACCTTGTAACATGAAAACTCTGAGGATACTTAAACTGTACTCTTCTGCTCTAAAACTGTCAATCTACCTCATCATTTCTTCAGGGTAAGGGAATGAGGATGCTGAAGAAAGTTTTAAAATACCTTTCCTGGAAATATAACCTCTAACCACAGCAATGCAAACATTTAGGTGCATTAAAATCAATACTTCATTTAATGGACTCAACAGTTGTGTATTTTATTAAATACATCTCTGTCACCAAAAATTTTAAGTGGAACACCTTCTGCACACACATGCCTATATCTGTTACTTTTAGCAATACCTGGTTGGCTAAGGCTAAAAACTTCTTGTCTTCGTGAGGGAGAATACTGAGAAAGCAACATCAGGTCCTGCAAGGCCAAATACTAAAAGGGAAAAAAACAAACATTATTTAATTGTTTTAACTTTTTTTTTTTTAATGTTTATTTTTGAGAGAGCGCACGCATGCACACGCATGTGCAAGCAGGAAAGGGACAGAGAGAGACGGGGGGAGAGAGAATCTGAAGCAGGCTCTGGGCTGACAATAGGCCCATGTGGGGCGTGAACTCACAAACCATGAGATCATGACCTGAGCCAAAGTCAGACGTTTAATGAAGTGAGCCACCTAGGTGCCCCTAATTGTTTTAACTTCTATATGAAATCTTAGTTATGAATTGGGCTCAGTATTATATGTAAGGGGAAATTGCTGAAATTTTTCATGAAGGAAATGCAGTTTGTCAATCAAGCTGGCCATAACCTTCCTTTCCAGACTCCCAGAATTGTCTTGCCTCTACCCTCTGTAAGCTACCCTACCCACTGTAGGCTCCAGCTACAAGAAACTCTCTGTGTTCTCTCCTATCTCTATGGTGAGACACTTAAAACATCACTTCCTTCTAGAACTTCCCAGGCCTCCCCGACATCAACATATACTGACACAGCTCTCAACCATGACACTTAACATAATTTATTGTAACTGCCTGTTTACTTGTCTCATCTGGTTCCACCCACTAAACTCTGAGGCAGGGACAGCATCTTACTTGCTACCACATCCAAAGGCAGTGCCAGACACACAACATATGTTGAACTTTTTTTACTGAAAATCTTCATTTTGTTTCCTGGCAAAATCGTTCACTCATCATTCAAGACACCATCACTTCTATGAAGCTTTCCCATTTTGGTTCCAAGCAGAATAAGTGGCTCCCACTGCACTTATCACAATAAATTTTCATTATTTTGTGTATCTGCCTTTTCCATTAGGCTTGCTACATCTTACTCGTTATTATGCCTTAAGCAACTAGCAATGACTGACACCTACCCAGTAAATAAAGATATGTTAAATAACCAAATGAGTAGCTGATATTTTTGTATATCTAATAAATTAGTCATAATTGATGTTTAACGGTAATCAGAACCTCACTGGTTCATTTTCTTATTCGTTTACAACTTTTCGGAATGTATTCCAAACTCTGGGTTCCATTTTCTTTGAATTATTTTTTAAGTACTAGGACTTCTTAACAGAATCACACATATTATGTATAGATCTACTTTAAAATTTCAAAACGCAATTTGAATCAAAACAATTTATTCTTAATTTGTAAATTTGTTAGAACTTCTTTAAACTCTTTTGATTAAAATTTAATTTAGGGTCATTATCATTATTCATCTTTTTTTTTTTTTTAATGTTTTATTTATTTTTGAGACAGAGAGAGACAGAGCATGAGCAGGGGAGGGGCGGAGAGAGAGGGAGACACAGAATTCGAAGCAGGCTCCAGGCTGAGCTGTCAGCACAGAGCCCGATGCGGGGCTCGAACTCACAAACCGCGAGATCATGACCTGAGCCGAACTTGGTTGCTCAACCGACTGAGCCACCCAGGTGCCCCTCATTATTCATCTTTTAAGACAGCTCATTGTATGTGTATACCTACCAAGCACTACCTTTGATCATAACAACCAACAATACTACATGAATAGGGGCCCTTGGGTGGCTCAGTCGTTTGAGCGTCCGACTTTGGCTCAGGACACGATCTCGCGGTCTGTGAGTTCGAGCCCCGTGTCGGGCTCTGTGCTGACAGCTCAGAGCCTGGAGCCTGCTTCTGCTTCTGTCTCCCTCTCTCTCTGCCTCTCCTCCACTCAACACTGTCTCTCTCTCTCAAAAATAAACAAACATTAAAAAAAAAATTTTTTAAATAGTACATGAGTAAAAACATGTCGACTCCATAATAAATAAAACAAAACAGTATTTTTTTTTTGCTATAATTATAAGTTTATGAAAAGCTAATGCACACATACGGTTGTATATCATGGTATTTTGTGCCAGGAAATATTTTTATGCCTAATCTAAGTATAGTTTAGTTTGCACAAATTAGCTTAGCTTGTACATACACACTGCAATATATCCTTGCATTTTAGTCACTTGGAATGAAAACTAAGAAAGTGAATGGCGTTCCATGCAGTGTGTAGTGGATGTTTTACAATACTGGTGCTAGAATATTGTAGGCCCTCAAAAAATAGATCTAAATACGCTAAATATTAAGTCCATTTCATAAATAGGTTCGAGATTACTGCGTGAAGACACAAAACACATAGCTCAGGCACCTTTATGATGAGGGGAGGATTGCTGTTTAAGACCTTTGGGAGGCATTCGTCCGACTCTTCTGAAAATGGTGGCTGAACAGGGAACAGATGAGCCTATCAAGTATAATCAAATATAAAGACTATGAAAATGATTATTTTCTTGACTCTATTCAGTAAGTTAGCACTAACTGAAATTTATTACAACAGGAAACAATACAACCAAATTAACATCTTCAGTGTTTTAATAATGGATTGCATCAAAATTACATATATCTAAACACACTACTTTCTGAAATGTTACTCTCCCCATTTTATTAAATCTCTGGCTTCCAGTAACAAAGATTCTCTGAAGCCACTGAAGGACACAAACCTACAAAGATGGTAAACTGAAAAACAAACACTCATTTCCTAAGATAAACACCTGGATGATAAAGACAATGTAATTCCCATTCATTTAATATAATTTCTATACAAATTTTAAGACTTTCCTTCAAAGAACAAATATTTTATTGCTTTATATTGAATATTTTCAGAGTAGCTATACCGATAGCATGTAAAACTAATTTAAAATTCAGGCATTTAGTATGTGCTCACTAGAGGAATGAGAATTACACTACAGATAAAGCACAATTAAGTTCCACTAGCAGTTCATGCAGTTTCGTTTCCAAAGATCAAGAACACTAACACTGTTCCTTACACACACACACACACACACATACACACACACACACACACACACAGCAAATTATGGTTACAAATGATACATCCCTAGTAAAGCCTCAGAAAAGAGACCAAAACCCAATTTATCAGAATGGCTTTAGGCACAATAGCATACTGCTTAGTGCTCTGCTAAAAATACCCATGCACTCTAAAACACAAATGTATCAACAAAAAACTCAATACTAACCTCTGTGGCAAAGATTTTGAAGAGTATCCATGAGATATACCAAGTCATCAGAAGAAAGACACCACATAGCCAGACATGGTAGAGTAATGAGAGATTCAAGAGGCCACTCAGAGTGTCAAGAGGCCTATGAAACTGCCTATGAAAGCAGAAATTACTATTTAATCCAATGGGGAAAATACAATCTCAGCATTCAACAGCTTCACAATGACAAATCAATCTTATTTATTAATAATAATGGTGATATGGGGGTGCCTGGGTGCCTCAGTCGGTTAAGTGTCTGACTTCGGCTCAGGTCATGATGTCAGTTTGTGAGTTCGAGCCCCACATCAGGCTCTGTGCTGACAGCTCAGAACCTAGAGCCTGCTTCACATTCTGTGTCTCCCTCGCTTTCTGCCCCTCCCCCACTCATGCTCTGTGTCTCTCTCTCAAAAATTAAAAAAAAATTTTTGTAATGAATAAATAAATAATGGTGCTATAGACTCCCCTCCTTTTGCACCCTATACAATTCTTTCCCTAATACCTACTTACGAACTACATAAGGGAGCCTTAAATGAAGAAGAGACCTAAACTTATGCTCAGTTTCTTGTGCTCCAAATCTTCACTGTCATTTCCTATGGAGAAAGAATGAGCCAAGCCTGTAAGCCAACCCTTAGCAGCTGGGTAAAATTTTACTGTTACTTTGTAGCTTGACACATAATCATTCAATGGACTAGCACCTCTCCTGGGCCAAATTTCAGCTCTATCTGTATACCCTAAAAAAAGCGGTTCCACAATAGTTGGGAGCACATAGCACTATCAGAAAATCACAATCTTTACTTTTAAAATAATTTAAGGGGCACCTGGGTGGCTCAGTTGGTTAAATGACTGACTCTTGATCTTGGCTTAGGTCATGATCTCATGGTTTGTGAGATTGAGCCCCACATTGGGGCTCTGAGTTGAGCACAAGGAATCTGCTTGGATTCTCTCTCTCCCGCTCTATCTGCCCCTCCCCAGCTGGTGCTTTCTCTCTCTCTC
Source organism: Leopardus geoffroyi (assembly GCF_018350155.1). Taxonomy (NCBI): domain Eukaryota; kingdom Metazoa; phylum Chordata; class Mammalia; order Carnivora; family Felidae; genus Leopardus; species Leopardus geoffroyi. The sequence continues at coordinate 43,559,689 of NC_059328.1, forward strand.
TCTCTCAAAAATAAATAAACTTAAAAAAAATAATAATAATTTAAGAAACTCTGTTAGAAGGCTAAATAAAGGGAACACTACTTTACCAAAACCTTGAGTAGATCAATTAGCAAAGTCATCATAATCCTACAATCACACAACTAGTAATTTTAAAACAGGATTAGAACCTCTGGCTCTGCCATCTAGGTGTGTTGTGATTACCTTTAACTGCTTGACCTAACCCACACTCAATTTCTTCATCCATACAATGGTGCCATAATCTCTTCTTTTTACTTCTTTTTTTTTTATTTAAAAAAAGGTGTTTTTTTGTTTTTTGTTTTTTTTTTAATGTTTATTTTTGAGAGAGAGTGAGACAGAACGTGAGCAGGGCAGGGGCAGAGAGAGAGGGAGACACAAAATCCAAAGCAGGCTCCAGGCTCTGAGCTTTCAGCAGAGCCTGACACGGGGCTCGAACCTACGAACTGTGAGATCATGACCTGAGCCAAAGTTGGACGTCAACTGACTGAGCCACCCAGACACCCCTCTTCTTTCTTAGGGCTATTCTGACATTTAAAACACCTGATGTTAGGTGTGTCTAGCATAGTGCTTTACAGTTTCTAGGAGAATAAAGTTATTTTCAGATTTTAAGTATCTGCCATATATTAAGAACAGGATATTTGACACTGCCATACAAATAAAATGTATTTCAAGTGAAAGAAGGAAAAAAATACTATGTTCAATTACAATCAAATGTCATTATCATTTTTCTCTTTCCATTAGACCCAATGTAAAATCCGGACTAACATAATAAATGACCCATGCATGTGGTTTCATTATCTAGCAATTAAACCGAGGACAAAACTAAATTTACCTAGAAACTTTTAAAAGTTAGAAACTGAGAGGTGTCTGGGTGGCTCAGACTCTTGATTTCGGCTTAAGTCATGATCTCACGGTTCGTGTGTTCAAGCCCCGCATGAGGCTCCACGCTGACAGTGCAGAGCCTGCTTGGGATTCTCTGTCTCCCTCTCTCTCTGCCCCTCCCCTGCTCGCTCTCTATCTCTCTCTCTCTAAATAAATACATAAACATTAAAAAAAAAAAAGTTAGAAATTGAAATACACAATGTAGAAACTGTAATATCTCAAACACCTACAAATGTCAACATCCCCACCCCCCCCAAAATGCTATTAGTTAAATCTACATGATATAAAAAGTCTCACAGTAGAATAATAAAAATTAAAAGAACAAATACTGATAGAGAAATTTACATTTTTTTCCAAATAAAGATTAAAGCCTTATCTATGTGCAAAGTACATGGGAAAGAACCAGAGTAAGACACCTAGTGCTGCCACTCGATTATCACTTATTGACCTTCAACTGGTCATATGACCCTGCTCAATTTTGGTTTCTTTAGTGGTAAAGTGAAAACAATACCATAGCACTGTGCTTACCTACCACAATAGCAGAGAATGATTACTGAGGAGAAAAACAAGAGAGGTATGCCCATACAACCCAAGAAGTCCACTTTTCTATAATATAAAAGCTATATCTAACAAAAAAACAAATTATCACTGCTAATTTCCAGGGAGAGGAACCTTGGTGACTAGAGACAGGAGCAAAAGGATTATTCTTAACTGTATACTCTTTTATATGACACTAGAATTTTGAGTTATATGAACTAGGTATATTCCAAAATGAATACAATTGGTTTGCAACTTTAAAAATTTAAAGGCTAAATCTAAACAAAATACCTGGAAAGTGGTAAACACCTACAATGATGGAAACTAACAGATTTAAAAATCAGACTTTTCATATATCACTTACTCATCTATCTGAAGGTCCATTGCAGTGCTAATCCAAGCTTTGGGAATATGGCCTGACAGGAAAAAAATACAATGCTATAAACATAAAAAGTTAACAAATCTTAATCATACTTTGTAACATGAGGTTGATGAGATGACCAAGTAGACACTAAGACCTGGGTCAAAACGCTAGGTTGTTTGATCAGGAATGGGCAGGAAAAGAGAATAATTTCTAAATACAGGAAGTCCTTGCTTTGCACAGGTCTGATTATGCATATATTTCAGTCATATTTCAGTGGTGGTTTAGTTAAATCACACTAGTCCCCCAACAGCATAATTCAAATTTCAGTTGCCAATGGCATATTTACAGTGAGCAACTGAATATATTTCCAGCTTCTCAGTACACAAATCAGTATGTAGATAATGGAAACACATCACAATCTGTGACTAATCACATCCCTTCTTTCTAAGTCTGTTTGTGATTGGTCACTGACATCTGTTATTCAGTTCAGGCGCAGACAGCAAAGCATAACATTGTGTCGCCTCCTTGTTTCCTATGAAAAGCCCACATGACATTTTATAAAAATGAATAACTGAAAGAAACTGGCCAAAAAGACCCAAGTGCAACAAAGAAATGAAAAGTGCTAACATCTGAAATGAAATCTGAATGGAACATGTACAGAGTTCTAGAAGAAATAGTTGACCACGGAAATAGTCACACGGCTGCTATGTCAGCCCAAATGTACAATGGTGGGGAAACATCCAGGCTGAAGAGAGTAGGTTAATAAAAAAACAACAAGGTGTTAACATCAGAATGACAGTTGTAAGAGCTATATAAAACAATGGGTTATGTAAACTAAGGATGAAAGAAGTGGACAACAGAACAGCCCATACCGAGTAAAAACAATTCTATAAAATGATTCCATAGAAAAAAGTAGGATCAGAAAGTTACGCAGATACCCCTGCTTTTTGAAAGTTCATGTTATGCCACTTCGCTTTTATGAAAGGCCTACGCTAGCACTTGTTCTAACTGAAAGAAATCCGAATTTATGAAAAAGGCAGAAAAGTGAAAACAACATTCAGCATTTGTTCTGCACCAAGCCGAACAGCTGCTGTATAGAGGCAGCACACCCTGAGCAGCAAGAGCAGCCCCACCAGGCTCCTTCCTGCAGCTCAGCATCAAGCCTCCAAAGCTTTGAACTGTGTCTGTGAGCATCTGTGCTTTATCTCAATTTGTTTTGTGCATCCATTAGCAAGATGCGTCCTAAAGTATCAGAAAAGCCTAAGAGAGCTTATTTTGGGATACTCAAAAATCTTTCCATATCAGGGTGCCTGAACGGCTCAATCAGGTGAGCATCTGACTTCAGCTCAGATCATGATCTCAGGGTTCCTGAGTTCGAGCCCTGAATCGGGCTCTGCGCTGACAGCTCAGAGCCTAGAGCCTGCTTTGGATTCTGGGTTTCCCCCCTCTGCCCCCTCCCCGGCTCACACTCTGACTCTGTCTTCTCAAAAATAAACATTTAAAAAAATTTTTTTAATCTTTCTATATAAATCAACAGTAATTGCTTCTTCACTTTGTGCCATTTCAGCTTACAAAAAGTTTCCCAGGAACACTCCACTTTCAGATAATGCGGGAAACCTGTAATCTGAAAACAGTATTTTAGGATGCTGAATTTTGTTTATACTATTACATGTTGCTATTGAGATTAATGTTTTCCATTCATCTTGATCTGCCTCATTATATTAAATAAGCTATATTTCTGTGCTTAAAATTCATGTTAATAAATTCTATGTTTCCCTTAGCAGCAGGATATTCTAGTATATTAGTACCAAGTTACAAAAGGTTATAAAAAAAGAGTATGTTATTTATAGAATGACAAAATGACATATATTTTCTTCTTTTTTTATCATGGTAAAAACCGCACAACAAAATTTAACCAGCTTAACCATGAAGTGTACAGACACTATATGCACCTTGTGCAACAGATCTCCTGAACTTTTTCACCTTGCAGACTGAAACTCTCTACCCACTTAGCAACAACTCTCCTTTTTCCTTCCCCCACACAGCCCCTGGCAACCACAATTATACTTTCTATTTCTAAGAGTGTGACTGCTTCAAGTAACACCTCATGTAAATGGAATCATGCAGTATTTGTCTTTTGGCAACTGGCTTATTTCACTTAGTATGTTGTCCTCAAGTTTTACCCATGTTGTAACATATAACAGGATTTCCTTCTCTTTTAAGGTTGAATAATATTCCATTGTTTGTACATACATTTTCTTTAACAATATTTTCCCTTAACTTAATAAATACTCTTTAACAATCTAAACATTGAATCAGGCTAGTCACATACCTACAATTGAGAAACAAACAAAACCAAAAATGACTTGGTTAATTGACATTTTCTGAGCTGTGAGCTAACACATACACTGTATCAAAAAGCAGAAATTCTTACCAAGAAAATAATACACAATGCAGAAATTTCTAATCAGGAACAGTGATTCCACACAACTATGCTTAACTAATAAGAGCAGAGATCTCCTGAAGCGCAAGAACTTGTATTGCTGAGAAAAAAAAGAAAAACAGAATCAAAGGACACTTCCAAGTAGAGGTTCTAGTTCACTCTAAAGCAAACACTAAAACAGTCCACATAATAATAAAAAAAAAATAATCATTGCATAAAAAGATGAAGTTTATTCCAGAGGTAAAAAATCAACAATTTCTGATGTTAAAATATTTAATATTTACATATACAACATCTCATTGACAGGAGATCAGAAATGACAAAATTAACAATATCTATAGTTATACTAAAGACTATGGAAATAGAGTGTGTACATACAAAAAACATGATAATCACAGCAGCAGCAGCTGACATTCTTTGGCCACTTAGCATGTACCAGGTACTACTCTAAGTACAACGCTATGAAGGAGGTTCCATTATTATCCTCATCTTACCAATGAGGAAGCCAAGGTTCGACTTAACCAATTTAACAGCTAGCAAAAGGAAAATCTGAGATTTTAAACCAGACAGGCTGGTTTCAGAGACTACAATCTTCTGCATACTGCCTCTACACTCAATGTTTTCAAATGCTGTCTACAAGAAAAATAGGCAGAAGACACGAGACTGAGTCGGGAGACCTGAGTTTCAGTACTCCTCTCTGTGTAGCACTGAGCAAGTCATGTCTCCTAATTATCTGTGAGATAAGAAGGCTGACCCAGCCAAACAGTGCATTAATGGGTATGTTCTATTCTAATCATCTAAGAGAGAAAAATCAATTAAGAAAAAATATGAAATGCTTTTTTCCTGGAAAAAAAACAAACTACACTTCTTGTAAAATAAGGCTTGTTTGCTTCTTTCCTCTCCCCTCCCTGCCCCAAAAATGCCAATGGAAAAATATTTTTAAATTATTGGACAGAATCTAAAGGAAATTTAGTGAAGCAAAGATGAATTTCCCAAGTTCTGGTCTTCTTTTCTACTTCTATTATGGCTGATCCTTCTTTAAGGAATTTCAGGAGCTAAAGAAGAGCAAATAATTGTATTACTCAGGTGGAAATTACAGCTTCATACAGTGTCTGTGAACTCCTACAGTATCTTTCAAAAAGCATCCCATATGAATACTTGGTCACTAACCACACAGTTCCAAGTGTCCTGGTTTATTTGGATATATTCAAAGTCTAAGACACAGAGCGGCACAATTATGCACAGCCACTGGGTGCTACTACCTTCTTACCTCAATCTCCCAATAGAAAGGCTATAGTTCCTATACTGTTCCTACTGAAGCTCTCACCTCAACCACTACTCACAACTATCCAAAGAGGTTAGGCAAAGAGGTAGGCATATCAGTAAATATGCAGAGAATAACTAATAGAACCTCTTCATGCTCCCCAATTCCCTAGTGGGTTTCTTCTGTGATGTGGCTATAAACTACCCTTCACTGAGTATTAACTATGTGCCAGGCTCTATAAATCTTATCTTACTTAATACTTTCAGTCTTGTTGGCCTAGAGCTTGCCAAGCCCTGTCCTGATGTTCATCCACTTCTTTGTCTCCTACTCCATGCTGATGTTCTGTTCTTCCCCATCAGTCTATCATTAAGAACTCAATAAGGACAACGGAACTGGTTGTAGTTCTATAGGCTAGTTTAGAGAAAAACTAATAGGCTAATGGTAAATTGCTTAGAATTAGATTTTTAAAAAGAGCTAATTTTTCATACTGTTACATGAAAACAGTAGTTAGTGAATAATATGTACCATATAAAACTTTATGGAAGCTCCATCCTACAAAATATATATGGAAGTTCCATCCTACATATATATAATATATATGTAACTATACAGGAAAGGGTTTAGCAGAACATACACTAAACTGGTCACAGTGATCTCTGAGGCAAAGATTGAGATTGGCAGCAGAATGACTAAAGGAAACTTTTGTTCTACGATATTGGAATATTTTATAATAAAAATAGTGTTACCACTCTACTCTTAGGACGTAAGCTGACAGGCAGCACCAAAAATAATGATGATGGTGATGCTAATAATAATGCTGTTGTGCTTATAAAAAAAAAAAAAAATTTAAGGTCTAACATTCTCTGGTCAGCTTGGCCAGTTAAAGAAAAAAAGTAAACAGCTATTACCATCATCTCATTTTATGGAGGTTCAGAAGAACAAATGGGCCTGATCTCACTTTAAGCTTGCAAGTTCCTATCAATATTGCTTTCCTTAGCAACTGAAGTGCATAAGGAAAGGTCATACGATGTGCACCATGCTCTTAGGGCTAATCAAAGAAGGCTAAGCTATTGTATGTTCCTTCCCCGTCAATCTTCTGAAGAGGCAAATCTATCCAGCCAGGCAAAGACAGTTACAAACTTGGTGGATGAGAAACTATGATCCTGGTTACAAAGATCCATCATTTCAACTACTCTTGCCAAAAACCTGTACCTCCCTTACTCCACTGCATCCACCCATAAAACCCCTGTTCCAACCATCCCCGGGGCTGGAGAATAACACCCACCTGGGCAGACCAAACAACACTGTTCCTGTACACTCATGGTTATGAGAGATGCCCCCAAAATAGATTTTGGCCAAATACAGAATGGCCCAATGTTAAAAGTCAATGTTCTGCCAAAGTTGAATCTGAAGCCAAAGCTGAATATTACCGTTAGAAAAGAAACTTCAGGGCGCCTGGGTAGCTCAGTCGGTTGAGCATCTGACCTCAGCCCAGGTCATAAACTTGTGGTTCACAAGTTTGAGCCCCGCATTGGGCTCCCTGGAGCCTGCTTCGGATTCTGTGTCTCCCTGTCTCTCTGCTCCTCCCCTGCTCATGCCCTGTCTCTCTCTCAAAAATAAATAAAAACACTAAAAAAAAAAAAAAAAAAAAAAAAAAAACTTAAAAAAAAAAAAAAAGAAAGAAAAGAAACTTCATGGGCATAAAAATAAATCTAAATTTTTATCAAAGGACGGGGCACCTGGGTGGCTCAGTCAGTTAAGCGTCTGACTTTGGCTTAGGTCATGATCTCACAGTTCTGGAGTTCGAGCCCTGCATTGGGCTCTGTGCTGACAGCTCAGAGCCTGGAGCCTGCTTCAGATTCTGTGTCTCCCTCTCTCTGCCCCTCCCCTGCTCACACTCTGTCTCTATTTCTAATAAAATAAAATTTTATCAAAAGAAATTACAAAAACTTTAGTAGTAAAATTTTACAAATGTGACATTACTGGGGCACCTGGGTGGCTCAGTCAGGTAAGCATCCAACTTCGGCTCAGGTCATGACCTCACGGCTCATGAGTTCGAGCCCCACGTCCGACTCTGTGCTGACAGCTCAGAGCCTGCTTAGGATTCTGTCTCTCTCTCTCTCTCTCTCTCTTTCTTTCTTTCTCTGCCCCTCCCCCACTTACACTCTGTCTCTCTCAAAAATAAACATTTAGAAAAAAAAGAAACAAAAAAACAAACGTGACTTTACACAGCGGTAACCCTCTACCGGCAGGCAGGCACCGTCAGTTACCGGACCGTTCCTACTTGTACTCTTTTGCCATCAACTGAGGTTCATGGAGGAGAAAGTGATCTCGGGGTATCTCGTTTTTCTCTAACACTTTTATTCTTTATATTCTTAATTACATTTGGATCAAATATGATTTAGCATGGACATTTCTGTACAGAATTTGGGGGTTTTTCCTCCTAAAATTTTAAGGTGGCAAAGCTGACACTCTGCTTTTAATTCACCTTCTCAAGATGTGAAGAATTTCTAACCAGGACTCCTCCTTCATACACTCACAGACTGCAAGGAGGTAAGGGCCAGCTCCTGTTCTTTTTTTTTTTTTTTTCATGTTTATTTTTCATGTTTATGTATTTTTGAGAGAGAGAAGCAGAGCATGAGCAGAGGAGGGGCAGACAGAGAGGGAGAGAGAGAGAATCCCAAGCAGGCTCTGCACTGTCAGTGCAAAGCCCAATGTGGGGCTTGAACCCACAAACTGTGAGATCATGACCAGAGCCGAAACCAAGTCAGACGCTTAACCGACTAAGCCACCCAGGTGCCCTCGCCAGCTTTTTCTGTGAGCGCTATCTCCTTGCAATAGGTCTATTTTTAACAGATCGTTCTCATGGAAGCAACAGGCATATGGGACTTTCAGTGAAATCAGGAGAACCCTAATCTACATTCTCACACTCTCACGATACATCATTTGTTTGCACATCCCTCCCTCCCCACCAGACTGGGTCTCAGTGGGAAAGGGCTGGTTCTAATAGTTTTGCTCCAAAGCCCAGTCCTTAGCCTGCCACAGCACAGGAATGAAGCGAGTAAGAGCACAGTCAGGAAGAGTGGGAACAGTCTGGAGACAGCCTTCACGCCACAGGAGAAATCTCAACCGATCTTTCGCCCTCCTGCCAAAGGAGGTGGTTCTGAGTTCCACCAAAGACTCCTACCAGATTAGATTTTTAAAAACCTAACTGAAAGATAGTTTAAACTATTCAGTCAAACCAGTCAAACTGTTTGATTTATTTACATACACCATGCCTAATTCTGGAAAAGATCTGAGACAGTAACTGGCATTCTGTACTTACGTGAACATCCTCAAGCCCATGAGTTCTTAGGTGCAAAAGGAAGCTGGCAGCTGCACAGAAGTACACTGCATGAATGTCATCCTCCTCCTCCCCCAGCCCTGCTAGGTCACAGCAACTGCCACTACCTAGCAGCAGGGGAAAGAGTGGGGCAAAGCAGTATCCTCAGAGTGGCAGTGTGAAGGGCAGCTACAGCTCTCAAACATATGCTAAAGTCTCATGAAAACAAATCACTCTTCTCCAAATGGCATTTTGATGATCTCAGTCCTAAGTTTTGTTGATCAAATCTTGAATCAATCAGATGAGGCCAGTTATATACACATATACGAAGGCAATTTTAACTCTGCTAAATTCTGACATAACGTAACGCTCAAATGATATCTTACCTGTATGATAGGAAATGGAAGATAGTTCATGTTGTTAATAAAATACAGGAGACTGTAGCTATAGCCCATAAATGCACCAGCCAGGAGAAAAAACAGGTGATACTCATTTAAGCAGGTTTGTGCAGCAGGGCTATTTAAACTGGAGAGAAAAAGGTAATTAATTCAACAGTCAAGGACACAAACCACTGTTTTAGAAAGCTCAAACTCTGACATAATCACTTAAGACATGCCCCAAATGCTAACTAAATGGTTCATTTTGGGTTAAATGTGGGCAAAAGATTAATAAAACCCTTTCCCGGATGCATGAGAATTTGACCTCTCTAAAGGTTAACTCCTTAGCTCTTCCTGTGGAAGTCTGCCAACGGGAAGAACATGCCCTGTGATAGCACGCAACACTGCTTACAAGCAGGTACGCTGCATTTGGACTGAGAGGAGCTAGAACTGAATGGTGCGTGCCTGCTAGAGAGGTCATGCCTTTGGCCTTCTCTCTGTGCTATCTCTTCTAAAGGGGCAATCCCTCAAGAGGACCCTTTTCACTAAAGAAAATTTATCACATTAGGGAAAAAAAAAAAAAAAGCCCTATGTAATAGTAACTAGGGGGGGGGAGGGAAAAAGGAAATCAAGTATTAAGTAGTACTCGTGAACCCTAGATTTTAAAGGCGGTAAAAAATAGGGAACTTAAGACTACCGTAATCTTTTTTTATTTTTAAGCTCAGAATAGCAACCTGAAATTTTTATCAGGGCCATGTGTTCAAGAAATGTATCAGTTTCAAAGTGATAAAACGACTACTGAAGAAGGTGGTTGTAATTATTTTAAAGTTTTTTCTTCATTCTCCCCACACAATCCTTCCTTAAACTCCAACCTAAATGCCACCTCCTCCAAGAAGCCAATGATCTTCCCTGCTTTCTGAACTGCCACAGGTTTAATGTGTACACATTACTTTCTTATTCCCTCCCACTTCACATAAATTCCTATTTCTCTTCTATCACATCCATTTGTGTCCATGTCTTAATTCCCTTACTGTTTTTAACTCTCAAAGAGTTAAAAGTGTATGTGTGAATCACTCTCACAAATCCAACAGCACCTAGCATAGCACCTTGCACAGAAAACGGTTTTAAAAAAACTAGTGAAATTCAACAAGCACAAATATCAAAAACATCTGATGTTATGTATAAAAGCACCTTCCGTGTAAGTCTAGAATAAACAAAGAATGCCCACAAACTATTAACCTATACAGGTCACCTTTGGGTTAGTAACTAAACAAGTTCCATAGAGAAAACATATTTCATATTACCTCTCAGTACCAGTGCAGGAAACCACAAGAAAACCGTATCGACCCTTGGTTATCACTGCAGCACACCAAGCCACCATCATCCCCATTGCAGCATGAACAAATGAGTGCATGAGCTGCTGAGGGTGAATGATCTTCCCGATCAGTGCCAGTCTGGAGCAGGGAATGGAAGGCACAACTGCAAATAAAGCACGTTACTGTGGCTTTATAACCTGTAGCATATGAGGTCAGGGGACACGAACATATTGTTCCCTCTCGTCCTTGCACAGATATTCCAAAGGCAAAAGGAAACCCAGAATCAATGTGAAGTAAAGAAAACCTCTACATTAAGAATTCTAAGTTAAAATAATTAAAATAGTTTAATTAAAATAGTTCAAATACTGTCTACCCTGCCAACCTTGTAGGTGCCATAAAAGAACAAATAATGATCATTTTTGAAAGATAGTGCTTGCCCTCTGACAAGTTACCTTTACTTCAGCATTTGAACTTGTCAATATATAGCCCAATTGTAAAAACTAAACCACAAACTAAGTAAATGATGACAACACTGAATACTAAAATAAATTCTTGTACAGGAATTTCTAATACTTGTGATAATCAAAAACAGTTTTCAGGAAGTGTGCTAGGGCAGGTGAGTGTGGGTAGGAGGGATATTGACTTTGACTTTTGAAAACAGCTAGCAGAGGGTTTCCTGACCTACCCATATGCACATTCTTTTCTTTTTTTAATGTTTATTTATTATTTTTGATAGAGTGAGCTGGAGAGAGGCAGAGAGAGGGAGGGACAAAGGATCCAAAACAGGTTCCATGTTGACAGCAGAGAGCCTGACAAGGGCTCAAACTCACGAACTGTAAGATCATGACCTGAGCCAAAGTCAGATGCTCAACTGACTGAGCCACCCAGGCGCCCCTATACATTCTTCTTTTAACAGACTCCAAGTAAAGAGAGAGTAGAGAGATGAAAAATTCCTGTGAAAGGAGAGGGCTTAGGTGTTTTACATTTAGAAAAAGAGATTGCTATCCCCTCTCCCTGCCCCCCAGAAATGCCCATGAGACCCACTTGCGTGCAATTGACTTATAATGTTCTGAACATACCAAAGCTTCTGTCTCTAAGCCTTTTTTTTAAGAGAGCACACAAGTGAGGGAGAGGGGCCTAGGGAGATGGAGATAGAGTGAGCGAGCAAGAATCTCAAGCAGGCTCCACACTCAGCATGGAGCCCATTGCAGGGCTCGATCCCACGATGCTGGGATCATGACCTGAGTTGAAACCAAGAGTCAGGAGCTCAACCAAGCCACCCAGGTGCCCCTAAACCTTTCTATGTGCTGTATCTTTTCCCTGGAACATCATTTTCCTTCTCCCAATTAATACAACTCATCCAAGGGGCGCCTGGGTGGCGCAGTCGGTTAAGCGTCCGACTTCAGCCAGGTCACGATCTTGCGGTCCGTGAGTTCGAGCCCCGCGTCGGGCTCTGGGCTGATGGCTCAGAGCCTGGAGCCTGTTTCCGATTCTGTGTCTCCCTCTCTCTCTGCCCCTCCCCCGTTCATGCTCTGTCTCTCTCTGTCCCAAAAATAAATAAACGTTGAAAAAAAAAAAAAAAAAAACTTTATAATAAAAAAAATACAACTCATCCTTCAAGGCTTGGTTTAAGCATCATCTCCTCCATGAAGCTTCCCATGCTGGGTAAATGTGTTCCTATATATTCCCATACTATCCAGTGTATTGTAATTGAATATGTTTGATTAACTGAGATCCTCTGGGGACAAGTGGGACCATAATACTTATCTCTTATCCCCATACAATGTATGGCACATAGAATGCTTTTGAAGGAATGATTCAAAGTGACTAATCAGGCTTTAAGAATGACAAGCTGGACAGCCCTAGTGTGGCATCTACATCAAGATGACCTGAGTATGTGGGACTGTGTAAAAGAGCACAATGCTATAAGCTAGGGAGAGTTGTGTATGGCTTGAACAGAAAAAGAGATCCATCAGCTAGGCATGAGGGATTAAGAAAGCAAGGGAAAAGGGTATATATTATAACATCCAGAGTAGGACTTGAAATTTTATCCCATCTCTAAGAAGCAACTACTGAAGAGCTAAGAGAGGGATGATGGTATAGTCAAAAAAAAAAAGAAGTGTCAGAAAAAGCTTCTTACAGTACCATAAGGACAGATGCAGGAATCAGAAAAGGCATAAAGAGTAAAAAGAGAAACCGAAAAAAATACAAAGCTCTGGAATCTAGCAGGTGATTTTCCCAAGGCAAAACATACAGTTGTTGTTGTTTTTTTTAACTATAGAATTATAGACTTTTATATTTGAAAAGGACCTTAGAAATCATCTGGTCCTGATCTCCTACCCTATAAAGGAGTTATTTTTATAATACATCTGCTGAGTCACAGCTTTAACAGCAGCTGTAAACTATTAAAAGGTCTAAATTTTGTTATTGTGGTAAAATATACAGAAGTTGACCATTTTAACCATTTTTTCCCATTTTAACCATTTTTAAGCATGTAGCTCTGCAGCATAAGTTCACTCACACTGTTGTATACCCACCACCACCATCCACCTCAAGACTTTCCCATCCTGCCCAACTGAAACTCTGTGTCCATCAAAGAACAGCTTCTCATTCCCTCCTCCCCCAGCCCCTGCAACCATTACTCTTTCTGTTTTTATGAATTTGATGACTCTAGGAATCTACTATATAAGTGAAATCATATAATATTTGTCCTAAGAGCTCTGAATATTTTAAATAGGCTTCACACCCAACATGGGGCTTGAACTCATGACCCTGAGATCTAGACCTGAGCTGAGATCGGGAGTCAGATGCTTAACTGACTGAGCCACCCACGTGTCCCAAACCTCTAAATATTTTTAAACACAGAGAAACGGGCATTCAAATAAATTTTTAGTTAAAACATTCAAAGCAGATGATTCTGTATAGATATCTTAAACTGACTCAAACTGACTCAAAACAAGCCTGTTATATACACCTACGTACAAAATGCACTGAGTATGCCCTTAATAATATAAAGTCACATATTTTTAAGACAATTAACATTTGAAAACTCACCTGCATAGAACTCCACGTTAAAAATACTTATTATTACTACTACCACTGACAGCAGCAGGAGGTAAAAAATTACATAGGAACAATATAGATCATTGAAAGAATCTAAAACACAAGAGAGATGAATTAGTAAATTCATTCAGTCATGTAGTCACGATCAATACACTGCAATAGAAAAGGGGTTTGAACCACAGCTGCAAGTTTCATTGTAAAAGTTATCTTTTCTTTAAGAATTTACTCATACCCTGCTGACAGGTCCTACAGAACATCAACTCAAGAACTACAGTGTGAGTTACTTACACCAAGCTCTGGGTCCTTTAAAATTATACTAGAATTTCCTTTAGATGATCCAGATGTTAACATCAGACAAAATACTACCATATGCAAATGTATTTCATCGTGTGAAAGAGAGAAGTACCACATTTAGTAATATACCAACAAGGTTTCCTCTTAAAATGTATAAATAGTATTTTTCATATCTCTTCTTAATAAATGCAATTAGCTCCTACAACATTTCTGGAAACAGCATAATCCATAAATCATCTAAGTGAGCTGAATTAAAAAAATTTAAAAATCACGGTATTCTGTAAAATACTAACATTCACATTTTAGAGTAGTCCGAACAAGCAAATATTCCATTTCAAAAATATGGCCAAGTTTAAAATATGTATGTGTATATAAAACACCTAAAAACATAAATAAGAGAAATAACAAGGAAATATATTTGGTGTATAGGCTGAGACTTAATAATAAAACCTATAATTTTTAGGAGTATAATTTATTGACCAAGATTAGTAAAGAATATTTGTTAAGTATTCACAATTAAAGCCAAACATTATACTGAACTAACGGAATGAAAGAACTGATTCATGTGACTAGAAATAAGAAAGGGAAGAGCACAGTTTCTCTGAAAAGACTTTGTGAGCGAAAGTTGAAAGAGATGAGAAACATGTGATGAGAAAAATGGCACAAATCAAATCCCATTTGGAGGGAAGGTGTTACTAGGATTAAAAAACCCTTGCCCATGAAATGGCAAAAAGTTTTTCTTAAGTGCCAATTCAGAACAACTGGTAATGGTTCTTGATTTCAGTGCTCAATACTCGGAGGTTGGGACCAGACAGCCAAGATCAACGAGCGATGCAGACTCAGGCAAGGTGGTTACAGAAATACCTGCCATCCCTGTGCTGGCTTAAGGCTTAATTTTATCTGCCTTGTAGAACCCCTGCAAGAAGTGACTGAGGTGTCTCAACAAAAAACTTAACACGACTATAATTCTTTAGCAGCAATGTCTCCAAAGACCACAAAGTAAAGCTTCTGACTCCCTGAAAATCGGCATTTTCTTCTGAAAGTTAAATCAACAACACACTTTCCACTTCCCAAAGCAAAAGAAATTTGTTGTTCTTGTTGGGGAGAGGGAAATAAAAAGAATTAAGAGTACTTGTGCTTCTTAGCCTTAGGCAAGAAGCTTTAAACTTTAAAGAGTTCAAAACCTATCCTGGCAACATTTCTCTTTTTAATTCTAGTGCAGCATAGTGGAAAAACACAGGCTTTGAAGTCAGAGACCAATGTTCAAATTCTGGTTCAGTTACTCGCTGTGTGTCTCTGCACAGACTTATACAACCAAGTATCAGCTTCTTCATTTATAAAGTAGGGATAATACCTCTTTATTATATAGGGTTGCAGGAAGGATAACAGCTAATATACTTAAGGTGCTTAGTACAGTGTGTGGCACACAGTAGATGGCAATAATTGATCGTATTATTTTTTTATTTTTTTTTTTTTTAAATTTTTTTTTCAACGTTTATTTATTTTTGGGACAGAGAGAGACAGAGCATGAACGGGGGAGGGGCAGAGAGAGAGGGAGACACAGAATCGGAAACAGGCTCCAGGCTCTGAGCCATCAGCCCAGAGCCCGATGCGGGGCTCGAACTCCCGGACCGCGAGATCGTGACCTGGCTGAAGTCGGACGCTTAACCGACTGCGCCACCCAGGCGCCCCATAATTGATCGTATTATTAACATAATCATATTGTAATAAATGTAGTGACTTTTTTGTCTCCACGGAGAAACATTTAGTCTGCTCCAATCTTTTCCTCCTCATCACTCTTTGCATTTAACTCTATGTTTCTTAGTCTTTAACTCTTTCCCCCTTTTCTCTCTTCTCATCTTTTTCTTATTAATCACAATATAGAAATGAAGTAGTCTCAATTTTAGACAGGTTTTTTTAAAGAGATAGATGTCATATTTTCTATTCCAAATTTTTAAATAGATAAAAGGAACAGTTCTGGTCCTTAAAAAGACAATGTCAAAAAAAAAAAAAAAAAGCAGTAAAAAAGACAAACAAATAAACAAAAATTAAGGTACGTTTTCATTTATGTGATCTTCTGATTATCTTTTTGCTTATGTGATAATACAGTCTGACAGGTTTACCAATATTATTATATAGTGAAAAGGTGATTCATAAAGGGAGTGCCTTAAGATTACCTCAAGGTGAATGTTTTGCCATATCAATATGGGCAGTGATGAAAAACAAATTATTTGATAACACAATTTTTATGCTGAGAAGTAGGTCCTGTAAATTTGATTTCCCCAAACTGAGTACCACTTACCAGACAGCCACTGAATAGGATGAAATAAATCAATGCTGCTGAAGATTATAAATACTGTGGTACAGATGGGTAGAAGCAGCACTGACCAGACAATACTCGCAACTATCCTCCAGCCCAAAACCTATAATTAAACAAAATCCCTCAATCATGAAGTCAAACTATTTCAGTTATTCCAGTTATGCAAATCCTATCTTTTCATACAGGACGTTAAACACTAATATTTACACCCAGATCATAACGGTTACTCCTAAGAATAACACTGCATACAACTACAGAATCTTGTAATTATCATTGAACTGATTCTTGTATTAGTCCAGAGTCCAATGCCACATTAAATATCACACTTTGGGAAAGGGCAGGAATTGTCTTATCTAGTTTTACAACTGTATTTTACAGCAACTTGTACTTGTCTCTCTAGGTTTAACTGATAGATATGTTAGTATCTAAAAGATGTATACTGTATGGGAATCATCTGCATATCATAATTGCGTTTCCATTACTAGCTACAGCAATTATCAGGCAGTTACTGCATCGTATTCATGTGTGATCACCAGAGCCTGCCACTTAAGAGACACAAGATAGAATGCCGAATAAGTCAACAGAAGAAGAGATACTGAGGGGTCTGAAGAAAGAAAATGACAATCGGATTTACATTTTGGAAGGTAAAAACACTCTCGTGTTTGTAAAGTGGCTATAATGAAGATGGATCAGAAAGGACAAGACCCACAAGAGACAATTAGGAGGCAGTCTACCACAACTGCCCACAGCCAAAGTTTACAGCCTGTGCCTGAAGGAAGGCAGTGGCAATGGGAACGTTTTGAAAAGAAGAACTGCAGCCATGTTTTCTGTCTACTGAACACCAGTCATGGATAACATAGGTGATAAAGAACAAGTAAAACTTAAGGACTCAAAGCGTTTAGCTTGGAATACAGCCTCTGCTAAGACCACACCACAGTCTTTCCAATTCTGGACATTCCTTCCCACTTCTTAACCCTAGTAATCAATAAGCTATTTATTTTGCACCTACTAGGTAGACCACACCTGCATGAAACTCTTGCCCATTCCCTGCCCCAATTCCCACGCAGGTCATCCCTCTCATTCCAACCAGCTTCCTCTTGGGACTCCTCTCCCACCCCATAACAAGTCACTCAGGACGTCCCGCTCGTACACACTAATCAGCTTTCCTCGGCCCGCTCCGCCCACCCTATAACCAGATTCCACTCGGGATGCCCCCAGCACATTCCCGTAATCGGTTCCTCGGGTCGCCCCCTCCCCACGCGCTCCCCACGCTACGCTGGAGCCGCCCTCCACCCACCCGCTCACCGCGCACGCGCGTTTAGCACCCGCCCGCCAGGCCCGACTGCAGCGGCGGGCCGAGCGCGCGCCACAGCGCGCGCAGCACTCACGCGCCACAAAATGTCCCGCGACCCGCCAGCGGAGGGCCGACTCGCAGCCGTGGCCATGGTGATGGCGGCCCCGACTCTGAGGGGTGCAGGAGACAGTGTGCCCGCCCGCCACAGCAGTTCAAAGGGAGAAAGGCCCCACGAGGACCCTGCTGGGGCTGCCTCAAACGCTGCCTGAGCGAAGCCCGGCCTGGGCCCCAACCAATCCCTTCGAGGCTTCTTTTGGACAGGCGCAACGCGCCAGAACTGCCCCACGGACACGTTCCCCAAAGGGAGCTGGGACTTCAGGACCCGCCCTCTGGCGTCCAAAAGGTCTCCCCGAAGCAGGGACCAGCGGGGCGCCAGAGACTGGGGGCGGCGCTGCATGCTGGGAACTGTAGTCTCGACCGCAGTCTAGGAGCAAGGGGAGCGTTGCATTCTGGGACTCAGTTCCAAAGTGCGGCATGCCGGGAGTGGAAGTCTTCCCAGAAGTACCTTGTGGCATGCTGGGAATCGTAGTCTTTTATAAAGCCGATAATATGAACAGTGACAATTGGCCGGAATTTTACACTTAGATCTGGCAAAATGATCGGCCCTTATTTCTCCCAGTTTTCTTTATCGACTGCCTGAAAGTGAAATCAAAGGATGGTGTGGCCTTCTCCACAGAGGTACTTACTAATTTTACTGATGGAAAAAATTTTCTTTCCATAAAGGTGAATTTGGTTTCCTAAGATCTATTTCCTAGTTCCAGCTCTGCCACTTGCTAAGTGGAATGTCTTGACCCTCTCTTAGCCTCCATTTCTTCACCTATAAAATAAAGATAAAAATAAAAGCATCCAGTGATGTTGCCAAGATATGATAAAATGCTATAAAAATATTAATTTCCTGCCAGTAAGGAAAAAGGTTTTTATCAACCCAAGTCCCACTTCATGAAATCTTCTCTGATTGCAGCAGCCCTCAGTGGGATCCCTGGAGGCATACTGCTAACACCTTTTAATACCCAATTACATACCATGGTCAATGTTCAGTACTGTAGTAACAGAGATTCAGTGATTTACTGACTGGAGAAAGTCCCAGTCTAGTGAGAGAAATTGAGATCACACATAGTGCTTTGTAATGTTTGCTAATAATGGTTTCCTGAGTTGCTTTAAGATTATATTCACTTCCAAAAACATGTTAATATCAATCATGTCTGAAGCACTGAAGAACAAACTGGGAATACAAAGGTAGATCAGGTATCTGACAACCTTCTATCTGGTGGTAGAGAAAGATTATAAAGAATCAGTCTAAATGAGTGTCCTTAAACACACCCCAGGAGGTACGCCTGGGTGGCTCTGTCGGTTAAGTGTCCTACTTCGGCTCAGGTCATGATCTCACGGTTCGGTTCATGAGTTCGAGCCCCACGTCGGGCTGCCTGGAGCCTGCTTAGGATTCTGTCTCTCTCTCTCTCTGCCCCTCCCTACTCACACTCTCTCTCTCTCACTCTCAAAAATAGACAAACATTAAAAAAAATTAAACACTCCAGGTTACTTACGATCAGATTACCGTGTTTAGTTCCTTTAGTATCTTGTTCAGACTACTGGTTGTCTACCCTATCTATTCTTCCCTTACTTCTTAGAAGTAGAATCCCCAATTTTTAGCTAGGCATGTGGCTACATTTCCTAGTCTCCCTTGCCGCTAGGTGGAGCCAGGTGACTGATGAGTTCAGGTCAATAAAAATGTATTCAAACTGTTACGTGGTAGCTTCCCAGAAACTCCCCTTGAAGGAGAGGTATCCAAGGTCTTTGCTCCTTCTTAAACCCTTCCTCCATCCAGCTGCATGGAATATGGATAAAAGGAGACTTGATTATTTGGAGCAACTAAACCAATCCTTAGGCTACCTGCCCTTACCTCCTGACTTCATTTATACAAGAGACAATTATTTATTGTTTACACCACATTTATTTTTAGAGCACTTACCACAATGTGAAATCATCATGTGTAACTACTTATTTATTGTCTGAGTTCCTCACTAGCATATAAGCTTCACATGGGCAGGGGCTTTGTCTATCCTGTTTATCACTGTTTTGAAATGCCATAACATTCGACAGTAGTCAATAAATGTTTGTTAAATGAACAGAAGAATGAATGGAAGTAACTACATCAGAAAGCGTCTGTTCAGGACAACAAACTTTGTTATCCAAATCAAAGAGGGACTGAATGCAGAGAATTGATAACAAAAGTATTAGAAGGGCTGAACAACATAGGGGAGAAAGAATAGGGTTGCAGTAGCAAAAGGGAGGAGGGAGTCCTTATGCAAACATTATGAAGGTGCTACTCCTGTATTAGAGCCATAAGCACGCACGCACGCATGCACGCGCGCGCACACACACACACACACACACACACACACAAAGGGAGCGCCAGTGTTGCTGTTACAACTACCCCATGGCTGTTGAGCAGGAACTTGCACTATTTCCTTAACTTACTTTAGCTTATTTTGAAATACTAAGTTAGCCTTTTCATGTGATTTTGTGGGTGTGTCTTCTGGAATGTTTTCATATCATTAGGGATATCATTCTGCTCTGTATTTTCATTTTTCTAATAGTAACTTCATGATAAGATATGACTGCGGTCCTTTCTGTTGCTCATTTTTCTATGAAATTAGTTCTCCTGCACACTTAGGAAGGATGGGTGACTTAGGTTGGCTTCGTAAATTCAAGATTCTACAGATTCTTTTTCTGTTTTCACAAAGCGTTCAAACACGTGGCTTCACACTTTCTGAGACCTCCTGGCTGTGTGCCCTTCCCCCACTCTCGTCTGACTTCCCTTTTCTGTGCCCCAAATATCTCTGGCCTACTCTATCTGTATCCCGTTCCTTGCAGTTTCTGCTCTGATGTCCTGGAAAGAGCCTTCGGCTGGTTTTGAGAGTCCACAGGACCTGGACTGCTCCAACTTCTTCAGACCTTACTTCAGACCCCCTGCGCTCGTCAGCTGCAAACTGGGTTGCACAAAACTGCCCTCGAATCCAGCTGCTGTTCTCCCACTGGCCTACTGTCCTCTCTAGGGAGTACCTCTTGGCTATTTTGAGGTTCTCTCATTTTTAGATTTCTCAGAAGCTGAGCTGCTTCCCTTTGCTTCTTTCCACAAAAGTGCTAATACCATGTGAGTCTTTGAGTTGCTAGTGGTTTCCACCAGCTTGATTTTTGGGGTTTGATATCTTGTCACCCAGGTTTGTTGTAGATGTTGTCCATAGGTTTTGGTTTTGCTATCCCAGGTGTTCTGTTTTTAATGGAGGAATTTGGGGAGATTCAAAAATGCCACTGCCATCTCCTCAGAATTCTTTTCTCTTAAATCTTCATATGATGCCAACCAGTGAAATCAAACTGACAATGGAAAAACCACCATCCATTAACTTTTCTAAAATTCCAAGATGTAATAGCTTTCTGTCTAAAACTCATTCTGGTTTCTTTCAGGGTGGCCGTGTGTCCAGGCTAAAGAGCATTTCCCAGCCTCCCTTGCAGCTAGGGATGACCATGTGATACAGTTCTGACCAATGAGATATAAGCATAAGACATTAAATGCAGTTTTGGAGAAAGCTTATTCAAAGGTGGGTCCAACTGGTCAACCCCTTTTGCCCTTTCCCTCCTTCCGGTCAAAAGCTGAGCTGAGCTGCCAGGTATCTGAGTAGTAAACATGAATAGTTACAGTCAAGTCTTAATCATTTACTGTGATGGTATAAGCAAGACACTAAATAGGAGAAAGCACTGACTCCCCTAATGTTCCATTTTTCTCCATGGAACAGTGACAGGCAAGGGTCCGGTGGATTGCTACAGATGTGGCACGGTCTTACTGCCAAAGGATCCCTAAACAAAAGTCGCCTGCCATTTTACAGCCCTGAAGGGTAGGAGGAGGGAGAGGGCTATGGGTAGAAGGGTACTGAATACTGGGTCAGAGTGGAGAAAACATCTTCAAGACCCCAACCTCACCCCAACCCCCGAGTATGTTGGTCTAGCAGAGGCACCTGAGAGAGGCCATGGCTAGGGCCCTCATCCCTCAGCTCCATCAGGAGGCCTCCAAAGGAAGGAAGCTGAGCTAGAAATGCAGATTTGCAAAAGAACAAGGCTGGGGTGGTGGTAGGGTGAGCCCAGAGCCCCTGACTGCAACTCCCCTCAGAGAGCACAGTGCTAAGGCCATGCACCTAGTCTGGCGTGCAGTGGGCAGCTTTCCCAGAGCCTGTCAGGTAAAGGTCTTTAGGTACATAGCCCCTAACTGTCTATGGTCAAGCCTGAAAGATATAGGGTTCTGGCTTGGAGCTGGACTCCTTACGGCCTACACTTTGCTGGAAGACAGCAGACATCTTGGGATCAGATGATGGCAAATTCATGCTAAAGACTGTTGAACCAAAGAAAAATGAAAATAAGTCAGACTCCCTAGGGGCATCATGGAGCAGCTATATTAACCTGGGTGGGGCTATCTCTAAACTTCTATTTGTGTGAGAAAAGTAAAACTACTAATTTGTTTAAGCTATTGCTTTTTAGAATTCTTTTAAGGTTGAATACAATATGTAAGTGCTTCACGGAGGTCCCAAGAGCAGGGGCCCCCAAATGGCAGGGCCGTCTGGTTCATGAAATGTTCACTGGTCCTTCATAGGTGAGAAAAAATGAACAAAGTAGTCAGCTTCTTTAGTACTGAAATTATGCCCCTCCAGATTATTTGATATTATAATGTTCTCTCTTTTATAAGATGATGGTGCTAATTTATGAGGGTGGTTGTGTCTAACATCCTTACTTAGAAATTAAATCCTGACCAATGTATTAAATAATCTCTAAACATTTTTTTTTAAACTTTACCAGTCATACCACACTTAAAAGTACTCAGTAGTAACTAAATTCTCCCTCAAACATGGATATTTATATGTGCCTGGGAAAAACTCACTACTCTCCTTCACGTTAACGCTTAACAACACTTCTGTGACCAGACGTGTGGGTTTTCCACACCAAGCAATTCTGCCACTAACTGCCTGGAGGTAATACAGACCCAAAGGTTAAGGGCACCCTCCCACAAGACCACCCTGCTGACTTCAGACATCAATTGCTAATAGTGGGTTCCCATGTTACCCATGATTTCTGTCTGACCTGGCTATAAATTGTTGGTTCCCATGACCTCCTCCCTGAGTTTGACAATTTGCTCACAGAACCCAGGAAAAACAGTTTACTCACTATTGCTGATTCATTACCAAGAACATTTTAAAGGATACAAATAAACAGCCAGATGGAGAGATACACAGGGCGAGTTCTAGAAGGGTCCGAGGTACAGGAGCTTCTGTCCCTCTTGGAGTTGGGGTGCACCACCCTCCGGGCATGTGGTTGTATTCACCAACCTAGAAGCTCTCCAAACCCCGTCCTTTTGGGACTTTTATGGAGGCATCATCACATAAGCATGATTATTATTACCTCCATTTCCAGCCCCTCACCTCTCTCCAGAGAATGGGGAGTGGGGCTGAAAGTTCCAAGCTTCTAATCATGGCCTGGTCTTCCTGGTGACCAGCCCCCTCCAGAGCCTCCCAAGAGTCACCTCATTAGGAAAAAACAAAGGGTGCCTGGGTGGCTCAGTCGGTTAAGCGTCCGACTCTTGGTTTCGGCTCAGGTCATGATCTCATGGTTTCGAGTTCAAGCCCCACATCAGACTCCAAGCTGACAGTGTGGAGCCTGCTTGGGATGCTCTGTCTCCCTCTCTCTGCCCCTCCCCTACTTGCGCCATCTCTGTCTCTCTCAAAATAAATAAATAAACTTAAAAAATAAATAAATAAAAATAAATGCTCCAGGGGCACCTGGGTGGCTCAGTCTGCTGAGCGTCCGACTTCGGCTCAGGTCATGATCTCACGGTTTGTGAGTTTGAGCCCCGCATCAGGCTCTGTGCTGACAGCTCAGAGCCTGGAGCCTGCTTCGGATTCTGGGCCTCCCTTTCTCTCTGCCCCTCCCCTGCCCATGCTCTGTCTCTGTCTCAAAAATAAATAAAACATTAAAAAAATTTTTTTTAAATGTTCCACTACCTAGGAAATTCCAAGAGATTTGGGAGCTCTGTCAGACATTCTTTATCATCCAGGAAATGGCAAGGGTCTTAGCAGCTCGGTCAGAAACAGTGACAGAGACCAATATATAGATTTATCATTTCACAATATGCTTCTATTCTTCAATTGGAGGAAAGTCCTGCCACTCTTGCTAGGGGACAGGAAGGGGAGGTTGCAAATGGCCGGTACAGGGAATTCACAGGACCCACATGTATAAGAATCACTGCCTTGGGCAGCAGGAGTTAAGTTTTAAAGAAAGTGCACCAGGGTACCAGTTCAGAGGGTGACCAGAAGGTACAAGTTCTTTGAAGAGTCCTTGAAGATAAAAGAAACGCTCAGCGGGGCGCCTGGGTGGCTCAGTAGGTTGGGCGTCCGACTTCGGCTCAGGTCATGATCTCACGGCTCGTGAGTTCGAGCCCCACGTCGGGCTCTGTGCTGACAGCTCAGAGCCTGAAGCCTGCTTCAGATTCTGTGTCTCCCTCTCTCTCTCCCCCTCCTCCACTCATGCTCTGTCTCTCTCTGTCTCAAAAATAAATAAACATTAAAAAGAAAAAAAAAAAAAAAAGAAGAAACACTTAGCTGGAGAAGACGCAGGGGGTGCAGAAGAGCTGTTTTCAAACATCTGAAGTCAACAAAGGGAAGACAGCTCAGACCTGATCTGAGAGGTCCAGGGGTAGAGCTCGGACCAAGCAGTGAAAGCTGCAGAGGTACACACGGGAGTTGTTCGAGGAGGAGATGGCGGCGTTGGAGAGGCCGAGGCCGGCGACTGCCCGGCAGTAATCATGTGACGGTGAGATCCAGGGGCTCAGGGACCTTGTCTGTTTTGTTCACTGCTCTAGTCCCACTACCTAGAATGGTGATCAGCACATAGTAGGTGCACAACCTATACGTGTTAAGTAAGTCAGTGGGAGGAATACTCTGCACTTGATGGGAGGTTTGCCAAGGTCATCTTAAGCTCACTGGAGCCGGAATTGGTAAGCATCTTCCTTTTTCTGTGTGATCAGCTTTTTAAGTCCGAGTGCGTCTTTGTGGCTGTCTCAGAAATACATTGGAAATTTCTCTCCTGAAGAGGGTAACAGAACAGTAGGGAATCAGCAATCCTGACTTGGCAGAAGCTCAGCTTCCTGGGTGCTACGCATTTGGAATACAATGTATTTTAAAAGTATCCGTGAGGCGTCACTGGTTTCCCCCCTTAAGGCACCCTAGCCAGGAGTCATGCCACCTCAAAGAGGCACTCAAAGTGCCCTCCAAGTTTTTCCTAAAATGTGTGTGTCAGAATAGGTTGTAAGTGAGCATGGTCTTTAATCCTTCTGTTCCCTACTTCTAGGAAGAACAATTCCAATGTCCCACATCCCAACAGCTAGCGCATTAAATAAATCAAGATTCCCAGCAGCCTCCAGCATACTAAAGATAAAACATCAAGGAAGAACTTGAGACCAAAGTCATGAAATGCAGACAGACATTCTATGAGGTATTTATTTGCAACGATTAGGTTTGCTTGCTCAGCGTCAGGTCACCAAAGACAAATGTTCAGGCTCCCGGTGGATCCGAACCAAAGTTCATACAGTTTGGCCACTTTAGGATGGCAAGCATTTGGAGAGGAGAGGATCACCTTAGAGGAACATCCCGAACAAAGACATGAGAAGCTCGGGATGGATCCATTCCACGTATCAAGGGCAGACGTAATGTGAAGCATGTCACGTGACAGCGAGAGGCAAACGGCAGACACACATACCACGTTCCCTTGTGTTCCATTCCAAATCAGGGCATAGTCCCGATGGTAGTCGACAGTTGAGGAAGAAGAGCTGAAAGACACAGGCGCCGAACAACATTTAATTGCTGTGTGTTAAATTAGATGACTGGGTTTCAGGGTGACACCTTACAGATAGATGCCAAAGGTGGTGCCATTGCATCAGTTTTCCTGCACTTGGTCGTTCTGCTTTCCTGCAGGAGATGGCACGTCCAAAAGAGACACACGCCAAAACACATAAGACAGAACTGAAAAACAGAAAGAGGAACTTTTAAGATGAAGAGTCCCCCACACGGAAAGGAGCTAAACTGCAGGACGGTATTTATGGTTAGAGGTATAGCTTCAATACCAGACAGCCTTGAGCCCTGATTCACGAGCTTCAAGGCTTACCATTGGAGGGAAGATGACATTTTTAAAAGTTTTCCTCTGTTTCTTTGGAAATCCAGTGATTTTTCTCTACCAGACCCCACAGTTACCTTCACCCATCCTTCTTTGTCTTGTCTTTGTGACAGCTGTGTTAGGTGCTAGAGGAGGAAGAAAGTAAATATGGAGACACATAAAAAGATTTGGGAACTGGGGAACTGTTTGTGGTTGTTGAAACATGAGGTTATGTAGGGGACAATGGCAGGATATGAGGCAGGACAATTAAATTTGGGATAGATCCCACTCTCCCGGGAGTTTAGATTTTGTCTTTTAGACAATAGGAGGCCCCCAAAAAGTTTTTAAATAGAGGAGTGACACCGTTTATAATTTTTTGTAAACCTCTTTGGCTACACATCGGATAGATTAGAAGGAAAAAAAGAAAAGAGAAACCCATAAAGTTATTACCACAGTCCAAATGTGAGATGATTAGATACTGAACACCAGGTATGTTACTGATAGGACAGATCTGAGAAACATTTCAGGGGTAGAATAGACAAATTGTGCTGATAGATAAGACGTAGATGATAAAAGAGAGGAATCTACATTGATGATGAGGTTTCTAGCTTGGGTGACTGGGTTGGATTTCTTTTTTTTTTTTTTTTTTTAACGTTTATTTATTTTTGAGACAGAGAGAGACAGAGCATGAACGGGGGAGGGCCAGAGAGAGAGGGAGACACAGAATCTGAAACAGGCTCCAAGCTCTGAGCCATCAGCCCAGAGCCCGACGCGGGGCTCGAACTCACGGACCACAAGATCATGACCTGAGCCGAAGTCGAACGCTTCACCAACTGAGCCACCCAGGCGCCCCCGGATTTCTTAATTAATCCAACAAATACTGAGTGAGGACTCATGTGTCAGATGTGTCAGGCACTGGGTACAGTGATGAATAAGGTAGATGTGGTCCTAACTCTCAAGAAATTACAGTCTAGCGGCAGAAACTACAGAGGAAACAAATACATAAAACATTACTTATGTTAATTACAACTGTATGGTAACTGTGAGAGAGTATGATGAAGAATCTAACCTAGTCTGAAGTCAGGGGCGGTGTGGATGGTAGTGCCCTCCACTGAGTCAGGAAAATACAAGGAGGATCTGATGGGGGTAGGGGTGAGTTTAGTTTCGAACATAATAAATTTGAGTCATCTGTTGGTACACCCAGTTGGGGATTTGCAATAGATGGGAATTTGGAAAGAAGGCGCCAGAAATATAGTTAAATCTCAGGCGGGTGGTTAAGAAACGTGGCAGAGAGGGTTTCCTAATAAATGGCCTCGAACCTAAGCGAATGTGCCAGGCCTCCTTAGAAACCATCAGGGGCAGTATCACACCTAGACGTCGGCATCTGACCACACTAGCAGGGTGGGGCTAAGACAGGGGAATCTACCTTAATGGCCCGGCTCCAGAAAAGGGAAATGCTGTCAACAATATATCTGTGAAAAGTGGTTCGAGAAGGGTGAATGCTGGGATTTGCTGGATTGCTAGAACCTAAAGTCCTGACTGGCCTTCTGGAAAACATCAGCTCAGGTTTCTGAAATGCTAAATAAAGGTAGGGACAAACGAGCCCACAGGGCAGGCACTTATTTTCATAAATATACTCTTTTTCTCTCATCTCTCTAGCTGCCTGTTCCAAATTAATGTCAAGACTAGAGGAGGAAGTGCAGACAGAAAATTCGCTTGCCCTGCTGCCAACCTTTATAGGTAGCCTGTGGGACAGAGGCTGGGAATCCCTGGGGCTTGGGCCAGAGGGTGGCAAGTCAGATGATACTTTGTGCCAGACTTGGCCCATAATGCCACCAACAGCCAGAACCCCCTCACCTCTTCCCTGCCGAACACCCGATTCCTGGCCACTTTTGGCTCCCCACTTTTGGCCCCACTGTGGCACAGGCATGCCCCGTGTCCTGTTCGTCGATACAGCCCTGCACCCAAGCCTGATCGGAGGTGCTCCAATCAGAAGTTCTCTCTTAAATTTAGCAGGGCCTTCTAGTCTGTCTGAGCACATGGGATAGAAAATCAAGGTGTAAAATCTGTGAGGGTAAGGACTTATCACTATTGTTCACCCCAGTCACCCAACAAAAAGTAGCAAAGGGTAGTTCTCTTTGAATGAATGAAAGTTCCTAAGTAACCTGGCAAACAAACCGAGGATATGTGCATGTGATTGGTGTATCAACTGTCACTCGTTCAAAACGAAGCTTTCCTCAAATGCCTGCTGGATGCTGCAGGTATACTGGTAAATGCATCTCCATTCTCAAGGAATTCTCAGTCTAGATTACGATAAATAGAAAAAATTGCCATAACAGAGGCACATACAACGAGCTGTAGGACAGCACAGAGGAGTAAGTAATATAAACTTCCCCAAGGAGAGGGTATCTGTAGTGGGTCCTGAAGAATAAATAGTGAGCTTCCAAGCAGGCGAGCCAGGGAGGGGAATTCCAGAACTTAAACAAAATGCAACAAAACAAAACAAAACACAAATTAAAAGGTTTTAGAGCAATATTCCCAGTAATTAATGGTAATGCTGTCGCTGTTATTATTAGACCATTGTGAGTGCCTGGATACAACAATTAAGTACTTATGTGACAGGCCAATTCTACCACTGCTGGTATTGTTGAAAAGCAAGATCCTCAGGTGAGAAAGGAGATGCAGATATAAGATAAAAGCGATTTAGTGAAAACTCTGTAGTGCTACATAAGAACTGAAAGGCTGGGTATGAACTCACAATGTATCTTCTTTAAAAAAATAAATAACCAAGCAAACCACAAATCTGTTTCCCGACTCTGAACAGTGAAAAGGCCCGTAAACAGCCAAGACCCCTACAACGATCTGGCAGTTTACCACTTCCCCACTGAACAGGACCGAGGCTCCTTCGAGACATGACTCAACCTGGGTCTCGGACAGGAAATGTTCAGAATAAGCCCGGAAAATTTTGTTATGACAGATAACAAGGCAGTCATCAGAAACTCTTAGGGCCGTGCCAGCAGGACCCAGGCCAATTTGAAGAGGTTCCCATCAGCCAAAGATGGGACAATTTGAGTACTGATAAGCATAATACTTGTGATGGACTGAAATTAGTTGGTCACTGTTGCCACGTGCTGCTAAACCAACTACTATTTTGAAAATAGGTGAAAAATAAATAATTTATTCTGCTCTTCTATAAAAACTATATCACTGGATAGCCAAAGAGTAGATAAAGGGAAGTTTTTATAAAAGCAATATTCTAGGGGTGCCTGGGTGGCTCAGTCGGTTAAGCAGCAAACTTCGGCTCAGGTCATGATCTCGCAGTTTGCGAGTTTGAGCCCCCTGATGGGCTCTGTGCTGACAGCTCAAAGCCTGGAGCCTGCTTCAGGTTCTGTGTTTCTGTCTCTCTCTGCCCCTCCCCTACTGATGCTCTGTCTGTCTCTCTCTCTCTCTCTCAAAAAACATTAAAAAACATTTTTTTAAAGAAATATTCTAGTTAGTAAACAAAGAAGCGAAGATGGAATTGAAATATCACCATTTTGGAAGCCCTAATGAATGAACAGATGTAGGCATTGCTTATTAATGGTCACTAATATCAAAGAGTAAAAGAGATAATTACACATTATGAGTTTATGGGTGGAAGAATTTACCACCACATATCAAGTAGTCTTGCCAAAACCAACCAACCGACCAATGCTGAATCTGAACAAACCATTAGATACAACCACCAATTTACAGAAAACAGAAGACAGAGCAACATGTTAAACGACACCATACGGATACAGTCAGCAGAATCCAGACAGTGAGAAGCTACAGGATAAATGATTCTTCAACAAATACATGGTAAAGGGAGAGAGAGGGAAATGGAGTAGGAATCTATAATTTGAAAAACATTGAAGAGATACATCAATAAATTGCAAGATGAAATTCAAACACTAAAGTATATTTGTTTACAGGCATACCTCAGAGATATGGTGGAGATATTCCATACCATGGCAATAAAGTGAACACCACAATAAGGTGAAAGCAAATGAACTTTTTGGTTTTCCAGAGCACATAAAAGTTATGTTTACACTATATTATAGTCTGTTAAATGTGCAATAGCATTAGGTCTAAAAAATGTACACACTTTAATTTAAAAGATACTTTATTGCTAAACAATGCTAAGCATCGTCTGACCTTTCAGCGACTCACAATCTTTTTGCTGGTGGAAGGTCTTGCCTCAATGGCAATGGCTGCCAAATGATCAGGGTGCTGGTAAGACTGGAGTGGCTGTGGCCATTTCTCAGAAGACATCAATGAAGTCTGACACATGGATTGATTCTTTTCACAAACGATTTCCCTGTAGAGTGTGATGTTGCTTGATGGCATTTTAGTGACAGTAGAACATCTCTCAAAATTGGAAGTCAGTCCTCTCAAACCGTGCCGCTGTTTTATCAACTAGTTCATGTGATCATCCGAATCCTTTGTGGTCATTTCAACAATCTTCACAGCATCTCCACCAGGAGTAGATTCCATCTCAAGAAACCACTTTGTTCGCTCATCCGTAAGAAGTAACTGCTCAGGCGCTCAGGTTTTATCATGGGATTGCCGCCATTCAGTCCCACCTTCAGGCTCCACTTGTAATTCTAGTTCTCTTGCCCTTTCCACCCCATCTGCAGTTACTTCCTCCACTGAAGTCTTGAACCCCTCAAAGTCATCCATGAGGGTTGGAATCTTTCAAACTGCTGCTCATGTTGACATTTTGACCTCGTCATGAATCACAAATGTTCTTAATGGCATCTAGAATGGTGAATCCTTTCCAGAGGGTCTTTAATTTACTTTGCCCAGATCCACTGAGGAATCACGACAGCAGTGGTAGCCTTATGAAATTTATTTCTTAAATAATATGTCTTGAAAGTCAAAATTACTCCTTGATCCATGGACTACAGAATGCATGTTGTGTTAGCAGGCATGAAAACAACATCCATCTTGTACATCTCCATCAGAGCTCTTGGGTGACCAGATGTACTGTCAATGAGCAGTAACATTTTGGAAGGAATCTTTTTTTCTGAGCAGGTTGTAAACAGATGTGCTATCATCTAGGGTTTGTTGTTTCATTTATAGAGCACAGAAAGTGGAGATTTAGCATAATTCTTGAGGGTCCTGGGGTTTTATTAATGGTAAATGAACAATGGCTTCAACTTAAAGTCACCAGCTACCTTAGCCCCTTGCTAAGAGAGTCAGCAAGAGAGTCAGCCTGTCCTTGTAAGCTTTGAAGCCAGGCATTGACTTCTTTCCTTTATAGCCATAAAAGTCCTAGATGGCATCTTCTTCCAACATAAGAAGATCTGCATTGGAAATCTGTTGTTTAGTGTAGCCACCTTCATTTATCATCTTAGCCAGATCTCCTGGATAACTTGCTGCAGCTTCTACATCAGCATTTGCTGCTTCACCTTGTAATTTCATGTGATGGAGATAAGCTTCTTTCCTTAAAGCTGTAAACCAATTTCTGGTAGTTCCCAACTTTTCTTCTGCAGCTTTCTCTCAGCCTTCACAGAAATGAAGAAAGTTAGGGCCACGCTCTTGATCAGGTTTTGGCTTAAGGGAATGTTGTGGCTGGTCTTCTATCCAGACCACTCAAACTTTCTCCATATCAGCAATAAGTCTGTTTTACTTTTTTATCTTTCATGTGCTCACTGGAGTAGCACTTTTTACTCCCTTCAAGAACTTTTCCTTTGCACTCACAACTTGGCTAACCAGCACAACAGGCCTAATTTTCAGCCTATCTCAGATTTTGACCTGCCTTCCTCACTAAGCTTAGTCATTTCTCGCTTTTGTTTTGTTTTGTGTTAACGTTTATTTATTTATTTTGAGAGAGAGAGGAGAGAGAGAAGAGAGAGAGGGAGACAGAGAATCAGAAGCAGGCCCAGCACTGTCAGCACAGAGCCTGATGCGGGGCTCAAGCTCACGAACAGTGAGAACGAAACCCGAGACAAAGTCATATGTTTAACCGACTGAGCCACCCCGGCACCCGTCATTTCTGGCTTTTGAGTTAAAGTGACAGACGTGTGTCTCTTCTTACTTGAGCACTCAGAGGTCGTTGTAGGGTTATTAATTGGCCTAAGTTCAATATTATTGTGTCTTTAACAGAGAAGCCCAAGGAGAGGGAGAGAGATGGGGGAATGGCCAGTCATTGGAGCAGTCAGAACACACATAACCTTTACTGATTAAGTTTACCATCTTATATGGGCGTAGATCATAGCACCGCAAAACAATTACAATAGTAAGTAACATCAAAGATCAGTGATCACAGATCACCATAACAGACATAACGATAATGAAGAAGTTTAAAATATTTCAAGAATTACCAAAATGTGACACAGAAACACAAAGTGAGCAAATGCTTTTGGAAAAATGGTGCCGATAGACCTGGCTACCACAGACCTTCAATTTGTACAAAACACAGTATCTGTGAAGCAATAAGCAAAGCTGAGTAAAAAGGAGGTATGCCCGCATTAAGGAGTTATCATTTTTTTTAGATGTGACTATGGTGTTATGGTCGTGTTTTTATTTATTTATTTTTTTCAACGTTTATTTATTTTTGGGACAGAGAGAGACAGAGCATGAACGGGGGAGGGGCAGAGAGAGAGGGAGACACAGAATCGGAAACAGGCTCCAGGCTCTGAGCCATCAGCCCAGAGCCTGACGCGGGGCTCGAACTCACGGACCGCGAGATCGTGACCTGGCTGAAGTCGGACGCTTAACCGACTGCGCCACCCAGGCGCCCCATGGTCGTGTTTTTAAAAGTATCTTTTATAGATTCAAAATTTAAATATTTGTGCATCAAATAATAGGATACCTGAGATTGGCTTCAAATGAATAGGAGGTACTAGATGGGTGTGTGGGTGAAATAAGGCTGACCACAAGCTGACAAACTGTGGAAAGTGAGCCATGGGTATGTGGAGATTCGTTATACTGTTCACTCTACTTTTGCCTGTGTTTAAAGACTTTCCACAAAATAAGTTTAAAAAGGAATAAGAAGTTATTGTGTTGACCCGCTCTCCAACCCAAGTTCCCCCAAATGACTCCAAAGAAAGAGAATCAGGAAGAAGAGCAATGAAGAAATAGTGCAGAAACTGAAAATGGATTCTCTGTGCAGGGACTTTTCAGACATGGTGTAGAAAATAAGGGGCTGGTAGAAAACAGTGTTAGCTGTGGTATAAAGTCCTGCTGTTTGGATGCTGTGTTAAAGAGGATGATAGCACTGGGTTAAAGCTGATTTCAGAATGGAACTGATGTGTATAAACATAGCAAAAGGGTTTGTAGCTTGAGTTGACCAAAGGAACACTCCTGACCCAAGTGAGTGAAAGGATAATTGCACATAAACCCTAGGTATCAAATCAGGAGGGTTTTAATGACAAAGGAATCTTCTCCAGTCCTCTTCTCATCTTTTATTAAAGCCCCATCACACTGCAGTATAATTATCTGCTGGCCACCTTCCTCCACACAGACCCACTTATCACTGGTCCTGGGAAGGCAGCCCCCGTCTGAATGCGGTCCTTCAGAAACTCCCTCCCACAAGCCAAAGTAAGACTCCCAAGGTAGTTTCTAGGCTTCCCCAGGGTCTTGGCTCAGAGAAGAAATGGCACTGGCCCTCAGGTGATAAGTTAATTTTTAAAAAGGAAGGAAAGAGCAAAGGAAAGAAGGAAGGAAAGGAGGGAAGAAGAAAGCCAAATATTCTCTATAATATCTCAATGACTTATACAGGGGTAATTTCTCTGATCACAAGTAATCAGAAGCTCCTCTGTGATCCTGAGTTTCCAGACAGAGCTCTTCCCATAATCCATGCTATGCTAAGCCCTCCAATGCACAGATTTATATAAGGAAGGTTATCTGCGAGATTAGA
Organism: Leopardus geoffroyi; assembly: GCF_018350155.1. Lineage (NCBI taxonomy): Eukaryota > Metazoa > Chordata > Mammalia > Carnivora > Felidae > Leopardus > Leopardus geoffroyi. The sequence goes on from NC_059328.1 coordinate 43,593,318, forward strand.
AGCCATTCTTTTTCAGTGAAAGCTGGGAGGCTTAAGATTACAGTAGAAGGCAGCCAGCTCATAAATCTACAGTGCCTGGGGCTCTAGACAGACCCCTCATTGGCAAAGCGATTGATGCTTCTGCCAGGGAAGCTCCAAAGAAACTGTTCATCACTATCTCATTTGTAAACGTGAGGCCAAACGGAGACACTGACACCCAAGTTTATAGATCTGAGCAAAGCCCAAAGGTGTCAAATTTGTATAAATCAGGATGGGAGGTCTGCAAAGGTCCTGGGGTCCAGGCGTTTCTCAGATGCCAGTTTCTGACTCTCTGAAGGTTTACAGCACCTGGGACATTAGTCGGAGCCTTCATAATAAAATATAAGGAAGGAACTCAAGTCCTAATGCAAGAACAGGCTGAAAGAGCCCCTCACCCAGGCTGGTATCAGGTATTCTCGACCAAGGCAGAGAGATCCAAGCAACTGTTGCCCTTGTGGTCTCTACCCCTATCCTCCAGCTGAGCTCAGATTTTCTTATTCCCAGTGAGGTGAGCCCACATCGCATCATTGTGTCCCAATGAACGACCTATGACCTCACCTTCCCAAATGCCATGGGAAGCTGACCACTCTTCCGAAAAACAGGTAATTGATTGCTTCTGCTCAACCTTCAGGGCCAGACTCAAACAATATCCCTTCTGCGAAGCCTTCCCTCAGGCCAAATGAGTCAGTGCTTCTGTGCTCCCACCACGCTCATCAATTCACAATTTGGGTAGGGCACTTCTCACATAATCTGCTTATTATCTGTTTAGCTATTTTACCCATGGACCAAGGCTCCCCATGGCAGATTGCATCTGATTCTCTAGGTCCCCAATGCCTGGCCCATGGGGGGGCCACAGAGTCACCTCAAGTAAACACTGAGCGAGAGAGTAAATGATGTCTGGAACTCCGTGAGCCAAGACACCTCTGGTAAAAGCCCACATCCCACTCTTGCCTTAATCTTACAAAGGGTCACCTCCAACCACCCAACTTTGACTGAGCACTCGCTCTGTCTGTGCCAGACAGGCATTGGGCCAAGCACTGGGGCATCCAAGTCCAATTAGACTCAGTCTCTTCCCCATGAAACTCAATCTCAGGAAGAGACCCGCCTTGTCCTAGGGCCTTCTCTGCAACAGTCAATGAAATCCATCTGCAAGAGGAGCTGAACAAATGTGCAGACAATCAAACCATGAGGCAAACAAGCTACCACATGCTCATTCTAAGGCGGTGGGCTGCAAAAACAACCCACTGAGGTAACGGAGGAAAAATGTTAGAACTTCTATTAATATCTATTTTTCATCAAAAAAAGAAGAAACTACGCTTTAATAGTTACTGTATGGATTGACAATAAAATACGTAAACACCTACACACATATTACTAGAGTATGTGCTTGTGGCAGACAGAAAGCAAAATGGCCTCCATACAATGTACACATATATTAAATCATCATGATGTACACTTTAAATACCTGTATCATCTTATTTGTTAATGATTCCTTCATAAGGTTAAAAATAAAATTAAATTAAAATGCCCTCCAATGATCCCTGCCTCCAGGTATTCATGCCTTTGTATAATCCCCTCCCACTGAGTATGAGCAAGACTTGTAACTTGCTTCTAATCAAAAGAATACAGCAAAGGTGATAGATATCATTTCTATGGTTATTTTATGTTACAGATCTTCTGTCTTCCTGACTGTCGATTATCTCCATTTACAGCTTCGATGGCGCTGGTGAGCCTATGGAGAGGCCTATGTGGCAAGAAACTGGGGACAGCCTCCAGCTGACAATTAGCAAGGAAGCCTTCAGTCAACAGGCTACAAGGAAGTGAATCCAGCGAACAACCATGTGAGCTTGGAGGAAGATCCTTCCCCAGTCCAGCTTTCAGATGAGACCCCAGCCCAGGCCAACACTTTGAGCGCAGCCCTGTAAGAGAACCTGAAGGAGAGAACCAAGCTAAGCTATGCCTAGATTCCTGACCCACAGAAACCGCGAACTAATAAATGAGTGTCATTTAAGGTGCTAGGTTTGAGGTAATATCGTTAGGCAGCCATAGATAATTAATACAGCCCTCACATTCTTAAATTCTTAACTGATAGGTTGTGCAATCAAACAAGTATGGATTCTATGAACTGAAGCATCTCTAGACCAGCAAAGGAGGGCTCCAAAAAAGAGGCCAAAAGCCAGCAGTGGGAGCCTGGAAGTTTTATTAATAAAAACAACATCAGCCTTCAAGGTAGGAAATCAGAAAAACCTCCAAAATTGGCTTCAGAATACATGAGTTTGGGTCCAAGCTCTGCCTCTAAGAGGTAGGTGAACTTAGTCAACTCAGACTTCTTAAGTCCATCTTCCTCATCTATACAATGGGGTCAACAAGGCTGGTGAGAGTGGACAAAGAGAGAGTGATCTGGAAAGTATTTTGCAGAATGAAGTGTGATATTACACATGTTGGTTTGCTACAAAAGTCTGGGATGGCCTTGGGCAAGGCACTGTCCTCTCTTGGCCTCAGCTTCCTTATTATAAAAAGGGGGAGGGAAGCCCATCCTATCTGCAAGGGCTCTGACCTTTGATTCTGACACTACATCCCCATGTGAAGAGAGGAAGAGGGGAAGGTGGGCTGTGACATTTACAATAGTTCCCTAGTCATTCCATTGGTCAGGGCAATTGTCTTACCAACAACCCCGCCAGAGGTGTCTTTGTTTGACCAGCCAAATCTTGTCAATTTGCAAGGCCTGCAACCCAAATTCCCCAACTAAGAGAAAAAATCTACTTATTTGACAAAAAAGAAATAAAGGGTCAAGGTAAAGTCAGTGGGAACCACCAAATCTCAACACAAATACCAAGCCACTCTCAGAGGGGCAGTAGCTTTGAATCTATCACTGAGTACCTTAACTATGTGCCAGGAGCTTTTATAAACGTGATCTCTAATCTTCACTGCAGTCTTAGAGTATGGGTTGTATCATTCTTATTTCACAGTTAAGTTGGCCGAGGCTCTGAAAGAGTAAGCTCCTTGCCCCAGGTACACGGCCAGTATAAGGTAGGACCAAGATCTCATTTTAGTTCTGCTTGACTCTAAAGGCCCTGGTCTTTGCACCACACTCAATTACTCTGGGAGAGGAGAAGGTCACCCTGTGGTTACAAAACAGACGAAAGGTTCCTGGCCCACAGGGAGATCAGGGGCAGAGTATGGCTTCATTCATTCACTCCACAAACATTTACTGAGCATCCACTGTGTTGTGGTGAGCAATGAAGATAAAGGGTAATACCCATTTCTTGTTCTCATGGAACTGAGTTGAACAGTTCATACCTCAAGAGGACATACCAGTCCACAGAGGACAAATGAATCAATGAATGAACAAATGAATAGGCAGATGGACGCACAGCGAACAATTAGTAGTTCAAGCACCATTAACAGTAATGTATAATACAAGCTATAATAGGATCACAAGGTAAGTGATGACGGTTGGAAGAGAGGGAACATTTCAGCCATCTGGAAGAGCAAGTGCAAAGGCATGTGTTCTGGCAAGGGCAAGAGTCCAGCCTGGCTGCAGCCTTGGAACATGGAGGAGCTGGAACTGGGAGGCAAGGAATAGGCCATGGAGGAATTGGCTCTCCCTTTACTTCCTTTACTCTAACCAACGGAGCTAACCACCGAAGTGGAATCATCCAAGAGGCCAGAGAGCAAACCAGGCATGAGAATGTGTAAGCTTTGGAGAACCCCGTGAGTAATTCAAGAGAAGTCACGCTCCGGGTCTGAGGCCACGGTGAGAAGTCACAGGGAAACTACAAAAACCACCAGGACTGTAACCAAATAGAACACATCCACACTGTGCTCCTGGGAAAGGGGCAGAGAGCAGAGGGGAGGGGATGCTAGGACCAGAAGGCAGGAGCTCCTCTCATGAAGAAGCTTAGAGCTCACATCTCCCAAACGTATCAAACCAGGGCCACGAGGATTTCACAGTTGAGGCCTTCAGCTAGAGGACACATATATGCAGACATGCTCGTGCACAAACACCACAGTGAATCGTACGGAGAGACAAAAGGGTCTGGCCCTCTTGGTTCTTGATGCTAACAGTAATGGAAGTGCTGCGCTTGCCCACTTCTGACTGTACCAAACAGCAAAAAATATAACAAAAAATAATCTCTTACTTTCCTTTTTAGCTGGCCTTGGCTGCTGCAACTGTTTGGTTTGGAGCAGCTGTGGCTGTCGGGAGGTGGTCCATCTCCGGTGCATCAAAAAAGTATGCCTGCAGGAGAAGGAAACCCATGAGGGCGGTTAAAACACAGTGATCTGCTCCAGTGTTCTAGTCTTCATGCCAATAGTACGTCTGGGCTCTCATGGCCCCTATGTTTCCCTCTGACACACTTGTCATCCCACTGAACTACAACCGACTCTGTTTCTGTCCATCTCACTTACTCTACCGTGACTAACTTTTTAAAATTTAGCCACTATTTATTGGGCACTTACTACATCTGACTTCATCTGCATAACAACCCCAGGGGAGTGCTATTGTTATCCTCATTTGACAAATGAGAAACTGAGGCTCAGGGAGGCTGCCATTCAATCATGTGCACATGGCCAATAAGTGGGAGAGTCGCGTCTTTTCTGACTCCAAGCTCCTCAGGCTCTTAATCACTACCTTACAGTCTCTCCTCCCGGGCAAAGACTGTGTCCTTCTTGTCCCTGTGCCACCAGCCTCTGACTCAGGGCCTGGCACACTATGTAAACAGCCAAAACTTAATGAACTGAACTACGACAGATTGCTGCTAAACCCGCTGGCTCTTGGTAAAGACCTTCGAAAGAAAGCGCCAGGCAGGACTTACCTCATAATTCTTCAGCGTGAAAATGAAAGGTTTGATAAATGCTTTCAGTCAACATCTGCAATTTAACTGTCAAAAATCAGGAGGAGATAGAAGAAGGAAAAAACCAAGGAGGATCTTCCGACCTGTCTCAAGGTCTGCGAATCTTGACTTTAGCCCAGTAAAATACCTGGGTTGTTCAAAGGAAAGGTGAATCTCTTAACAGATCAAGGATCACTGCACACTTGTGATTCCCCCTTGGAAGTCAGGGCATTGGGATCAAATGGATAAAAAGCCAAGTCAAGAACCATTTTGCCAGCGCTGCTCTCTATCAGCCAGAAGGGGGCACCAACATGACACACTAGAATTTTCCCCAACATAGTCCTATTCTGTGTTAGCTCTTCAGCAATCCATTTCAAAGTTTCCAGCTACAGGGCGCCCCTAGTTTGTCACATCCCCTGAGCAATCCTATTAGCTCTAAAAGCCTTCCTCCCAGGGTCCCTTCTGGCACTTGTTTTCTGAGGCAGGGAAAGAATGGTCCCTAAATTAACGAGGGGACAGGGGACATGCTGCTATAGTGTTGGGCCCCTCCAGATATCGTGAAGGTGGAGCCACAAAGCCCTCATGAGGCAGGAACAGTACCTTTCTTCCAGGCTACCGGACGAAACCCTCATCAGAGGGAATGAGCCAAGAGGCCAGGTTCTAAACCTGGTTTTGCTAGTAACTCGCACAGTAACTCTGGACAAATCACTCCACCCGTGAGTCTCAGTTTTCTAATCTGTGAAATGGAAGGATTGGGAAAAATGACCTCTAAGGTCAAACTGTAATTCTACAGCTCATTAGTTCATTAATTCCACAAATACTTAGCAATAGCCACAGTTGTCATTCAGGGAGTGCCTACTGTGCATCTGGTGCATAGATCATTAACCTACTCGATAATCCTGTAATAGGCAATTTTATCCCCATTTTAAAGATGAGCAAGTGGCAAAGAGATTTTCCCAAAGCTACACAACCCTGTGTCTGAGGGCTTCAATCCGGTGTGTCCGGCTCCAAAAACTACGTTCTTCTCTTCTCCAGTGCTGCCTGCAGTTTGGCACCTAACTTTATGCCCAGTCTAGATCAGACGAGATGGGCGTGTTCAGGGTGGTATGGCCGTAGACTATGGCCAGTCTAGGACGAGGCACTGTGGAGGCCTCAGGATGAAACATCAGGCTTTCTAGGAGTAGGGCTGGGAGTGTCCCCTGGCAGAGAGTTAGGGCACAGGACTGTCCACCATCAGCAGTAACCACGGCAAACGCAGGCTTGTACATCTCCAATACACCAGTCAAGGACGCACCCTCGGGTGCTTCCTTAGTCCTCCCCACCTGGAGTGAGCGTCCACTACCAACTTAGCATACAACTGTGAGCCCTGAGGGGCCCTCAGCAGATAGAGGACTGTCAAACACTTTAGTACATTGAAGCTTTAAAACCCGCAATCCGTGCTCCCTGGGGCAGTGAGAAGCCAAGCTGTGTGGGTCAGACAGTGCCCCTTCCCTGCCAATTCTTCTCCCTTCTGCCCTTCCACTAATAATAATATCTGCCGTTTGCATGGCTTGTATTGTTCATGTTGCATGTATCATTCAGTCCTTACAAAAGTAAAGATGTTCCTGCAGCTCCGTTTTCTAAGTGAGGAGGTAGGGGCCAGAGAGGGGAAATAACCAAAGCAGGGAGTGAAGGAGCTGGGACCAGACCCCATCTCCTAACTTCTGCTCCAACCCGTTGTACTGCACATCTCCAGAAGAGATAAGAGGAGGCCATCTCTGGCATGGAGAGCAAAACCCCAGGCACAGAGGGCCCCTGGCTAAACCCCTGATCATGGGATGGTTCCCTTCCACGAGGAGGAGAAAACTGCACCTCCCTCCAAGAGGGGGTCTACACCTGCAGTTCCCTCCCTGCTCCATCATCCAACATGCCTGGCTCCTTGGACTCCCTAAGAATTGAACAAGAAGAAGCCTTCTCTCCTGTCTCCTTCTCTCCTCCAACTTCCCAGCCAGGTGTATGATGGAAAAGGCATTCTGGAGAGAGGTGGGAAGATGCCAGTGAGAGGCACCAATGAAAGGGCCCTGTCTTTCGAGCTGTGTGACCTTGGACCACTCTCACTGGGGCACTCAGGAGGAAGAGGTAGCAGAGTGGCCTTGGCAGCTTCAGATCACACAGGGCTCTCTCAGTACCTTCTTCACACCTGAAGAACCCTTCACGACACATGAAGGGCTCTCACGGCCATCTCCCTGAGTCTCACAAGAGCCCACAAAATATGAGTCTGCATGATAGAGGAGGAAGCCAGGGCTCTGAGAACGAAGTCACTCGCCTAGGCTCACAAAGCTAAGCCCAGTCCAGGGCTCTTTTTATTTCATTATAATGCTCTCTTCCAGCAAGTTCCGGAGCAGCAGGACGGGCAGGTAAATCCTAACTTCAGTGTCATTTACCCCCAAAAGGGAGTAACAGGCATGGGAGGTGAAAGACCCTGCCACCCACACCAAAGGAAATAGGTTCTCAGTAATATTACTATCACCACCACCTCCTTGCCCCCTCGTCTAATCTGCCACGCTCCTCTCTATTCTTTACAGAACTGAACAAGGCAGTGCTTCTTCTCTTGCTTCTTCTCTCCACCAACTCAACTAGGTATATGCGGGGAAATTTTCAAGAGAGACGTGGGGAGACACCAGTGAGAGGGCTACGGCGAGAAAGGACATTCTTCCTCCGCAGACAGAAAGGTCAAGAAAGGCCTCAGCAGCGTTACAATGGGTCAGCCCAGGGACTCCCCGAAATCAATGGTGTCACTCTGCCGTGAGTCAGACCGATAGTCCTCCGTCTCAAAAATTTAAAGCTTAGACATGTAAACTGCACGTAAACCAGGTCCGTGTTTCAGAACTTGGCACTTTGTATGAGACTTTGTTCAATGATCAAGTATTGGGATCTTATTAAGGACCCAGGTTGTCTACACAAAACTATCACAGATCAAATGGTGCCAAAGAAATATTTACTCCCACAACTGTAAAACCCGGCCAAGGGTCTGGACACATGCAATATGGGTATCTTCCTGTGGGCACATTCTTTCCTTCATTAGTGACCTTAACATTCTTGGACTCGATGTTCTTTAAAAACCTGCTTCAGGCCTTGTTAAGGCCATGGGCAGCAATTTTTGTATACAATGTGCACAAAAGATATAAAACCGTGTTTCCTTAGGACCAAGGGAAAGGGACCTAATTTATGGGCATTTGTGGGACAAGTTCTATATTAACTGTTTTATATGTATTATTTTATTTTATCCTCAATACAACTCTAGGTGGCAGGAAATTTTATGCCCATGTTACCGATTAAGTCATTCAGATTCAGAGAAGGTAGGTACCATGGCCCAGCTCACACAGCCAGTGAGTGACAGAGCTGGTCTTCAATCTGGACCTGCCTGAAAACCACATGCTCTCCCTAAAAAGACACCCAAATACATGAACCCAAAACCTCTTTTAAATGTTATTCACCTTAAAAATATCTCCCCTTTCCTAATTTGATTTCATGCTCAGACTTTCCACCTATGAAACTGGAAATTTCAAAACTCTTTCTAGGTATGTGCAGAAAACCTGCAAAGACATCCAAAGGTTGAACATCCCCCCACCCCATCCCCACCCCCCAACCTCTTACAGACACTCATCCACCCCGACTTCCTCTGGCCAGACTCCAAATCTTACCAAGTTTCAGAAATTAGGTAAAGCCAGAGATTACCATCAAATTCTCATCAATTTACCGCTTCTCATTTAGGACAGTCTATTCAAAACAATATTGATTTTATGGAGCCCGTCTTAAAAGACCCGTTCGTTGTGAATAACAGGTTGAGGTCTTTCAGCATTTGTATCTGAGGCACACAGGAAGATCACAGGAATGAGTCCATACCAAGCAGCCCACAGAAAGCAGCGTGTGAAGCAACACAATTGTCACAATTGTGGCCAGTGCGATGCGCCGGTTATCCTCACGAACAGCTGGCCAAAATGTCATTGCCAAGACAGAGCCTGAGACACCCAGGGCAATCATGACTAGAATCCAACGAACAGCTTTCTGGGGGATAATCCACAGCACCTGAAAGAAGAGGAGGAAGGGGAGGGCTTTTTTGGAGGCATTTCGGAGAGGCATTTGTTCATTCCAGGCACGTGTGTTTGTAAAGGCCCCTGAGCCAATCAGCAGCTGGGCCCCCTGTGCCACTGTGGTTTCTCAGTACAGCTGGAGAAACACCCCAGCGTGCAGACTGAGGCGAATGCTTTCAGAACAAAGGGCTCAAGATCCAGCAAAGGCACTTGGCTCCCTATCCCCATTCCCGCTGCACCTCTAAATTCAAATGGTATTCTTCAGGCGTGCATCAGTGTCAGGCTAGAAATGATGATGCTGGCTGAATTTTCAACAAGCCCGGGCATCGCTCAGAATAAGTATAGTACTTACTGCTGTGGGGATATAAATGAAGAGCGAATATCCATAGACGCACACAATCTCCAAAAACGAGTAGGAAACGATGTTCATAACTTTGCTGTTTCTCCACATGAGGAAACCCCAGAGTGCGAGAGGAACCAGCCAAGCATAGGCATAGATGATCGTGGCCGCTATGGACACTGAGGATGACAGGACACAAGTTTTAATCCCCATCGTGCCTTTAATTACTATCAGAGCACTTCTAATACCTTACTGGACTTACTCCCTAGCATGTCCACCTGCTTCACTGGCTCATGGGATCGAGTCTTATTGGTCTCATAGTCCCTGCGCCTGGCACAGTACTGCCACAGAGCAAGCACTCTAAGGCGGTGCTGAATTGACGAAGATTTAGCACTGTCTTTGTGTGATGACCAGTGGTCTCTCATATGGTTTTTATAACTGGTTTAATAACAACAAACAGTACTGAACAACTGAATTATGCAACTGAAAGACTTCAGAGGGCCTCAATACAAGTGTTTAAACATACCAAGCATTTCAGTCAAAGGAAAGCCAACTATCCCCTTGGAAGAACACATCCTCTTTCCCAGTATAACAAGAGCTGACACCGATGTCTTGAGCAAATGTATTCAAATGCCCTGGGTGCAGATTAACTTGCTCTGCGTGCTATTTAGAGTGCCTGCTGTCCCTGAAATAGGGAGTTTCAGTTCATTGATGAATCGCTCGACAGATTCTTCACTTTTACTTTCTTCATTAAATAATTCTGTGTCTGTGGTAGCAATGCTACCGAGTGGCTCCTCAGAACAGCAGTGTTCAGTCTGTTACGGTCCAGGCCGCCGCCGCTGCCTCCTCCTCCTCCAGAACATTCATTTTCCCTCCTCTGGAGTGGAGGACCATAAAGTGTGGCTAAGCCCATGGCACCAGCCCTTCCTACGGGAAAATCAGTAAGTAATGCACTTAACGCTCTTGGCAAGCACAAAGGCACCCCAAGCAATTGTAGTCAGACTCTGGTTAAGACATGTGATTGGCCAAAACGTTTTCAGCTCCCAGAGGAGATTTTTCATATTGGGAACTAATAGCCAAATGTAATTCTCCTGCTATACTGTATACTGCCTTTTTTTTTTTTTTTTTTTTTTTTTTTAAATAGCTAAATGAAGGGGAAGGGAAGTACCTATATACCTACAGCCATCCACTGGGTGTCAGGCATTTCACTGAGTATTTTATTGAGGCAACACTGTGTAACAGTCAAGGCCACAGACTCTGCATGTGGACTCCAAGAGTTCTAATCCTAGCTCTGCCACTTATAGCTAAGTAACTCTGGAGGGTGAATTACTTAACTTTCCTGCCTTAGTTTCCTCATGGGAATTATCATAGCATATACTACCTTCTAAGATTACTAGGAGAATTAGGGGCTCTTGGGTGGCTCAATCAGTTAAGTGTCCAACTCTTGATTTCGGCTCAGGCCATATGATCTCATGGTTCGTGAGATTGAGCCCCCACTCCAGGCTCCACACTGACAGCATGGAGCCCATCTGGGATTCTCTCTCTCTCCCTCTCTCTTTGACCCTTCCCAGCTTGCATGTGTGCATGCTCCTTCACACACTCTCTCTCTTGCTCTCGCTCTCTCTCAAAATAAATAAACTTAAAAAAAATCACTAGAAGAATTAAATGAGTAAAAACAAATATACTTATAACACTGATTGATAAATAAATGCTCATTCGAGAATTAGCTTTTCATATCATTAACTGATATGTAAATATATTATTTCACATAATCTACATCTGCATTTTAGAGATGAGGAAATAGGATCAGAGAAGTTAAGTGGTTTGGTCAAGGTCAAATAATTAACAAGTGGTGGAAGCAGGATCTGACCTTGAATGTGTGGATGTATACTCTTCACATAAAATGGAAAAGTGTTTATTGACAGAGTCAACGATTCATCCCATGACTCCCTTATACTGTCCAACCAAGGAGGATAAGAAAAGATAAAAACTCTGCTGAGTTTCCAGACCCTCAGGCAGGGTAATTCACTCCTTCTTTTCTGTTAATATACCTACACATACCTCTGATATAGAAATTAACACATACCATTTACAGCAATATTCATTTACCTGACTTTCTTTACTTAACCATTGAACAACTTGAAGGCAGGGTCTATATCTCATGATTAACATTTACTGAGTTAAACTCAAACCAGGATCATGTGACAAATGGGGCTGGAAATGAATCGGGTCTGACTCTATGAAAATGGTCATGGAGGGTAGAAGGAAGGATACACAGAGACACATACACACACACAGAAGGAACTACATATCTCTCTATACACACATATATGTGTATGTGTATTAACTCTTTTTTGTACAAGGCACTATTCCAACCTCTTTACAAACACCAACTCTTTATTCTTACAATGGCCCTATAACATAGGTATTATTATTCCCATTTCACTGATAAGGAATCCGAGGTCAAGAGAGATGAAATAACTTGCCCAACAAGTAGAAGCTAATGAGTGATGTAAATGGAACTTGAAGCCAGTGGACTGTGCCCTTACACAGTCTGTATATAGCCTCTCACAGGACAGCAGGCAGGCAGGGGGGTGGGGGGCGAGGAGGACAGAACTGAGCAAGTGGCACACATCAATCTCCTATAAAGCCAAACTTCCTCATTTTGGGGTGGCTGTCACCTACAAGTCCCTAAAAAGCTGTTGGTTGGTTGGTTGGTTGGTTTGTATAATTATCCAAGACTGCCACAAGAAAGAAAGTTTTAAAAACAATGTCATCCACAAGCCCATCGCTAGGACAAACTCATTTCTACATTCTCCCTTCTAGACCCTGACCATTTGCAGACTTCCCTCTAACAGAGTAGCTAACAGCAAAGGCATAATTTTGGATTATCAGTTTTCCACATGGTTCTAAGTGTTTCATAATTAGTGGCTACAGACCCAGCTAGTTGAGTCACCATGACTTAAATAACAATGCCCCTATTGTTTCCAACATCTGGGTAATACAAATAATGCTACAATGGAGACTTTCATGCACACTGCTTTTTACTTACTTTGCACATTTTGCTTTGAATAAGTTCCAATTGCTATTTGGCCTTGCTTTACAGCTTTCCAGAAGATAGTGGATTCACAATAATTGTGAATGCACTCAATGCCAATGAATTGTACACTTTAAAAGGTAAAATGGTAAATTTTAAGTTATGTATATGTTACCATCATAAAAAAAGACTATGTCAATTTACATAGATGGGTGGTAAATGCTGAGGTGATAAGGGTGTTTGAATCCTTTAATACAAAAAAGCAGGGGCTGCAGCACCTAGAGACAGGGGCCCAAGAGCTCACTAAAAGGAACGCATGGTAACAAATTGAAAGCATTCCAAATGAGTCAAGCTATTCACCAACCTTTTCGGAATTCGGGCACATAATGGTATGTCTTCTCTCCCAGATGGATTAAGAAGTTGGAAAGATTCCCACTAATTGCTATGGCAAAGACCAATGTGGCGCATATCCAAAAGGGGCCTGCAAAGAAAACCAGAAAATTCAGACAAAAAAATGAAGCACCAGCTTATAGACTCTTACAGAATAATTTGTTATCTCCCTCGCCCTATTCATATAAGCAAGGGAAAATGAATTTTAGATGCAATCAATATTCATCTAATGGGAATTTTCTTTTATAAAAGGTAAACACACAACTCAGCAATTAGGTGCATTAAAGACAGGGGAGACTGGAATGAAAAGGCCAAAATACCTTCTACAATTAGCTGAATAAAGACACTAATTTGTTTATAGCTTCTTTTATTAGAGGATGTCAAAAAACTCATGGACATTTTGTTAAATCTTCACCATCAGGATAGAGGAAGCAAAGGTTACTTCCCTTATCTAAGTGCCAAATGTTAATTAATGCCAAAGAAAAATAACTTAAATCAGACAGGTCCTTCTGCAGTCTAAACGGAAGAGTAGTGCAAGCAGAACACTTTAGGGAAGAATTCATTTAATCTACCAGTTTGTCATGGTTGTATGTGTGCATGCAATGTGTTTAAGACTTTTCTTTTTAATGAGAAAGCAATACATGCACACAGTTCAGTGTTCATTTTTTTTTTTAATTTTTTTTCAACGTTTATTTATTTTTGGGACAGAGAGAGACAGAGCATGAACAGGGGAGGGGCAGAGAGAGAGGGAGACACAGAATCCGAAACAGGCTCCAGGCTCTGAGCCATCAGCCCAGAGCCCGACGCGGGGCTCGAACTCACGGACCGCGAGATCGTGACCTGGCTGAAGTCGGACGCTTAACCGACTGCGCCATCCAGGCGCCCCCACAGTTCAGTGTTCAAAAGAGAACGAAAGTCAGGCAGGAGAAAAGTAAATTCCTTTAAAATAGAGAAAAGTAAATTCCTTCTCTCTCTGTTCCCTGGCTCTATACATTTTTTTCTCCCCAGAGCTCGCAGCCATAACCAGTTTCTGGTGAATCCTGCCAGAGATTTCTATATACATATAAACAAATGCACGTTTTGTGTGTGTGCATGTTTATATAAATGATAACGTGTAGATATATAGATAGATATATATCTATATCCATTTAGCCTTGCTTTACAGCTTTCCAGAAGATACGTGAATTCACAATAATTGTGAATGTACTCAATGCCAATGAATTGTACACTTTAAAAGGTAAAATGGTAAATTTTAAGTTATGTGTGTGTGTATATATATATATATATCTTATTCCATACTTTACGATTTTCACTTTAATATATCCTAGGGATTCTACCATAGCTGTTCATAAAAATCAACTTATTCTACGGGGCACCTGGGTGGCTCAGTCGGTTAAGTGTCCGACTTGGGCTCAGGTCATGATCTTGAGGTTCACAGGTTCAAGCCCCGTGTTGGGCTCTGTGCTGACAGCTCAGAGCCTGGAGCCTGCTTCAGACTCTGTGTCTTCCTTGCTCTCGGCCCCTCCCCCGCTCATGCTCTCTCTCTCTCTCTCTCTCTTTCTCTCTTTCTCAAAAAAAAAATAAATAAACATTTTAAAAAATCAGCTTATTCTACTTTCAGTGATCATCAACTATTCCACTGAGTGAATGAGTACACTATGCTTTGCAAATCCCTTTCTCCATTTCACTTGATTTCATGAACACCACCCTTGCTTCTCCTTATCTAGAAAAAGTACTACAAAAGTAGAACAAAGAAAATTTTTAAATTGAGATATTCCTAATAAATTTTATGAATTTAATGTTTCAATGTCACCAATACTTTGCAACACCTTTTAGCATAACTGCAGGCACTGTGACGTATCACAGAACTCAGAAAATTACTGTGTCGCAGGAGATGACTAGCAGAAATGGGTTAGCACTTCTCAAAGCCAAGCTTGCTCCTGAAGGTGGGAAAGAGAGCCCAAGCAATCAACTGGGATACTCCAAAGAATCACCACTATTGGCTTTCCACATATTGGCTGCTCTTGACTCATCAGCCTCCAAGCCCTCTGCTACCACCAAGGACAAGTTTACTGCATTATTCTGAATACCAACCATATGAAAGATGCAACAGACAAGGCCAAAAAAAAAAAAAAATTCCTACAGTTTAATGATTACAAAATTGCCAAAAGCTTTGTTGAAAAAATGAACAAAAGTGACCATGTGTTGTCAACGGGCTGAGACCATCCAAGCATATGACCACAAGTGGCCAAAATATTATAGAACCTATAACTAGAAAGCAGAGGGGGTGCCTGGGTGGCTCCATCGGTGAAGCAACCGACTCTTGATTTCAGCTCAGGTCATGATCTCACGGTCTGGAACTGAGCTCCACGTCAGGCTCTGTGCTGGCAGCACAGATTATTTGTAAGAACCCACTGTTCTCTGGACCCTGGGCCAGGTGCGAGGGATAGAGTGACACACAACAGATGTAGTCGCTGAGTCCTGTGCCCGAAGGCAAACAGGAAGCTCGGATTCCAGAGACACACAACCACCTACTCATCCCAGGGCCTGCCAGGTTGTTTTTATACACCTTCTCTTTCCCTCTTTCCTGCCAATTTCTACTCTTATTATGGGGTGGGGTGGGAAGGAGTCTTAATTTAGTTTGTATTATGCATTGTTATATTATAAAATATTTCTAACATACAGAAAAGTACAAAGAATGACACAACAAACACTGGTGTACCCGTCATGCTACTTTTTCAAATCCTTCTAATGGGGTCAAACTACTCACATCCTTCAAAAACATGCCTTTCTTCATTTATCCTTGTTCTGACAGTTAGCCACATTGATGCTCATAGATCTCATTCATTCTTATAAATTACAGCCTTCTGTGTATGAATACACCACAATTTACTTATTTCTTCACCTGCTGATGAATATTTTGTTTCCAAATACTTGCTATTACAAGCACTGCTGCTACAATGAATAATATTCTTCTATATGTCTTCTTTTATATTTGCGTGTTTCTCTTAGACCATACAGTGCAACTGCCAATTTGTAGGGCATGAGAATCTTCAAATGGCTCCCATTCGTGCACCACTTACATACCCACTAGACACATATTAGTTCCCATTGCTGCACAGTCTTGACAACTCTTGGTATCAACGTTTCTGAAAATCTGACTTAAGGGTACGTCATTCCTCTGCTCAAACCCTCCAATGGTTTCTCACTCAAGTAAAAGCTGAAGTCCTCACTGTGACCAAGATGCTACACAACTTACCCCTCCACGTTGTCTCTCCGACCTCATCTCCTAGGCTCCCTTCTTCCCTCTGGCCCAGTCACACTAGTCTCTGCCGTTCTCTGAGCATACCAAGCAAATTCCTGCCTCAGGGCCTTTGTGTTTGCTGTGCTCACTGCTTCCGATGCCTTCCCCTTAGATATCTACATGAATTGCTCCCAATTCCTCCAGGCCTTTACTCAAAATTCACCTCTTAAAAATTTTTTAAATTTCAAATTCACCCACCTACACAAGTATTTCCTGTCCTTTAAAATGGCATTTATCATTAGCATACTATATATCTGACTTATTTTACTTATCATAAAGCTCAGTAGATTCTAAACTGCCTCAGAGCAAGGATTTTTGTTTTTCTCACTACTATATCTCCAGTGCCTGCAACAGTTTAGTGCTCAATACTTGTTGAATTAATTGAATGAACGAATGAAGACAAGTCAATTTGTATGTTTGCTAAAATGAGCATAATATAATCTCTTGTTTTTATTTCCTTGACTACAGGTGGGGCTAAGTATCTTTTCATATGCCATTTGGGTTTCCTTTTCTGTGAATTGCTCATTTTCCTCTAAAACTTATAACCGGTTTTATTCTTATAAATGGTAGGAGTTCTAAAGATATTCTTGCTTTTCATCCTTTGTTGCTAATGAGAATTGCAAATATTATCTCCGGTCTGTAGTTGATTTACTTATTTATTTACTTTGCTTATGTTTATTTTGTGGTATAGAAATTTTTTTTTCCTTTTTTTAAAGTTTATTTATTTAGGGGGTGCGTGAGTGGCTCAGTCAGTTAAGCGTCTGACTTCGGCTCAGGTCATGATCTCACAGTCCGTGAGATCGAGCTCCACGTCGGGCTATCTGCTGACAGCTCAGAGCCTGAAGCCTGCTTCGAATTCTGTGTCTCCTTCTCTCTCTGCCCTTCCCCTCTCACTCTATGTCTCTCTCTCCCTCATAAATAAATAAACATTAAAAAAATTTGTAGTTAAAAAAAAGTTTATTTATTTATTTTGAGAGAGACAGAAAGAGAGAACGTGCCCACCAGCGGGAGAGGCGCAAAGAGAGAGGGAGACAGAGAATCCCAAGGAAGATTCTCTCTCCACACTGTCAGTGCAGAGCCTGAAGCAGGGCTTGATTCCAGAAATCATAAGATCGTGACCTGCGCTGAAATCAAGAGTCAGACACTTAACCGACTGAATCACTCAGGCTCCCCCAGTAATTTCATATTTTAGTTTAAATGCAATCAAATTCATCAGTCTCACCCTCTGATTCTGCAGACTGGCACTTCTGTCATCTTTTCCCTGACCACCTTCCTCCAATCTCCCCCACAAGGCCCAGTCCTCTCCACTATCAAACACTTTACCTATATAGTACCTCTTTTTTTTCTTTAACCATGTCTGTGAGCTCATGAGGCTAACAGTGTTGTGGAAAGAAGCAAACTTTGGGTTCAAATCCTGGTTTTATCAGGAGAGACAGCATAACAGAGTAATAAAGAATATGGATTATGAGCTATGGTGCTGATTTGAAAACTGTGCTCAGCTATACGATCTTAGGCACAATGCATTACATCTGAGTAACTCGGTGTCCTTATTCATACAACGGGGATAATAATAGTAACTACCTCATAAAGTTCGGGTTGTTATGAGGATTAAGTGAGTTAATATAGGTTCTTCCCCGATAATGGGGCCACATAATAAGCACTACGTACATTTGCTAGTGTCATTTTCTATGCTAACACTGTGACTATGGGCAAGCTATCCTCCCCAAACTTCCATTTTCTCTTTTGTGAGGTAAGCCTACCTCGGGGTGTGGGATATAAAACTATAAAACAGTGACACAGTGCTGAGCTCTTGGCACTTGTGAGGCACTCGGCACATGTTAGTTCTATCATTCCTTTCTTCCTGGCAGTGGAGACTGACTTTATCTTTGCATCCTCAGCCTGTAGCACGAAATAAGGTGCTCAAAAATTGTTTGCGTGCTTACTCTGTGCCAGGCCTCCACCAGGCACTGATGACATAAATCACTCAGACACATAGCCTGTCTCTCAAGATCTCAGGCTAGAAGAATAAACAAGAGAGCGAGGAGGAGAAACTGCCTTGGCAACATTTAGATGAGAGGCATGGGCCAAGGCAGTGCTTTGCACATGGCGCTCCCTGGCGCTCCGGGCATTCCGCCGACATCTGGATGGAACTTTCAGTGCTGCCAGATACAGGAGCTATAGAGAAGGGACCCTCTCCCCAGCCTCCCCCACAGTGGTTCCACTTTCACTGGTTCCAACTATTGGACCTCCATGCTAGCTGATGAAAAGGTTCTGTAGCTTAAAACCACCAGGCGAACAGAGTATGGGGCTTCACATAACATCAAACTAGTTCTGGCTCTTGCTTTTTCAGTTTGACAACTCTCGGCCCTGGTTTCCTCACAAGGAAAAGAGGGCTAACCACACTTAATATAGAGTCTTGTTGAAAGAATTAAAGTGTATGCAGTCATCAGCACACAATAGATCCTCATGAATTCCTTCTCCTCTTATGATCAACATATGTACAAAATATGTAACATATTACTCTAATGCTTATTCAGGATCGAGCACACACATCACTGAGCCTCACTGAGAGTCGGCTTCCTTGTTTGAGAAAGGGGGAGAATACCTACCCCCAAGGTGGCTGCAAGAATTACACGTGCCCACGTCCAGTCTTTTGTAGCACATCTGCACAAAGGAAGCACCCAGAACCACTGGCTTGCTTCTCCTTTCAAACACAGACAGCCACGGCTATAGGAGCCCTTTCCCTTCAGGAGTACCAGCTGGGCCTCTGACCTCTCCTCAGACAGCATGGAGGTCAGGAATGGCAGTCACCCCCTGGCCCATCCCTCTTACAGACTTCCAGTGCTGCTGACTGAATTCCCAGGGGAGCCAGCTCATCTGAGGGCAGAGCTGGGACTCAGCACAGCAATGAGTAAGTATGAGAGCACCTTCTCCACACTGATCCCCACCCTCAGATCCTCTCAAGTTAAAATCAACAATCTCCTTTTGGACACAGTGACTTAATTCGTCTCAGGTTTGCAGAGTCATTTGAAGACGTTCAAAGGACATGCCCATTACTTGTAATCACAGCATTCATATAACACAGAATTGCATTTTCCCCAAAATTGTTTGAAAAGGCTGTCACTGACGTCCAGAAGAGTTGAGTGAAATGTTGCATGCCCCACCAACAGCGCACTTCTCCAACCTTTCAGGCAACGCTCACGCGCACCTGAATTCAACTGGTACGTGGTAAAGAATCCAAACAGTTCTACACATACCGTAAAGATCTGGATTGCTGCGGATATATAACCTCACAAAGTTTTTTCCTGGTATTGGCAAAAGGGACCCCTTTATTCTGTCAAAGACCTGGAAAACAACATAGCAGTAAGTCTCCTGAAGATTTCTTACAGCTTTCGTGAAGATTTCTTACAGCTTTCATGACGATAGTATTTTCAAATGCGAATGATCCTTTATTTTTGTAAGACCATATCCAGTCATAAAAGCGTTCACATCATGTGACTGTTTAACCACAAAAGACACAAGTCTCCACTACGTGTAAAAGGAAAGGTGAAACGGGTTTACAAACCTGGTAAGTGTCTACGTCAAAGAATGTTTGATAGTATTCAAATGTCCAGAAGGGGGAGCTTTTCTTCTGGCCAGCAAGTAACTGTCAGAGGTGAAATAAAACATAATGAACACAGAAGTAATGTCCTTATATCAGCGATGCAGACAGGGGACTAATCTAATGGAAAATCAAGATGCATCAGAGACCAAGCTCTTCTGCATTCATGAACTTTACAACAGCCATGCCCAGCTCAGCCTGATAGAAAACAAGCGTGTGTTTTGAAGTCAGACCAAAAGGTTTCAATTCCTGGTCCCTCCACCAGGGGGAGACTTTGTCAAATCACTAGACTTTGTTCTCCAAAAATTACAGCCAACAAGATCCACTTCATAGGATTATAGGAAGGATTAGATCGATTATATATAATATGTATCAGGTACAATAACATATATATGCATTTTTACACACACAAACATACACACAGAAGGCGGTCAGTGTCAGATCTTCTACTCCCCTACCTCCTCAAGATTCTTACCACTATCCCCACCTCAACTCTCAAAAATCTGATACACTGATTCACTCTAACATGCTGAAAACTTAAAATATACTCCTCTGACAAAAAAACCCCACAAAACTCCAATTTATGAGCAGCACACACGGGGCTCATCTATCCCAACAACGCAGCTATTTGACAACAGAACGCAGACCGCTTGCTGGGAACTACGACTGCCACTTCAGATATTTCATGAGGATTCGTACAGCGAAAGGTACGGATGGACTAGCTGGAGCTTTGCAGGACAAGGGACAGGTTTTTTTTGTCCATTGAAAGGAGAATTTCTCCACAATTAAAGTTGTCTAATAGTGGCAATGCTGCTTTACACGGTAACAAATAGCCTCCAGAAAGGGGTATCCAAGCGCTGTCTTTCCCACCTACCACAGACAGCATTAGTATCTTGGGAGGGAAGGTGACATACAGGAGATTGAAGGTTCTTTCGAACTCTAGCATTAGAAGATATTGAACTCCAGAGACCCATGTTCTATAAGCTAGGACAAGGGATTCAGTGCCTATCATAGAATATTGGTAACTTCTTCCCAATTCCCAGACAAATTAAGATGATGGATAGGATGTTTTCAATTTTAAGATTTTTCTCCCCCCTCATACATTTCTCAAACTTTTGACACCCGCTGTTGCTCAGTGTGATGGTTAATTTCGTGTGTCAACTTATCCAGGTCAAACATTATTCTGGATGTTTCTGTGAGGGTGTTTTTGGATAACCTTTAACATTTAAATTGGCGGGCTTTCGGGACACCTGGGTGGCACCGTCGGTTAAGGGTCCAACTTTGGCTCAGATTATTATCTCATGGTTTGTGGGTTCGAGCCCCATGTTGGGCTCTGTGCTGACAGCCCAGAGCCTGGAGCCTGCCTCGGATTCTGTGTCTCCCTCTCTCTCTCTCTGCCCCTCCCCTGCTGGTGTTCAGTCTCTCTCTGACTCTCAAAAATAAATACACGTTAAGAAATTTTTTTTTTTTTTAATTTGTGGCTTTCTGAGTAAAGCAGATTGCCCTCCATAATGTGGCTGGGCCACAGCCAATCAGGTGAAGGCCCAAATAGAACAAAAGGCCGACATCCCTGAGCAAGAGGGACTGCTCCAGCAGACTGCCTTTGGCCTTCATCTCCAACACCAGCTCTTCCTGGATCTACAGCAGAATGCCTTTGGCCTCAAACTCCAATTCCTTCCTGGGTCTCAGTCTGCCAGCCACTTCCAGCAGATTTTGGACTCGCCAAGCATCCACAATCACGTGAACCAATTTTTAAAAATAAACCTCTTTCTCTATATATACACATCCTATTGGTTCTAGCGCTCTGGAGCACGCTAATTGTGTGTTCCAGGGCAGCTTATTTAAACTTTGCGCCTCACATTTCTCCTTTGTAAAATGAGGATAAGAATAGTTCCTGGTATACAGAGTTGTTTTGAGGGTTAAACGAGATGATCCAAGTAAGGAACTTTAAATGGTGTCTGGCAGCTATGAAACATGGAATAAACATTAGCTATTGTAATGATAATGATGGCGATAGTCAACACATTATTTTCTTATATTTCAGATGAGGAAACCCAGTCTTAAGGAAGTTCAAGTACCTTACTCAAGACCACATAGCTGTTACTACTGGCTGGGCCAGGATTCAAAGTTAGGCTCCTAGTCTAAGCTTTCGCCACAGTGTCTAGCATATATGGGTATTTAATTTAGCACAAGCTTTGGTGCTTATTGTGATAGCTCACGGAGCTCCAGAAAGATCACCCGGCACCCTAGAGCTCTGCTACTTAATGAGCCTGTGAACTCAATGCTGTAAACTGGGTGCTCCTCTAGGGCATTTATAAATGACTGCATTTATAAAATATGGATAGAAATACTATTTTTCTGGAACACACTACCAGTGCACGTGGAGATAAATCTTTGTGACCAAAAACAGCCACCTGCTATTCACCGTCCAACCAGATGCAGAAACCTAGAAGTCTCGATAAAATCTTTGCTCTCTATCCCTCACCCCTTCTCCACAAAGCCCAACTGAGCCCACCCCCTAACCACCTGTGTCCGGCTGTGGTTCGGGCTTCTAGCCCAGACCACTGCCACGGTCTCCCACTGGCCTCTGCTCCTTCCAGTTTCTACCCCACAAGGCCACCATACCTTTGTCTTTAAACTCTCTGGCTAAACATCATCTAAAATCTTTCAGTAGCTCCCGAGAGCTTTCAGAGCACAATTCCTACTCATTTGGTGGAGTCCTTGCCGAGCCGTGTAGCCTCACCTCCTGTCTTCACCTGTATTTTGCTCTAATGTACGTGAAGATGGGGAACATGCTATGTATGCCATGTTCTTTCGTGCCGCTTTGGCTTTGCTGAAACGGTTCCCTTTGCCTAGATCACCCTTCCCTGCCTTCTTCCCTTGGCCACCTCCTACCCTTGTGCCAGGACTCAGTTCAAGTGTCACTACCTGCACAAAGCCCCCGCTCTGCCCCCACAACCCCGGTGTCCCCTCCACCAGCACGCTCCCTGTGGGTAACAATGGCCTGCGTGCCTGTCTGTCTTCCCCCGAGGCAGAGGCCATGTGTGATCCACCTTTGGGCTGCCACTGCCTGGCACTCTACGTGGCACACGGGAGACAGTGAATAAATGCATGAAGAAGCTTTTAAAAAAATTAAAAGGACAAATCAAAGACAAGTTCGAACCTCAGTTTTGTCAGAGTCATCGTTTCCCAGCAACTCATCATCCTCTTCTCCCCCGGAGCCTCTTGGGAGTCCTGCTTGATGCGTCGGGCTTTCACCAGGACCCTCGATACTTATCGTGGTGGCACCTGGGTTTTCTGCTGCAGTAGCGGCCGCGTTACCAAATTCTGAAAGCAATTAGAGCACGAGGGCATCAAAGACCTTACCCACATTGGAAATGCTATACTTTTAATCTAAAGACAAGCTGTTTCAACCCCAGCTTTGCTATAGACCCTATTTGATATAAATGGCAAAAGGCTCTGAAAAAAAACCTCATCTAGACATCAGGCTGACTTAGAAAAGGGGTTACAAAGACAATAGAATTTGGAGTCAGACCTGGATTTTAGTCCTGGCTCACCTACTTACTAACTATAAGAGCCTGAGTAAGTAACTCAACCTCTGTATGCCTCAGTATTCTCATCTACACAATGGGGAGAATAACATCTACTTTAGAGAATTGGGGGAAAGTCAGGAATGTTACCTAAGTAAAGTCCTTAGCAGAGTGGCTGGCCCACCGCAAGTACCCAATCTATACCTGTCTTCTTTGATTCAAGTTCAAAAAATTTTAATGGAAGTTATTTTTTCCAAGAAGTCCAATGTAATCACTATAGGGAATATCGGGTCAAAAATGAAAGTAGAAAGCATAGAATAAAAATCACTCTTAGTCCTACCACATCAAGGCAAACACTAATAATTTTTGATATGTTTCCTTTTCTCCATATAGTAACTCTCTAAGATTCATGCCAGTGATGATCATTCATTCAATGAACATATATTTACTGCATGCCTACAATGCGCCAAGTACTGATGTGATACTATACAATTTTGTATCCTGCTCTGTCAACTGGAGATTATAGAAAAATGATTTTTTCATTTTATATCAGTCTTTATAATAACCGTTTTCATAACTACGTAATATTCCATCAGCTGGGAAGTGGAGGGAGTAGGAGAAAGAGACTGTAAGTTGGATGTTTATGGTGTTTCCAACTTTTCATTATAAAAATAACACTTGTGGGACGCCTGGGTGGCTCAGTCGGTTAAGCGTCCGGCTTCAGCTCAGGTCATGATCTCACGGTCCGTGAGTTTGAGCCCCGCGTCGGGCTCTGGGCTGATGGCTCAGAGCCTGGAGCCTGCTTCCGATTCTGTGTCTCCCTCTCTCTCTGCCCCTCCCCCGTTCATGCTGTGTCTCTGTCTCAAAAATAAATAAACTTAAAAAAAAATTTTTTTTTTAAATAACACTTGTAAGGAGTGTCTGCAAAGAAAAAGCTTTTGAGTTATTATCTCTGAACACCTATCAGTGCAATTACCAGGTCAAAGGGTTAGTTAAGACTAATGCTCTATGACCTTGGGCAAATAACACTATATCTCTGAGTCTCTGTTTCTAAAATGTAGGTAATTGGGGCACCTGGGTGGCTCAGTCGGTTAAGTGTCCAACCCTTGATTTCGGCTCACGTCATGATCTCACCGTTCATGAGTTCAAGCCCCATATCAGGCTCTGGACAGGCGGTGTTGAGCCTGCTTGCAATTCTCTCTCTCTCCCTCTCTCGCTGTCCCTCCCTCACTTGCGCTCTCTCTTTCAAAAATAAATAAATAAATTTTAAAAATAAAAATAAATAAAACGTAGGTAATACCTATCTTACGGAGAGATTTTGAGGATGATATGATATAATAATAAATATTGTCATAGCTATCATTTATTGATGGAACAGGACACTAACATTTAAAAAGATGATCACAGGGCGCCTGGGGGGCTCAGTCAGTTAAGTGTCTAACTTCAGCTCAGGCCATGATCTCATGGTTCATGAGTTTGAGCCCCGTGTCGGGCTCTGTGCTGACAGCTCAGAGCCTGGAATCTGCTTTGGATTCTGTGCCTCCCTCTCTCTCTGCCCCACCCCTTCTTGCGCTCTGTCTCTCAAAAATGAATAAACGTTAATATATATATATATATATATATATATATTTAATATATTTAATATATTTAATATATATATTTAAAAAGATGATCACAACTGAGGGAATCAGACGGAGGAAGATACACTTTTCTCATATTTAAAAATTTTTTTTAATATTTATTCATTTTTTGAGAGAGAGACAGAGTGTGAGTGGGGGAGGGGCAGAGAGGGGGACACAGAATCCGAAGCAGGCTCCAGAATCCGAGCTGTCAGCACAGAGCCTGACGGGGGGCTCGAACTCACAGACCACGAGATCATGACCTGAGCTGAAGTCAGACACTTAACCGAATGAGCCACCCAAGTGCCCCAAGTCTCATATTTAAAAAGCAGTAGTTCAGCAGGCAGAAGGAGGAACAGAGGATCACTTTAGAAGTACAATGGCCAGGGGCGCCTGGGTGGCGCAGTCGGTTAAGCGTCCGACTTCAGCCAGGTCACGATCTTGCGGTCCGTGAGTTCGAGCCCCGCGTCAGGCTCTGGGCTGATGGCTCAGACCTGGAGCCTGTTTCTGATTCTGTGTCTCCCTCTCTCTCTGCCCCTCCCCCGTTCGTGCTCTGTCTCTCTCTGTCCCAAAAATAAATAAACGTTGAAAAAAAAAAAAAATTAAAAAAAAAAAAAAAAAAAAAAAAAAAGAAGTACAATGGCCAGGGGCACCTGGATGGCTCAGTCAGTTGAATGTCTAACTTCGGCTCAGGTCATCATCTCGTGGTTCGTGAGTTCAAGCCCCGCGTCAGGCTCTGTGCTGACAGCTTGGAGCCTGGAGCCTGCTTCAGATTCTGTGTCTCCCTCTCTCTCTGCCCTTCCCCTGCTCACGCTCTGTCTTACTCTCTCTAAAAAATAATCTCCCTCTGCCCTTCCCCTGCTCACGCTCTGTCTTACTCTCTCTAAAAAATAAATAAGCATTAAAAAAAAAAAGAAGTACAAAGGCCAAAGATGTTCAAAGGAGGATGATAACTTGTCTATTTGACAGGCTTAGGAAAGGCTTCTTGAAGATGCCACATGAGAAGGATGGTCAGATGTGGTGGGGATGGCATCGCGCACAAAGGGCATGGGATGAGCAAAAACCAGAAGATGGAAGATGTGTCCTCTATCTGAGAAACAGCAGGTAGCATGGTTTGATTGGAACGCAGCATGTGTGTACCTCTCACAGGATCACTTGACCACACATTCTGCTCCATATGAGTTACCGGTGTCCATCACAGTTCCCTGAGGACAAGACTGGCACGTTCTTCATTTCCACCATCATCTTCTCTACTTTTACATGCTGGCATATCCTATGCTATGTGTGGCCTCTGATCCTTTCCTGACACAATGTCTTCCACCTGACGAGTCCCAATCTCAATTTTCTCACCTGAACTCCCGTCTTCCTCAGGAAAGCCTTCCATGACCCCCATAGCATCCTACATTCTGTTCTAAAGAGCAAAGTCCTTAACAAGGTCTACAAAGTCCTCTGTGATTTGGCACCTGCCTCCTCTCTAACCTCACCTTGTGTTCATCTCCCCACCCCCCCCACCCTCCCCCCCCCCCCCCCCCCCCCCCGCCAACCCCGAACCATCTGTGCTCTGCACATTAGCTTTCTTTCAATTACCTGGGAAAAAAGTCAAACTTCCTCCCCCCTTGGGTACTTTGCATATGCTGTTCTCGACATTGTACTTTCCTACACTGTACTCAGAAAGGATGGCCAAAGAGGGCCTCTCGAACGAAGTGAGATTTGAACAGAGTGAGGGAGCAAGCTATGTGGCTATCTGGAGAAAAAAATCCCAAATAGATAGCACAAAAGCCCTAAGCTGTGAGTGTACTTGGTGTCTAGGAGGGACAGTGACAGGCCCATGTGGGTAGGGCAGAGAGAGAAAGGACAAGAGTAGCAGGAGAGATCAGAGGGAGTGGAGGGCAGGATCATGTACGGCCTCCAAACACAGAAAAGGCTCTGGCTTTCATACCTAGTGAGATGGGAGCCACTGGAAGGTTCTGAAAGAATGACATGATCTGACTTAGTTTTCAAGGACCACTCGTTGCAAAATACAGACTGTAAGGGGGCAACGGAGGAAGCAGGAAGACTAGAAGGAAGGTAAGGGCTATAATTCATATGAGAGGTGATGGTGACCTTGAGCATGGTGAGGGAGAGGTAGTAGTGAGGAGAGGTGGTCAGATGCTGAATGTACGTTGAAGATGGTGTTGACAGTATTTGCTGAGGAGGTGGTTTCTCTTTAAACATCTTCTCTTTTCCTCAGATAGCAGTGAGATAGCACTGGCTGTGAAGCCAGGCTGCCTGAGTTCAAACCCTGCTTTACCACTTG
This sequence comes from Leopardus geoffroyi, assembly GCF_018350155.1. NCBI lineage: Eukaryota > Metazoa > Chordata > Mammalia > Carnivora > Felidae > Leopardus > Leopardus geoffroyi. The sequence goes on from NC_059328.1 coordinate 43,620,361, forward strand.
TTATGTGGCCTTAGGCAAATTACTTCATTTTTCTCTGCCTCGGTTTCCTCACTGGTAAAACAGAGAGAATAAATATTTCATAAAGTTAACATGAAGATTAGACGAGCTAATATTTGGAAAGCACGTAAACTAGGGCCTGAGGTATAGTAAGTGCTGTGTAAGTGTTTATAAGACAAATAAGCATTCGTCAGTCCCTAGTCTAGGTTAGGTTCTAGGCTGTGAGTGATGAGCTGTTCCTCCAACATTTTCATAGTCTGTGGATATATATGTAAGTGATCATTTACCAAATTAATGTCTCCCTCATCAGACTGAAAGCTACATTAGGGAGTGAATTGTCACTCCTCTGTCCCTGATAACTGGAACAACTGCCTGGCTCATAGTCACATTCATGAGATACTTATTGATTCGGTGAAGGAATGACCTGATCACATTTCATCATAATTAGCTTTTTACACTTTTATCTACTCCAGCAGAGGAAAAAACTCCTCCTTTATCTTTTTATCTCCTGCATCTAGTAAGTTCTAAGCACAAAGTAGATGTTCAGTAAATATTTGTTGAACTAAGGCAGTAACTCTATAGCTATTTTGTAATCACAGTATTAAGTTAATGACATTACCAATCTGGGGACACCTGGGGTGGCTCAGTCAGTTAAGTGTCGGACTTCGGCTTAGGTCATGATCTCATGGTTAGTGGGTTCAAGCCCCACACTGGGCTCTGTGCTGACAACTCAGAGCCTGGAGCCTGCTTCAGATTCTGTGTCTCCCTCTCTCTCTCTGCCCCTCCCCTGCTTGTGTTCTCTCTCTCTCTCTCTCTTTCTCTCTCCCTCAAAAATAAATAAATAAACTTAAAAAACATCTTTAAAAAAATGACGTTACCAATCTGAAGGGCTATTCAGCAAAAAAGGACAACTGATGTGGACAAACAGAAAAACCTGGATGTGGCCAACATACTTGTACCAAGATGCTTGAAATAATCTTCATAAATATATATGCCAGGATATCACTGAGAACCCATGGCTGTGACTGTGGAAACACTGATTATAAAAGGTGGCCCCCAACGGATGTACCTTCAAACTGCAAATCACCTACAGCTGCCATCCGGCCAGCGGGTCTTCTCCCAATTATTAAGAAGAAATTTTGCAGAGGTCTAAAAAGGAAAAATAAATAAACTTCATAAGATACCAGAATAAAATATACGCAAACAAATCTTGTTTCAGCATTAGAAATGGTATTATTTTCCTTGCCTCCTTCTTTGGTAGGGTGAGACAGGTCTGTATAAAGATAACCACTTAGCAACAGATATAAAGAAACTAACCCTAAGGGGTCCAAAGGTTCCATCCAATCTCACTCACTCTGTGGGTGTTTAAGGACCAGGTGTAGCCTGGAAATGTAAGGGTGAGGAAGGGGAGGCTGGAGTTTGAGAGGTGGCTATGAGGGCAGTCAAGAGCAAACACAGTTCAGCCTAGCCAGTGGTTAAGGGCACAGGCTCTGGGGTCAAACAGACCTGGGTTTGATTCCCGATTCTGCTTGTCCTCGCTGTATGACTGCAGGCTCCTCGGGGCCTCAGTTTTCTCATCTGTAAAATGGGTTCATAATGGTACCTACTCGCACGGTGCTGGGGGGCCATTAAATGAGACAGTGAGTGTAAGGCGCTTAGTGCACAGCCGAGCAATTAGTAGGCGTTGGAGTGACGGCGACCCTGCAGCCTGGGATACCCTAAGCCCCGGCAGGCCTGGGCAAGAGCTGCCCAAAAAGCAAAGGCAGGGTTGTAGGGGGAGGATCTGGGCCGAAGCGGCCCGGCGGGCAGGAGATAGCGGGCCTCTCGCGTCCCGGGCTCTCCCCGCAGTCCCGGCCGCCTCACCTCGAGGGGCTCGGCGTCCAGCTGGTCGGGGGAAGACTCCAACCTCAGTAGTACCAGGCAGGTTCAGGTCCAGCCGAGTTGCCGGAAGCCGGAGATCCGGGGGGCGGAACTTCTCCACCTCCTCCGGGCAGAGCCCCGCCTCCTTAAAGAGACCGAAGCCTTGCTTCTGAGACTGGGCAGCCGCGGCCTCCAGAGCCGGCTCCTAGCACCGCCCCTGCGAGGCGGAGGCTCGGGTTCTTAAAGAGACCGGCGCAGCCCGGAGCGGTGGTGGGCGTGGAGTGGGGGGAGGAGAAGGGGAGGCACAAAGAATTCTCTAGCTTGTGGGGTCTTTTTATTGTTTGTTTATACCTCTATTCTTATTGAAATATAAAATAACATAACGAAGAATGGTTGTCGAGAGACCAAAAGTCATCAACCTCTCGCATTCTTTTTTGGCTAAAAATTTAATAAAGCGGTAAGGGAGTGGATGAGTCCAATCCTTTCTGAGTTGTGAACGAGTGAGAGAGCGCAGGATGACGTCTGTTCTAGTGGCCGCCGTCCCCCGTGAGTGTGGTATTTGTTCCTTCACTCCCGCACCCGCCTCCCTCTGCCCCGGGTAGGGGCGGGGCGGGGGGAGCAGTAGGCCTTTCTCACGCACCCTTCTGTCCTCCACTGCACTGACCGCCACCCGGCACTCGACGGGGTCCCAGTAAACGATGGCGGGGGTGCACCAGCGAACCTGGTGAGAATCGTTTCGCCCTGCCTTCTGTCTTGACCTGGTTAACGCCTACACAGCCTTCCAGGTTTTGGTACATTTTCTCCTTGCAGAAAAAGCCTGCCTTGCTCCACCACCGCGCAAGGACTTCTTGCCCTCCCCTGGTCTCCAGGGCTCGCTTCTACCACTGCGATTGCTGTTTTCTGCCCATCTTTACCAGCCTGTGAGCACTTAGAGCGCAATGATCAGGAATTTTCTGGTGTCTGGGTCTCCAGGGCCGGGCACGCAGTAGTTGCTCACTAAAGGTTAACTGTAGAGTGAGCAAGTTCTGGCTGTATGAGCGGCATAAGCATAATTCGCGGCTCACACAAAGGGTGACTTCGGCCTCACCACACTGGACCCCTGTGGTCAATTGGAAAGACTTTACATCTGACTCACATACACACACACACACACACACACACACACACTCACTCACTCACACTTACACTTAGTGTATTTGTTGAGCTAACATCCTGATCAGGCTTTATACATGCAGGATCTCTAATTCTCAAAACAATCCTGCAAGCTTGAGGTGATTATCCTCATTTTATAAAGAAAAAGCTGAGGCTTAGAATATGAGAAGGGTACTTTGGTTAAATAGGTATCAGGAATGAATCGCAATGCACAAATTCAGGTGGGCAAGTATATTAAACACCTCATGCCCCATTTCAGATCCTCCTGGCCTCATCTGCTGCTTATTTCACCACCATGTATCTTACTCCACTCCAGCAGGTAGAACCTAAGTGGGCTTCACCTCAGGCCCATGCCTCAGTGTTCTCACCTGCCTCATGGCTTGTGTCCTGATCCCGTGGGGTGTTGGGGCTGTTGGAACTGGTCAGCACCAGGACAGGAACAGCCCAGAAGGGCCGGGGTGGGGAGTGGTTGATGCCTCATGGACACGTTTTTGACCAATGGGGTCAGCAACTGATGCTTCTCTCTTTTTCTCCTCAGAAAGACTCTTCAGATATTTCATATAGCTTTCTAACTCTCTTGTAGGATCGAGCAGCAAGTACCTCAGGAAGTGGCCAATTTGATAATGAATCCTTGCAACGGTGCTCCTTCCTTTCCTGCTTTATAACCCCTGTCCGTCACTCCCGGCTCTTGGACTCACACTTGCCAGTGAAGTACTCATATGAGGAACCTACACTAAGGCACACTGGTACCACGAGTGGCCCCGGTAAGCAGCCCTCAGGTTGGAATTTTAGAACTGGACTGCTCAGCAGTCAGATGGCAACAGTCCCATCGCTGGTGGTCAATGTGTGTGTTGGGGGGAGGTGATAACAGCTAGGCTATATATTTCTTCTCTTAGAAACAGAAATAAAGGTTATATCGGTTTATTAGTTATAATGATATGAAAGTTTTGGCTCAAACTGAGATAAGAATCAAAGATTACTGGTTTAACTAAAACAGTGATTCTCAGCGGTAGGATATTTTGCTCCAAGGGGGTACTTGGCAACGTCTAAAGTTGCCAAAAATCTCATTTTTGATTGTTATAACTTGTGGGGTGCTACTGGAGTGCTCCTGGCCCTCATACTTCTAAACATCCTACAGGGCACAGGATAGCCCTTCATAACAAAGAATTATCTAGTCCAAAATGTGGACCATTGGTGTCAAGGTTAAAAAACTGAGCTCAAACGTTCAGATGTCCTTAACTTGTGTGCCCAAGTATGATAAAGTAGATGAGCTCACCCGCTGATGCTAATTCCACCTCTACTGCTCTGAAGGGGAATGAACCAGTGAGAGATGGAACCCATCCCACCCCCACCCCACCCCCAGATAGAATGAGGGAAGCATGAAGGGGGAAGGAAGGCTGAGGAGCATCTTGCTCTGATGGACAGGGATGAGGGGGGTAAAGGGGACACTCTGGTTAGATGCTGCATGTGATCCTGACTTAGTCCCCTGGCTTTTTGCTGGTGACCACATAGGTGAGCCATGTTCCAGAAAGCATCTCCACCACTCCCGTGAGCAACACCCATCACAAGGAGAGGGCTGCTGGCACTGTGGGAGCATCTCACCCTGACCCTAGGACTGCTTTAATCTTTTTCTTTTGGATTTCCTAACACACAGCCCTCTTGTCCTTTTTTAATGCGCCCGGTGTTAAGGGCTAAGATTGTTTGAAGCCACCGTGTGGGCAAGGGAGACCTGAAATAGGCCGCTGGCCCTTGCTCAGGGTAGGCCAGAGCCATCCTGCAACAAACAGGACACAAGACTCATATAAGTGTCCCCCTCCCCCTACCAAAATTTGATCACAAAAATTTGTAAACCAACTGCAAACATTTTAAAAGATGAAATAACAGATTTCAAAGACTTTGTAAACTGAGTGGGCTAGTCCCAGATACTCAGTAATTAGCAGTACGTGGGAGACAAAGTGGAGAAGAATGGCTTGGCCTGCATTCTATTGCATGCCCTGTCTGATAGAGAAGTTAAGTGATTCGGCTTTGGTCATACAGCTGGGTGCAGATCGGGCCAGTGGTGTGCTGGAGCATTCTCGGACCAGTTCATGAGAGCTGGTTGCTAAATTCTCAGGAATCCTGTTATTCTCAGGAGCCAGTTATTAAATCCAGCCATTATTAAAGTTAAATTATATAAGCTTACAATTAAAGAAATTATATGAACAATAAATTATTTTAACAACAGAGGTAATAATGTTCAAAACACTGCTTTCTAAGTATTTCTCTACATTTTACCATTATCTATTCTCCTGAAGCTGTATCTATCTTATACATACAGTGTGCTTCTGATAATCTCTTCCCAATCTCTTCAGTGATGTCACATTGGTAGCTTAAAATGAGCAGTGGTGAAATTAATTACATCACAGAAATAGGCAAAAGCTACATGTCTGGGATTGATTTACTGTGATGTTAATTGTCTAGACCAGGGCTGGCAATCTTTTTCTAGAAAGTCCAGAATAGTAAATGTATTTCAGCAGAGTCTGTTGCAACTAGTCAAATCTGCTGTTGTAGCACAAAAGTAGACATAGGCAAAAGTATAAATGAGTGGCAGGCTGTATTCCAAAAAGCTTTATTTATAAAAATAGGCAGGGGCGCCTGGGTGGCTCAGTCGGTTGAGCGTCCGACTTCAGCTCAGGTCACGATCTCACCGACCGTGAGTGCGAGCCCCGCGTCGGGCTCTGGGCTGATGGCTCGGAGCCTGGAGCCTGCTTCCGATTCTGTGTCTCCCTCTCTCTCTGCCCCTCCCCCGTTCATGCTCTGTCTCTCTCTGTCTCAAAAATAAATAAATGTTAAAAAAAAAATTAAAAAAAAAATAGGCAGAGGGCCAGATTTGGCCATAATTTACCACAATTTACCAGCCCCTGGTCTAGATTTAAGAAAGTGATGGAGAAAACGTTAAAGTGCAGGTTAAATATAAAAATACATGTTGTATCTGTAGTAGTAATATTGTGAATAACACAAAAAATTGAGGCAGTATTCTTTGAGTATTCAAAAACAACATCATGAACAAACAAGTCAAATTTTGACATATGTGTTTATTTTTTCACTTTCACCTTCCTCCTTAGCCTAAAGAAAAGTATTATTAACACTCATGTCCAAACTATCCTATTTCTCAATTGCAAACATAGGTGGACTGAAGAAAAGTATTTGCCAAAAAGCAATGAAAGCATCCTATGAAAACTAATTGGCTAGATGGGATTTGCAATAGGAATATTTTATATTTTATTGTCATTTGTAAATTTTTTACTTCACATCCTTTATGTCTGTAAAATTAATGACAAACTTACAGATGTATGCATGCTTTTTTTTTTTCTTTTTTCCTGAGACAACCAGTGGTTGAGCTTTAGGCTCAGACCCAGATCTCTCTGCAAAGCCCACAGGGAGCCGTGAGTTTTCCAAACCTCAGCTGTGTAGGGCCACCACCATGATTCCCACCATACCTGGCAACTACCTGCAACTATGCTGTCTTATTTATATAACCCCCACTCGCCTTTGAACAAAAATTGACAGAAGGTTAGTATCTTGGCTTTGCAGATATCAAATTAATCTTAAAAAAAATTTTTTTTTAAGTAGATGCTGAACTGTATCAGATGTCTTTTCTACGTTTAATGAGAAATCACAGGATCTTTCTACTTTAGTCCATTAAGATGCTATGCAGTAAAAGATTAACTCAGCAGGTCTGAGTTGTCTAAATCCTGCACATTTCAAATGAAAGTTTGTCTATTGCCTGGCTACTGGAAGATCCCTTCTAAGCCCTTGGAATATCCTGCCATTAAGAGAGTCCTTATTTACCTGAGGCTTTGGGCCACACCAGATAATTTATACTAACAATGTGATTCTGGTAGATACCTTGGGCCGTATAGTATCAGTTTGACCTCTGGAGATGTTGGAGACTGAAGGTCAGCCACAAGAAAGTGTCAGTCATGCCAGTATGATCAACCGTCAAAAGCCTTGGACATCAATGCTGGGTGAGTGTTTCTCCATTTTGCCACCCATTTCTACTGGGAGAATTAAGCAATGTCTGTAAACCTCACTGAGTGAGGACAGTTGGGGGCTTTCTCTTGGTCTCTCCTACATCCTGCCCTGTGTCCCTTTTCTGGGCTGATTTTAATCTGTATCCTTTCACTGTAGTATCTTTTCAGCTGTATCCTTTTAACTGTAATTGAACCAGAGGGTGGTCTTGGGAACCGTTGAACACAAATGGCAAACTGCTTGGATTCTGTTGCATTTCATTAGCTAATGTTGCTGAGAATTCCAGGAATTTTTAGATCTATGTCCATAAGTGAAATGGACCTATACTTTTCTTGTACAGTCTTTATCCAGCTTTCAAATTAAGGTTATATAGCTTCATAAAATGAACTGAGAGGCATTCTCTCTTTTGCTATTTCCTGGAAATCTTGTGCAAGGCAAGTATTATCAATCCCTTGAAAGTTTGGCTAAACTCTTTTGTAAAGTGATGTGAGGCTAGGATTACTTTGGTGGGAAAGATGTTAGGGGTTAGAGTTTCAATTTTTAATGGACATTGATCTTTTCAAATTTCTGTTCCTTTTTACCAATTTCAGTATCTTGATATTTGTCAGAAAGGTACATGTCATCTAAGGTTTTTAATATACTGACGCGTTGTTCAAATCTCATCTTATTTTTAAAATCTCTGTTGTGTCTGTTCTTTTTAAAAAATGTTTATTTATTCATTTATTTTGAGGGAGAGAGGGATTGTGGGAGAAAGAGAAAGAATATCCCAAGCAGGCTCTGCACTGCCAGCGTGGAGTCCCACACTGGGGCTCGATCTCACAACTATGAGATCATGACCTAAGGCAAAATCAAGAGTTGGACGCCTGACTGAGCCACCCAGGCGCCCCTCTGTTGTGTCCATTCTTACCAGTGTTTATTTGAGATTTTCATTCTTTTTTTTTTTTTTTTTAATTTTTTTTTTTTTCAACGTTTATTTATTTTTGGGACAGAGAGAGACAGAGCATGAACGGGGGAGGGGCAGAGAGAGAGGGAGACACAGAATCGGAAACAGGCTCCAGGCTCTGAGCCATCAGCCCAGAGCCTGACGCGGGGCTCGAACTCACGGACCGCGAGATCGTGACCTGGCTGAAGTCGGACGCTTAACCAACTGCGCCACCCAGGCGCCCCTTGAGATTTTCATTCTTTATCAGATTTTGTTAGAGATTTATTTATCTCAGTAATTATTTCAAGGAAAATTTTTTGAGTCATTTGTTTTTTCCTTCTAGCCCTCCATTGCCACCCATCCACCCAACCCCACCAATTTATTCTTTTCTTTCCTTATCTTTATGATTTCCTTGTGAGGGGGTTTACTCTATTGTCCTTTTTCCCATCATGCATTTGAATCTTTAGTTCATTTTTTCATTCTTTCTTGTTTTATTAAAAGAAAGTATTTTTGGTATTGTTTTAGCTGTGACACACATTATGCTTTCATTGTTATTCACTTCTAAATATTTTATAATTTCCCAAATGACTTCTTCTTCAATCCAAGGCTTATCTGACAGCATGCCTTATAGTTTCAAGGTATAAGGGATTTTTTAGCTAACATTTTGTTACCAAATTTCTAATTTAATGATGTACAAGTCAGTGGTTATTAGTACACTCACAGAGCTGTGTATCCAGCCTAATTATATAATTTTAGAATACTTTCATCACCCCAGAAGAAACTTTGTACCCATAGCAGTCATTCCCAATCCCCATCACCACTCTCATAGTCCCTGGGAACCACTAATCTACTCTGTCTTTATACAGTGGTCTATTCTGGGCATTTCATTTAAGTGGAAAAGTACAATATATAGGTTTTTAAAACTTTTTCAATATATAGGTTTTTTTTGTTTTTATTTATTTATTTATTTATTCAATATATGAAGTTTATTGTCAGATTGGTTTCCATACAACACCCAGTGCTCATCCCAATATATAGTTTTTAAAGACTGGCTTCTTTCACCTGGCATAGTGTGTTCAAGGTTCAGCCATATTGTAGCATGTATCAATCAATATGTCTTTCCTTTTATTGCTTAATAATATCCCATTGTGTGGATGTACTACAATTTGTTTATCATATTCCAGTTAACAGAATTTAGGTCATTTCTACTTCTTGGCTATCATGGATTATGCTACTGTAAACATTCATGTACAAGTTTTGTGTGAACATGTTTTAATTTCCCTTGGGTATATACCTAGAAGTAGAATTGCTGGGTCGCATGGTTCCTTTCTGAACTAATGCTGTAAAATCTGTATTCCTTGTTGTGTGTGACTACTGAAGTCTCTGCTTGGTTGCTTTAGTGGTTAGCTAATGATTGCACAGATTTCCTTAACTGCCAGGAAGGAGTAAGTCTCTCAGACTTTGCTGAGGGGCTCTGTGTGAATGTTGGCTCATGCCTCCAACGCTGAGTCAGACAGGTGATCGCTCTTAGCCTTCACTTCCTACTTGTTCAGAGCCTCAAGGTCAGCCAGAGACAGAGATTAGGGCCTTCTTGGGTCTTTCTTGTGCATGCCTACAGCCCCACACATGCACATGGCCTTCTGGATTTCCAGGAATATTTTGGAGCTTTGCGAAACCCCCCTATGGACGTCTCATTCCTCAATTTTTTTCTTTTTAATTTTTTTGGTCAGCCTCTCATTACCCCAAACTTATTACACCACCTCAGACAATTGTAGTGTTAAAGAATTGCCACTGATATTTTGACAAATACCCTGCTTTTATAGAGTGAGCTCTGACTCAGGTCAAATAAAACCAAGACCCAAGAATGGAGCTTTCCAAGGAAGACATTAGACAAGTCAAATAATGGAAGTTCTCTAAGGATAGGACTTTTTTTTGAAGAGCTCCCAACCCATTCTTCCATCTCCAGTGTCTACTTGATGGCTGTTTTTCACAGCAACCATGGTTGCAAAACTGTTGTTTTTCAACTGGAGCTGTGTGAGGGGCATGGGAATAGAGTGAGTTAAAACATCACAAAGCTCTTACCAAGATTCAGCTGTTTTTTTTGAATAGACACTTTTCAGATTATTGCAAGCTTTTCGCTGGTTAATTTTTTTTTTTTTTTAATTTTTTTTTTCAACGTTTATTTATTTTTGGGACAGAGAGAGACAGAGCATGAACGGGGGAGGGGCAGAGAGAGAGGGAGACACAGAATTGGAAACAGGCTCCAGGCTCTGAGCCATCAGCCCAGAGCCTGACGCGGGGCTCGAACTCACGGACCGCGAGATCGTGACCTGGCTGAAGTCGGATGCTTAACCGACTGCGCCACCCAGGCACCCCTCGCTGGTTAATTTAAAGAATTCTGGAAAAAAAGTTGATTTTGACCATTTTTGCCATTGTTCTCATCACCTTTATAAAGGAGTGGATTTTCCAAGATCCTTACCCTTCCTTCCATTCCAGAAGTGCTTCTAAGTCATTTACATTAAATGCGATTATTTTCTATATTTAGACACTTCAGTCATCTTTTTGCACATTAAATACTTCCAAGCCCTCTTCACATTCCTTACTATCTTTCATTAGCTAGGTTAATTTTTTTTCTTGCTAATTCAAAGTGATACATCCATTTTATTTTGTTGCTTCTAACTCATTTTTTTTCTAGAAGCTTATTAAAGTCATGCATACTATCCAATGATCAAGAAAATACCCCAGCACATTCTCTAGAGTTTTGTTTCTGTATTGTTATTATATACATTCTGGTACTTGCTCTGTTGTCTATTCTGACACTTGCTCATTTAGAAAATGATAAAATTTACAAACAAATTCACTCATTCTTATTTTCCTTAGCCCATGGCATTTTCCTGGATTCATTTCTCTTCTTGCTGAAGAGTTTCCCGTAATAATGTTTTCAAGATTTGTCTCTGTGGCAAACCTTTCAATGGCTATACGTGCCTCATAATATCTCAAATTTATTTTACCCTCATGTTTAAATATTAATTTAACAGAACATGAAATTCAGTCACTTTCCCTCAACACTTGACAAATATTATTCCCTTTTCTTCTTGTCTCCAATGGTTCTTATCATTTTATCCTCTTGTAGATAATCTGCTCATTTTTCTAAGTGGGACCGTGTATTGTGTTGTGTTGTATTGTGGTATTATATTGTATCTTATTGTATTATATTGTATTGTATTGCATTGTATTGTATTGTATTTTTTTAGAGAAGTTTTAGGTTCCCAGAAAAATTGTAAGGAAGAGAGAAAGATATTTCTCCTGTACCCCTGTCCCACATATGCACAGCTTTCTCCATTATCAATATCTCCCATCAGATCGTTCATTTGTTATAGTTGATAAACCTACACTGACATATCATAATCATCTGAAGTCCATGGTTTACATTAGGGTTCACTCTTAATGCTGTACATTCTTTGGGTTTGGACAAATGTGTAATGACATGTATCCACCATTATAGTATCATACAGAGTACTTTCAATGCCCCCCCCAAATCCTCTGTGTTTCTCCTGTTCACCCCACCCCAAGCCCCTGGAATCCTCTGATATTTTCACTGTCTCCATAGTTTTGAGTTTTCCAGAATGTCATATGGTTCAAATCATACAATATGTAGCCTTCTGAGATTGGCATCTTTCACTTAATACTATACATTTAAGGTTCCTCCATGTCCTTTCATGCTCCTTCCTTTTTAGCACTGAATAATATTTTCCAGTGTCTGGATGTATCCCAGTTTATTTATCCATTCAGCTACTGAGGGAAATCTTGGTTGCTTCCAAGTTTTGGCAGTTGTGAATAAAACTGCCATAAATATCTGTGTGCAGGGTTTTGTGTGGACTTAGGTTTTCAACTCCTTTGGGTAGATATCAAGGAGCGGGATTACTGGATTGTATGGTAAGGGTATGTTTAGTTTTTTAAGAAACTGCTATACTGAATTCAAAAGTAGCTGTACCATTCTACATTCCAACCAGCAAAGAATGAGAGTCTCTTGCTGTGCACCCTCACCAGTATTTGGTGGTATGGGTGTTCCAGATGTTGGCCTTTCTGATAGGCAGATGGTGGTATCTCATTATCGTTTTAACTTGCAGTTCCCTAATGACATACAATGTGGATCATCTTTTTATATGCTTATTTGTCATCTGTATGTCTTCTTTGATGAGGTGTCTGTTAAGGTTTTTGCCCCTTTTTTTAACTGGATCATTTGTTTTCTTATTGTTGAGTTTTAAGAGTTCTTTGTATATTTTGGTAACAGTTTGTTATCAAATGTGTCTTTTGCAAATGTTTCTCCCAGTCTGTAGCTCGTCTTCTGATTCTTCTGACAGTGTCTTTCACAGAGCAGAAGGTTTTGATTTTAATAAGTCCAGCCTATTCTTTCTTTCATTGATTGTATCTTTGGTGTTGTATCTAAAACATCATCAACAAACCCAAAGTCATCTAGGTTTTCTGCTATGTTATATCCTAGAAGCTTTATAGTTTTGTGTTTTACGTTAGGTCTGTGATCTACTCTGAGTTCATTTCTGTGAAAGGTGTGAAGTCTGTGCCTAGATTTTATTTTATTTTATTTTATTTTATTTTATTTTATTTTATTTTATTTTTTTGCACGTGGATGTCTGGTTCTTCCAGCACCATTGTTGAAGAGACTGTCTTTTCTCCTTTGTCTTGTCTTTGTTCCTATGTCAGATTACTTGACTATATTTATGTGGTTCTGTTTCTGGGCTCCCTATTCTGTTCCATTGATACTTGTCTATTCTTTGCCAATAGCACACTGTCTTGACTATTATAGCTTTATAGTAATCCTTGAATTGGGGTAGTATCAGTCATCTGACTTTGTTCTTCTCATTCAATATTATGTGATATCCACCTTTTCTCTCTGGAAACTTACAGAAATTTCTCTTTGTGACCAATGTTCTTAAATTTCACTATAATATGACTAGGTGTGTTTTTGGGTTTGTTTAATGTTTGCTTATTTTTGAGAGACAGACAGAGACAGAGCACAAGGTGGGGAAGGGGGGAGACACAGAATCCAAAGCAGGCTCCAGGCTCTGAGCTGTCCGTACAGAACTCAATACGGGGCTCAAACTCATGAGCCATGAGATCATGACCTGAGCCGAAGTTGGGTGCTCAATTGACTGAGCCACCCTGGCACCCCTAGGTGTGGTTTCTTCAATCTTACTTTCAATCTGAAGTCTTACGTATTTCTCTAATTATAGTGGTTTTTAGTTGGGATTTCACGAAAGTCTTTTTCCCTATATTTGTTTCCCTCTGTGAATCAGGATAGGCCAGGTCACGCTGCAATAACTGATGACCCTCCCTCCACTGCCTCCTTTGATGTAGGTTGTTCAATGGAATCTTTTCCTTTAAGATGGTGTTTTATCTTTCTGAATGAACTCTTACTCTCCTAGGGGTTTTAGCCCCTTGTCCTGGTGATGAATACCTGAGAGAAGAGCCTAAAAAAACAAAAACAAAACAAAACAAAACAACACCTGTGTTCTGTGTTCTATGTGATGAATTGGGAGAGAAAGGTGTGGAGAGCTACCAAAGAGTGGAGAGGGCAGCTGTGTTACAAACTCTGTATCAGTGTCCTGGCACTGCTCATTGTCACCTTTATCTAGAACCACCCAGTCCTTGGAGATATGGAGAGAGATTGTAAAAGGGGGACCACTTAGGACTTGCCGGTCTGCCTGAATCTCAGTTAACCATGCCCCACTCTGGTCTGGTTTCAGCAGTAGTGATGGGCTGGCTGCTAGTTTTTTTGTTTAGTTGGTTTTTGTTTTTTTTTTTATAGTTTTTTTTTTTTTTTAACGTTTATTTATTTTTGAGACAGAGAGAGACAGAGCACGAATGGGGGAGGGTCAGAGAGAGGGAGACACAGAATCTGAAACAGGCTCCAGGCTCCGAGCTGTCAGCACAGAGCCCGACGCGGGGCTCGAACTCACGGACCGCGAGATCGTGACCTGAGCCGAAGTCGGCCGCTTAACCGACTGAGCCACCCAGGCGCCCCTAAGTTGTTTTTTTAATAAGAGGGAGTGAAAGGGTCTCTCAGTGGAATGTATGGGACAGCAAATGGACACATGGAAACATGATAGTCCACCCTCTCTCCAGTCCCCAGTGCACAACCATCGTCTGAGGTGTTGTCAGCTCTGTCCCGTGCCTTCACCGAGACCTACTCACCCTCTGTTGCCCGGGAAGCTCCCACAGTGTTCACATTAATTTGACAGATTGACCAACCACTTTGGTTCCTGGGGTGTTTCCAGGTGTCTCCATCCTGTTAGGAACTGTAATATTTCCCTCTAAATCAATCACTTTTGGGGGGATGATGCCCAACCCTTTATTTCTATTCTTATTTTTCTATTCAGAATGTATTTATTTAGATTTACCTATATGTTTACCAGTTTCATTGCCACTACGCCTGCCTACATTTTAGACATTCCTCCTGAGAGCATTTTCCTTCTTCCTGAAAATTTTAGAAGTAATTTTAATGAAGTCTATGATCATAAACTCAGTTTTTGTTTATTCAGGAACACTTTCCTTCATCCCCATTCTTTTCTTTTCTTTTCTTTTTTTTTTTTTTAGGAATATTTGATAGATTTTTTTTTAAGTTTTTATTTATCTATTTTGAGGGAGAGAGAGGGGCAGAGAGAGAGAATTCCAAGCAGGCATAGAGCCCAAAGCAGGGCTCAAACTCACCACCCAAACCATGAGATCATGACCTGAGCTGAAATCAAGAGTCAGACGCTCCATTGACTGAGCCACCCAGGCACCCCTCATCCCCATTCTTAAAAGACAGTTGGGGGGCACCTGGGTGGCCCAGTCAGTTAAGCGTCTGACTTTAGCTCAGGTCATGATCTCACAGTTTGTGAGTTTGAGCCCCGCATCGGGTTCTGTGCTGACAGCTCAGAGCCTGGAGCCTGCTTTGGATTCTGTGTCTCCTTCTCTCTCTGCCCCTCCCCAACTTGTGCTCTGTCTCTCTATGTCTCTCAAAAAATAAATAAATGGAAAAAAAAATTTTTTTAAAGACAGTTGGGTTGAGCACACAATTCCTGATTGCCAGTTATTTTTTCCCTCAATACTTTGAAGATATTATTCCACTACCTTCTGATTTCCATTGTTGCTGCTGAGGACTCTGCTGTTGCACTTGGTGCCCCACCTAAACCTTCATGACTACCTGCTGCATCCATTCCCCAACTTCTGTGGTGATTACTCATGGCTCAGAGCTTCCTTTTTCTCTGGAGAATTACCCTTCAGCAGAAGGATGCTGCTTTGTCTGGAAATGTCTGGGAGGTGATACGTGTAGCCAGTAACTGAGTGATAGGAGTATACTAATGGTTGACCCCTCTTTGCCTCAAATTGATATAACTCAGTGGTGCCATACATGATCCAGAGCATCCTCATGGGATCAGGGAAAGACTAGACCTCATCTGAAACCACATTTTACTTAGCTTCTTCCGTTGCCCTGTCCTGCTTTCCTATACCTTAGAGGTTCTCCTGAGAGCCCTGTCAGTAAATCATGTGCTGAAGGATCTTGTCTCAGGCTCTGCTTCTAGGAAAGCTGACTCAAAATTGCTGTCAATATGATTCTCATTTCTTTGTAGGGGACTGTTTCTTCCCTCTGACTTTTTTTTTCTTTGCTTGCTTGCTTTTACTTATTTCCTGTCCCCCCCATGCCTACTTCAAGATCTTCTCCTTGTTCTTGTTTTTGTGTGTGTGTGTGTGTATGTGTGTGTGTGTGTGTGTGTTCCATAGCTTCACTAAAACAGCGTACTGATTACTTTTTGTAAATGTTACTCTGAATTGCTTTAACTTCTCTTTCATGTTTTCAAATAACATTTTTTCATGTTTTTCAAATCCTTTGATTTGCATGGCATCCCAAGTAATTTCTTTATACATCATTCTAGCTAGTTCTTTCTTCAGGGGTTCTTAATCTGCTATTCAAACCACCCACTGAGTTTTTAATCCAGCCATTATGTATTCATTTTCTAAAAGTTCTGTTTGGTTCTTTAAAAATCATTTTGGATAACCCATGAATGCTTTTTTTTTTTTTTTTTTTTTAATAATCCAGGAAGGCAAATACTTAATAGTTTGCTGGTAGAAGCTGGCCTTTGTTGTCAGGATTCCCTAGCTCCTATGAATGAATTAAACTTTTAACACATAGTTATAATTATTTAAATAGGCTGTATTTGATAATCCCACTACCTGAAATTCTTAAGGATTTCAAAGTTGTTTTTCTGCTGACTCTCACTCATGGTGGTTTGTTTCTTTGTACTACTCATGGTGGTAATCTTTGCATACTCATGTCAGTTTTATCCTAATCTATGGAAATCCTCAGGTCTAAATATTTTTTCTTTTCTAATGGTTCTATTTGGCTCTTTTTTCAAATGCACACAGTCATTGTTGACACCAAGATACAGGGGATATCTTTTCAGAAAAGAGTTAATATTGATTCTTCCAGAAGCCAGTAGTCACTGCCGACACGGGACTACTTTCATATCCTTCCAGGAGTCTCTGTCCTAATGTAGGAAACTCAGAATCAGCCGCTCTGTCCTATAGCATGTTCCGGACTTCCTTGCACAATCACAGAACTGATATTGCCATTTTCCCTCAGGGCTGCTTTAACTTTTACATTTGCCCAAACCATTTTGCCCAGTTCCCTATTTTGGTTTTACCCTATTTTGGTTTTACCCTCGGTTTTACCCAATTTTGGTATTATAAATAATACCCAATATTATTTATGCGTGTGTACACTTACACGTCAATGTTTGGAGGTTTTCCTTTATCTCCTGTGAACGTAGTACATTAAAATAGTTTTTTGGGGGTTGTCTGCGTGGCTAGGTGGGTTAAGCATCCAACTTTGGCTCAGGTCATGATCTCACGGTTCATGGGTTCGAGCCCTGCATCAGGCGCTCCACTGTCAGCACAGAGCCTGTTTTGGATCCTCTGTCTCCCTCTCTCTCTGGCCCTCTCCCTTTTGCATTCTCTCTTTATTTCAAAATAAATAAATAAACATTAAAAAAAATAAAATAGTCTTTTCATGGAAAAGCTAGTTGTTTTGTGAGCAAAAGGCTGACATACTGCTAGCAATTCTTTTTTTTTTTTAATTTTTTTTTTTTTTTTTCCAACGTTTATTTATTTTTGGGACAGAGAGAGACAGAGCATGAACGGGGGAGGGGCAGAGAGAGAGGGAGACACAGAGTCGGAAACAGGCTCCAGGCTCTGAGCCATCAGCCCAGAGCCCGACGCGGGGCTCGAACTCACGGACCGCGAGATCGTGACCTGGCTGAAGTCGGACGCCTAACCGACTGCGCCACCCAGGCGCCCCTAGCAATTCTTAACTAGTGTTTCTATTATTCAAAATTCCAAGCATGCACAGAAAGTAAAGGACAATTCAGTGAAATCCCGTGTACCATCACCTATGTTCACTTACCACATCCTCGTTTTCCTTCTTTTTTTAATGGTTTTGTGAGCTCACTCTTTAAACTTAAATATATATATTTTTTAATTTTTTTGTTTGTTTGTTATATTTCTTTTTGAGATGGAGAGAGATAGTGCGAGCAGGGGAGGGGCAGAGGGAGAGAGAGAATCCCAAGCAGACTCCAGTGATGGCACGGAGTGTGACATGGGGCTCGAACCCACAAACCATGAGATCATGACCTGAGCCGAAGTTGGACGTTCAACTGACTGAGCCACCCAGGCGCCCCTAAATATGTTTATTTTAGAGAGAAACTGTATATCAACCTCCATGAAATGGAAAACCACGATCTCTTGCCATTAATAGAATGTAGCTATACTAATAAATACAATGAAAATCAAAGTCATTAAAAATTAAGAAAATAAATGATAAAATATAAAAGTAATAATCTATTTATACAAATACATATCTAAAAAACTTTTTAGTGAGAATAATGGAACAATACATGATCAATCAGTAACACAGATATATTAAGCTCGTTGTCTTTTTTTTTTAATGTTTATTATTTATTTTTGAGAGACAGAGAGAGAGAGAGAGACAGAGCATGAGCAGCGAGGAAGGGCAGAGAGAGAGGGGGAGACACAGAATCCGAAGCAGGCTCCAGGCTCTGAACTGTCAGCACAGAGTCCAAGACGGGGCTCGAATTCATGAACCATGAAATCATGACCTGAGCTGAAGTCAGACGCGTAACTGACTAAGCCACCCAGGCACCCCTCATTGTCTCTTTATTTAAGATAAGGATTTGTTTCTAGAATAATAAAATGAGTCTGTTGTTTGGTTTCAGTGCTACAGCACCAAGAATCCCAACTCCCAACACATATCTGCAATTGGAAAGGAAAGGCAAAACATATTTAATCGCTTTCTAGATTTCATTGAAACATGTTTATACCTACTTTGCATTACAAACAGTTGTCAGCTTTCTGAAGTGATGGTTAATGTATCACTGAAAATAACAGAAGTGCTGGAGGTTTGAAATGTTTATGGGCAGCCTGTGTAACATGGTGTATCATAGGTCCACCCCAAGTCTCAGTGATCTGTAGGAGGTCGCAGAGAACTTAGCATATAGTCATACTCACAGCTATGCTTTCACAGCGAAAAAATATAAAACAAAATCAGCAAAGGGAACAGACACAAGGGGCAAAGTCCAGAGAAAACCAGTCCAGAGAAAAAGTTGTGACAACATGTATGAAATATTGTCTCCCAAGGAAGCTCATCAGAGACTCAGTACCTAAGGTTTTATTTTACTGGGAGCTGGTCATATCGGCATCCTCTGTCTAGCACACACCTGAATTCCAGAGTCCCAGAAGGAAAGCAGGTGTTCGGCATAAGGTGTTCAGCAGGTGGTCACACTGTTTTCATAAACAGTTCCTTCACAGTGAACCACTATTTTCAGTGGTGGGAACCCTTCTAAAATCCAAGTTCGCGAGCCCTAGTAAAGCGCCAATCTCACAAGAAGGACTTTTTAACATTAACTCTTTTCTGAAGACGTAGCTCACCACTATACTATCTACTTTGGTCTTACCCTAAGTGATAATAACTATGAAATGATAGGGTTTTTTTTTTTTAAGTTTATCTACCTATTTTGTAGGGGTTGCAGAGAGAGAGAGAGAGAGAGAGAGAGAGAGAGAGAGAGAATCCCAAGCAGGTTCCATGCCATCAGCGCAGAGCCCAGTGCAGGGCTCAAACCCACAAACCATGAGATCATGATCTGAGCTGACACCAAGAGCCAGATGCCCAACCAACTGAGCCACCCAGGTGCCCCAGTTTTGGTGTGCTTTTTATAGGTAATACAAATTGAAAGAAATACATAACCATTAAAATTTTAAATGTTAATGTTTACATCATCTCATACCCATTGGGATGGATAGTATAAAAACAAAAAGAAAACAAACAAAACAAAACACAACACAAAATAGCTAGTGTCGGCTAGGATATGGAGAAATTGAAATCCTTGTGCACTGTTTGGTGGGAATGTAAAATGATGAAGCCTTTATGGAAAACAGTTCCTAAAGAAATTAAAAATGGAATTACCATGTGATTCAGCACTTCCACTTCTGGGTATATACCCAAAAGAATTGAAATCAGGGTCTTAAAAACCTATGTTCGTAGCCGATTATTCATAATAATAACTAAAATATGGAAGGAACCCAAGTGATCATCAGTAGATGGGATAAGCAAAATGTGTTACATACATACATTGGAATATTATACATATTATCCATACAGTGGAATACATATATTGGAATATTAATCAGCCTTAAGTTAGGAATGGAATTCCTCAATATGCTACAGCATGGATGAACCTTGAGAACATTATGCTAAGTGAAATAAGCCGGTCACAAAAAAGACAAATATTCTATGATTCCATTTATATGAGGTACTGAGAGTGGTCAGATTCATAGGCAAAAAAACCAATGGTGGCTGCTTGAGGCTGAGGGATGTGGAGAATGGGGAGTTATTGTTTAATGAATATAGTTTCAGAATTGCAAGATGGAAAGAGTTATATGGGTGGATGATGATGGTTGTACAATAGTGTGAATGTTCTTAATGCCACTGAATTGTATGCTTAAAACTGTTTATGGCGGTAAATTTTATGTTTTGTGTACTTTACCACAAAAAAAAATCAAAAGTAAAAAAGTAATAGGAGGGGCGCCTGGGTGGGGCAGTCGGTTAAGCGTCCGACTTCAGCCACGTCACGATCTTGCGGTCCGTGAGTTCGAGCCCCGCGTCGGGCTCTGGGCTGATGGCTCGGAGCCTGGAGCCTGTTTCCGATTCTGTGTCTCCCTCTCTCTCTGCCCCTCCCCCGTTCATGCTCTGCCTCTCTCTGTCCCAAAAATAAATAAACGTTGAAAAAAAAATTAAAAAAAAAAAAGTAATAGGAACAGTGATTATATAGATCATATCGTTCCAATAACTGTTTACATAATAACTCTATTTTTAAAAAAGTAAAGGGATGAGGAAAGATACACTATGCTAACACTAATCAAAAGAAAGCTGGAATGGCTACACTAATTTCAGAGCAAACTTCAGAGCAAGAAAAATTACCAAGAAGGAGCATTACATAATGATGAGGGATCAATTCTCTAAGAAAACATAACAATCTTTAATGTGTATGTGCCTAACAACAGAGCATTAAAATGCATGAGGCAAAAACTGATAGACCTGAAAGAAGAAATAGAGGAGTCCACTATTATAGTTGGAGACTTTAATGTCCCTCTCTCAGAAATGGACAGATCTAGCAGACAGAAAATCAGTAAGGACATAGTAGAACTTAACAGCAGCATTGGTCAAGTGGATATAATCGACATATATAGACTACTTCATCCAACAACAGTGGAATATACATTTTTCTCAAACTTACATGGAACATTCACCAAGATAGACCACATTTTGGGCTATAAAATATACCTTAACAAATTTAAAAGAGTAGCAACTATATTATATATGCTCTCAGGCCACATTGGAATCAGACTAGAAATCAGTAAGAGAAAAATACCTAGAAAATTAGAAAAGAAGAAAGATTTAAAGTCCGTAATCTAAGCTTCTACTTGAGGAAACTAGAAAAAGAGAGAGAGACAATTAACTCTAAAGTAAGCAGAGGAAAATCAATTAAAAAATTAGAACAAAAATCAATGAAATTGAAAACAGGAATTCAATAGAGAAAATCAAGGAAGCCAAAAACCAGAGGTTTACTGATAAACTTCTAGCCAGGCTAACGAAGAAAAAATTCTAATATTGGAAATGAAAGAGGGCACATTACTAGAGATCCCAGGGATATTAAAGGGATACTCTAAATAGCTTTATGCCCACACGTAATAACCAAAATAAAATGGATTAATTCTTTGAAAGACACAACGTGTGAAAACTCATACCAGAAGAAATAAACAATCTGAATAGATCTATATCTATTAAAGAAATTGAATCAAGAGGCACTTGGGTGGCTCACTTGGCTAAGCTTCCGACTTCAGCTCAGGTCATGATCTCACGGTCTGTGGGTTTGAGCCTTGTGTGGGGTTCTGTGCTGACAGCTCAGAGCCTGGAGCCTGCTTCGGATTCTGCGTCTCCCTCTCTCTCTGCCCCTCCCCTGCTTGCGCTCTGTGTGTCTCTCTCTCAAAAATAAATAAACGTTAAAAAAAGTTTTTTTAATAAAGAAAGAAATTGAATAAATAATAACTTTTGAAAACAGAAAATGCACCAGACCCAAATGAACCCACTGGTTTACTGGTGAATTCTACCAAACATTGAAGGAAGAAATTATAACAATTCTCCACAGTCTTGTCCAGAAATTAGAAGCAGAGGGAATAATTCCTAATCCATTCTATGAAACCAACACTACCCTAATAC
Source organism: Leopardus geoffroyi (assembly GCF_018350155.1). Taxonomy (NCBI): domain Eukaryota; kingdom Metazoa; phylum Chordata; class Mammalia; order Carnivora; family Felidae; genus Leopardus; species Leopardus geoffroyi. The sequence goes on from NC_059328.1 coordinate 43,642,155, forward strand.
CCAAACCAGGCAAAGACATTACAAAAAAAGAAAATTAGAGACCAACATTTTTTATGAATAGAGATGCAAAAATCCTCAATAAAATTAGCAAGTTGAATCCAACAATGTATAAAAAGAATTACACACCATGACCAAGTGAGATTTATTCCAGATATGTAAGACTTGGTCAACATTCAAAAATGAATTAATGTGATCCATTACATCAGCAGATTAAGGAAAAATCACACGATCATAGCAAAATACATGCAGAAAAAGCATTTGACAAAATCTAACACCCATTAATGATAAAAACTCTCAGAAAAGGGAATAGAGGAAACTTCTCAATTTGATAAAGAACATCTACAAAAAACCTACAGCTAACATCATACATAATGGTGAGAAACTAGATACTTTCCCACCAAGATCAGGAACAAGGCAAGAGTGCACCCTGTTGGTCCACAACCTGGCCCCTTTACACAGAGGGCAAGGAGAGACTGAAGAAAGAGGCAGACTATTCCAGATTGGTAGGTGGCAGTTTCAGTAATCAAGAGAACGTACTTATGAGGCTTGTCTTGGGCAACCACAAGAGAAGTAGATCTCTGCACCTGCCTGCCAGAATCTTAAAAGTTATATAGAGGCGTTAACTGGGTTTCGTCATGTATACCATCCAGATGGTCTCAACAGCACATTACTATCTCAAGGCCGTGTCCTTGGGCAGCTTCTAACACAGGGAAGGCAAATGACACACACATTCCAAGGATAGGGGAGGTGGTAAGGAGCCTCTGATTTCCCAGGCCCAGCTTGTGGGTCAACTGACAGTCATGTCCTCCCAATAACCTCTGCCAATATCCCTTCTAACACCACTCTTTTTCAACATCATACTGGAAGTCCTAGAGAATGCAATAAGACACAAGAAAAGGAAATAAAAGGTATACAGATTGGGAAGGAAGAAATAGAACTTTTTTTGTTCATAGATTACAATATTGAAAATCTGAATTAATTGGCAAGAAAACCTCCCAGAACTAATAAGTGTTTATAGCAAAGTTGTAGGATACAAAGTTAATATACAAAAGTTAATTGCTTTTTCATATAACAGCAATGAACAATTGGAATCTGAAATTAAAGTCATAATACCACTTACATTAGCACCCCCCAAAATGAAATATTAGATATAAATTAACCAAATATATAAAAAATCTATACAAGGAAAACTCTGGTGAAATAAGTCAAACAAGAACTTAAACAATGGAAAGACATTCCATGTTCATGAACAGGAAGACTCAATGTTTTCAAGATGTCAGTTTTTCCCAACTTAATCTATAGATTCAACACAATCCCAAAGCAAATCCCGGCAAGTTATTTTGTGGATATTGACAAACTCGTTCCAAAGTTTATATGGAGAGACAAAAGACCCAGAATAGCTAATGCACTATTGAAAGAGAAGAACAAAGTTGGAGGACTGACACTACTCAACTTCAAGACTTAATATAAAGATACAGTAGTCAAGACAGTATGATATGGACAGGAAAATAGACAAAAAGATCAATGGAACAGAAAAGAGTGCCCAGAAATAGACCTACACAAATATAATCAAAAGATCTTTGGCAAAGGAACAAAGACAATACAAAGGACAAAAGACAGTCTTCAGAAAATGGTGCTGGAACAATTGGACATCCACATGTAAAAAAAAAAAAAAAGAATCTAGGCACAGACATTTCATAGAAATTAACTCAAAATGGAACTTAGACCTACATGTAAAACACAAAACTATAAAACTCCTAGAATATAACACAGAAGAAAACCTAGATGACTTTGGGTTTGGTGATGACTTTTTAGATACAACACCAAAAGCACAATCTGTGAAAAAAAGAATTGGTAGGCTAGACTTCATTAAAATTAAAAACTTCTGCAAAAGACATTGGTCAAGAGACTGAGAAGACAAACCACACAGGCTGGGAGAAAATATTCACAAAAGACATAGCTGATGAAGGACTATTATCTAAAAGAAACAACTCTTAAAACTCAGCAATAAAAAATGAACAAACTGATTTTAAAATGAGTGAAAGATTGGAACAGACACCTCACCAAAGAAGATATATGGATGGCAAATAAGTGTATAAAAAGCTGCTCATTATCATGTGCCATTAGGGAATTGCAAATTAAAGCAAGAGTGAGATACTATTACATACCTATTAGAATGGCCAAAATTCAGAACACAGACAACACCAAATGCTGGTGAGGACATGGAACAATAGTAACTCTCATTCATTGATGATGGGAATATAAAACGACACATGCACTTTAGAAGACAATTTATCAATTTCTCTTAAAATTAATCATACTTTCACCATAAGATCCAGCCTTTGTGCTTCTTGGTATTTACCCAAATGGGTTGAAAACACGTCCACACAGAAACTTGCGTATAGTTGTTTATGGCACCTGTCTTAATCCATTCATTCTGCTATAACAGAATACCATAGACTGGGTGGATCACAACAGAAATTTATTTCTCACAGTTTTGGAGGCTGGAAGTGCAAGATCAAGGCACCAGCAGATTTGGTATCTAGTGAGGGCCCACTTCCTGGTTCCCAGACAGTCAGTCATCTTGTGTCCTCACATGGATGAAGGGGTGAAGGAGCTCTAACCCATTCATTACTGCTCCACTCTAATTACCTAATCACCTTACAAGGCCTCACAAAAAAAACAAATACCATCACTTTAGGGATTAGGTTTCAACATACGAATGGGGGGGAGGAGGGGTAGGGCAGGATACAAACAGTCTATAGCAGCAGCTTTATTTGTAATTGCCAAGACCTGAAAGCAACCAAGATGTCCTTTAATAGGTGAACAGATAAACTGTGGTACATCCAGACAATGGCATATTGTCCAATGTTTAAAAAAAACAATGAGTTGGGGCGCCTGGGTGGCGCAGTCAGTTAAGCGTCCGACTTCAGCCAGGTCGCGATCTCGCGGTCCGTGAGTTCGAGCCCCGCGTCGGGCTCTGGGCTGATGGCTCAGAGCCTGGAGCCTGTTTCTGATTCTGTGTCTCCCTCTCTCTCTGCCCCTCCCCCGTTCATGCTCTGTCTCTCTCTGTCCCAAAAATAAATAAACGTTGAAAAAAAAATAAAATAAATAAATAAATAAATAAATAAATAAATAAATAAATAAAAACAATGAGTTTATCAAGTCCTGAAAAGACATGAGGGTTTCTTAAATGCATATTACTAAGTGAAAGATGTCAAACTGAAAAGGCTACATGCTGTAAGATTCCAACTATATAATATTCTAGAAAAGGTAAAACTATGGACACACTAAAAAGATTAATGGTTGCCAGGGATTAGGGGAGAGGGAGGGATGAACTGGAGGAGCACAGAGGATTTAAGGGCATCAAAACTATTCTTTATGATACCTTAATGGTGGGTACACATCATTATAGATTTGTCAAAACCCATAGATTGTACGATACCAAGAGTGAAGTCTAATGTAATCTATGGACTTTGGGATAATGATTTGTTAATATAGGCTCATCAACTGTAACACATGTACCACTCTGGTGGGATACGGATAGTAGGGGAGGCTGTGCAAGTATGGAGACCAGGGGTAGTTGGGCACTCCCATACTTTTGGCTTAATGTTGCTGTAAATCTAAAACTGCTTGAAAAAATAGTCTACTTAAATAACAGAAATGCTTTGTATGGGAAAATGCTATGTACACATTAGGGGTTATTACTGCTCAAACAGGCAGGTGCTGTACTTTAGGGACACAGCTTGGCATTTACAGTGAGATGCTTAGAAACAGAACAGCTTTTGGAGGTGTTTTTTCTTCTCTAAATAGAGTTAGTGTGCTAGAGGCCAAGGTTAACACCTTTATGGCTATGACAGTCAGCTTTCAAGTCTTTCTTCCCTCTGCCCTAATGCACAGGTATGCAAATGCGTCAGGGAGGGGTAAACTTCAAGCTTTGTGAACTAACTCTTTAAGACATTAGTTAATTGCAGAATTGGCCTTCAGTCTCTTCCCCTCTCTAGGCCTCAGTTTCCCTGCTTAAAAGGAAAGTAGTTTTAGATGTTTTCTAAAACACTTTCCAGCTCTGAGCTTCTATGATTCTTCTTTTAATTTTTCCAGTGGGCCATGCTCCCTCTGGCTTCTAGGTCTTTGGACATGTGGTTCCGTCCACTAGGACCAATGTCCCCATTTGCCTGGCTTACTGCTTGCTATTCTGCCTTTCTGGTTTCAGCGTAGATATCACTTTGGGGGAAGTCCTCTTGACCTCTCTAAATAGAATTAACTGCATTAACTGCCCTCCACCACGTTTCCAAGCCCCCCACCCATCTTCTGTTTCTGTGCTTCATATGCTAAAATGATAACTTTTTGCTTACTTGTCTTTTCCCCACTCTGGACTGCCACCCTGCTGAGTGCAGAGTGTTGTAGTTATATCACACAACACACACACACACACACACACACACACACACACACACACAGGTCCAGGTTTTCTTGGGGATAACCCAGCTCTGTCTCTGCCTGGGAGTTTCCAGGCCCAAAATCCTCTAGGGGAGGCTATGCCTCCAGAAACATTCAACCACCAAGTAAGAAGCTGTGAGTGGGAAAACCATCTCTCATTAGTAAAGGAACAACTTACATGATTAAAAGAATGATTAATGTTAGGAGTTACTTACAACAAAGCCTTTCTAAAGGACCAAAGAGTCCTTTTAAGTGTGATGTTTATAAGTATTGGTTTTTGAAAATTTATCAGAGGGAGGATTTAAAATCTGAAGTCTCTCAGTCCAAGGATATCTCAAAGGTTAAGGCAAAGGCTCAGAAATGATAATAATTAGAAGAGACCTTTGAGCCCTCGGTTTGGAATTTTCCATTCCATTGACAGGAAGGCAGACACCTTCTGTCCCAGGACCTTCCTGCTGTCCCGGGTTGGCTACATCCACCCTGCACCTTTGTTCAGCTCCTCCCATTACGGCCCGGCTGTGGCCTCTCTGCCCACCAGCCCCAGAGCCAGCTCTGGCTGTGCCAAAATGGGGCTGCCCCAGGCAGGGCTGTGGCTGAGGAGGCTCTGGGTCCTCTTTCAGGTGGCCCTGCAGGTGGCTGTGGGCAAAGTGTTCCTGATATTGTTTCCCTCGAGAGTCAAGCAACACATCGTGGCCATGAACCAGAAGAACCCCCACTTTTCCTATGACAACTGGGCCCCAACTCTGTACAGCGTGCAGTATTTCTGGTTTGTCCTGAAGGTCCGATGGCAGCGACTCGAGGACAGGACTGAGCCAGGAGGTCTGGCCCCCAACTGCCCCGTGGTCCGGCTCTCAGGACAGAGGTGCAGCATCTGGGACTTCATGAAAGGTCAGGAGACTGTTCCAAGCTTGAGATGCGCTTGGAGTGGGGGTATCAGCAGTGGGTGGGGAAGTGGGTTGGAAAGTCCTGAATTCTATTCTGGCTGCTCCCTTTTGGCTTCTTGTCTTCTCACTTCCTGCATCTAGGACTTCTAGATTCTGTTCTTCTGAGCGGCATCGCCACCTTCCCACAAACCAGCTACACTGGCCTTCAGCTCCTTCCATATGCTCTTTATTTATTTTTTTTTTAATTTTTAAAAAATGTTTACTCATTTTTGAGAGGTGGGGGAGGGCAGATAGAAAGGAGAATGTGAAGTAGGCTCCATGTTGTCAGCACAGAGCCCAACGTGGGGCTCAAACCCACGAACCCATGAACCGTGAGATCGTGACCTGAGCCAAAGTCGGATGCTCAACCGACTGAGCCACCCAGGTGTCCCCTTCCACAGGCTCTTAGGCTCTTAGAGTCGCTCTGCCTGGTCAGCTCCTGCTCATCCTTCAGACTTCCGCTCAGTGCCACTTCTTGCAACAAGCCAGCCCTGGATCCCCCACCAGGCTAGGTTACCTCCTTTTCCATGCCTGACATCCTAAGCTTCTCTTTACTGCACCTGACCTGATAGGTAGTTCTGTGCCGCCCCCACTAGCCTGCACGCTCCATGCAGGTGGAGCCCGTGGTCTAACCCACTTTGCATCCTTTTGGCTGCTGCTGGCCCATGGCAGGCACTCAGTAAATATATGTTGAAGCACTCTCTCTCCCTCTCCTATGTATACAAGTTCTATCGATGTGGGGTCTTACAGACCTCTTTTTTTTTTTTTTTGTCCTCACAGCTGTTCCTTCTACCAGGTCTTCCTCCTCCTCCCCCTGTTGCCCTCTCTTCCTACCCCACTTGTGACTGGCTGTGAGATTGCCCCTTAGCAAGCGCATCCCCAGCCTCGGCAGCTGCCCTCTGCACTCAGAACGAACCCGGGGCCCAGCCTTGTACTCAAGGTCCTTCCCGAGCCAACTCCCGCTTTCCTTCCCCGTCTCACCTGCGGGCTGCGCCTCATGCTGTGGCCTGCAGACCAATTCTTGGGCCTTGCATATCCCTTGTGCTTTCCCTTCTCGACCTTGCTCATGTTGTTGGCTCTTCCCCTCTATCGCCAACAGTCCAAACGCCTCATCAACAAGGGACCTGCTCTCACACACACGCCCTTCCGTGAGGCTGTCTCAGAGCCCTACAGCTACTCTCTCCTGGACTCATGGCTCTGCATCTGCCCCTCTCCTCGGACACTGATTCTTGCCACCCAGCCTCTGGCTGCCCAACGGGGAGCCTCGTGACAGTACTGTGTCCGATTCATCTCTGATTTCCCAGGACCTAGACCCAGCGGATGGAGTAGAGAAGGCCCTTGAGGCAGGTGGCTACTCTAGTGTTTTTCAAAGCACGTCTTTGGAGGCCAAATCCCGCAGATAAGCTTTACTACATCGAGTTCCCTGATTCAAGTAGTTTGAGAAACGCTGCACGCTATACCCTCCTCCTGGAAATTCATACAGCACGCGAATATTTTTAAAGCTCTGAGAAGCCCTGAAGCTTCAAAACAAACAAAACTTGGGGCAAAAAAAACCAAACTGACAAAGCACTGACTGATGTTCCTAACACACACAACCCCCAGGTCCTCCCCTGAGGAAATGCCTGTCATCATCATACATGATCCAAAGAACACCCTTTGGGAAAAGTTGACCTGATCCAGTCCTCTCACTTTAGAAGGGAATGGAGAACGCTGAGAGGCAAAGGTAACAGAGCCACTGAGCGACCAAGTCAGACCCAGAATCTGGGCTTCTTCATCTCATTTTCTTCAGTCAGCAAACATTCACGAGCACCTCCTCTGTGCCCGGCCCTCAGCTAGACGCCAAGGACTCAGAGTTAGGTAAGAGCTTGCTCCTTCACTCAAGAAGGTTACGGTTTCCCAGCACAGATGGACGTAGTAAAGGAATCCTCACAGTTCTGTGAGATGGGGGAGGCTGTAAAGGTATAAAGTTGGCCTGCAGGGCTTGGAATGTTTCCTGGAGGAGGTGGCTTTGGAACTAGGCCTTGAAAAATGAGTAAGATTTTTATAGCTTGGGAAGGGAAAGGCGTTTCAAGTAGAGCAACAGGCAAGAGTTTCTTGCACATGACTTTAATTTTTTTTTTTAACATATATTTATTTTTGAGAGACAGAGTAGGGGCAGAGAGAGAGGGAGACACAGAATCCGAAGTAGGCTCCAGGCTCTGAGCTGTCAGCACAGAGCCCGATGCGGGGCTTGAACCCACGAACCGTGGGATCATGACCTGACCCGAAGGCGGACGTTCAACCGACTGAGCCACCCAGGTGCCCCAGTTGCTCATGACTTTAAACTGTGGTGCACAAATGACCTGTATTTATCCAACATTTGCCAAGTGACCACTGATAATAAGAACACTGAGAATAACAGTTAACTTTTATTGAGTGTCCGCTATGTGCCAAGCACTGAGCTAGAAGCAGGCCAATTTGATGAATATCAATCATCTACTGACCAGTTCCATGAAAGCCAACTTGCCTCATGGCCAGTTCACAGAATGTACTTGCTTCTTGTAACTGTTTGCTTTCCGTGGACCAGTTTACATTTAAAAAAATTTTTTTAATGTTTATTTATTTTTGACAGAGAGAGAGTGAGATAGAGTGTGAGCGGGGGAGGGCCAGGGAGAGGGAGACACAGAATCTAAAGCAGGCTCCAGACTCTGAGCTGTCAGCACAGAGCCCGACGTGGGCTTGCACCACGAACTGCAAGAACATGACCTGAGCCGAAGTCGGACACCTAACCGTCTGAGCCACCCAGGCACCCCTGGACCACTTCACATTTTAAATACTTTAAATATTTGCCTCTGCTCCCTGCTATTGCACCTGAGACTGAAGAATGGAGAGAGAAGGAGACCAAGAGACAAAAGAAAACTCTACTTATAAAATGAGTTGGCTTTTAGCACATGGATTCAGAAATAATGGTACTGATGGGGCACCTGGGTGGGTGGCTCAGTCGGTTGAGCGTCCGACTTCGGCTCAGGTCATGATTTCACTGTTCGTGAGTTCGAGCCCACGTTGGGCTCTGTACTGATGGCTCAGGGCCTGCAGCCTGCTTCAGATTCTGTGTCTCCCTCTCTCTCTGCTCCTCCCCTGCTTGCACTCTGTCTCTCTCTCTCTGTCTCTCTCTCTCTGTCAAAAATAAGTAAACGTTAAAAAAAATAAAAAGAAAAAAGAAATAATGGTACTGAATCGTCCTGAAATAATAGATACTGGTGATACAGAAATCAACACAACTGGTGTCAGCCCCAGAAAAATCTCATAACCCAGAGGGGGAGATGGTATAGTGAGAGAGGGAAGCAGAGGGTTCTGGAAGATGTGGGGTGGGTAGGAAGATGGTCAGAGGAAGGCTTCCTGGGGAAGAGGATGGCGAGCCAATTGTCTAGAGGCAGTGAAGCTTTGGAGTGTGTGGGGAACAGGAGAGTGGGGAGCAGAGCAGGACAGAGAGGGGGAGCTGCCATCTAAGATGTGGAGGTGACGTCAGTTTGGCAGAAGTGGGACTGTGGGAGGCATGAAGTGGTGAAGGATGAGACTGGAGCCATCATCAGGGACCAGCACTTAAGGGACCTGATGTGTCTTACTGAAGAGGGTAGACTTCATCCTGAAGGTATTGGTGAATTCCAGAAGGATTTTCAAGCAGGGCATTAACATGATCAGTTCTGCTTAATAGAAAGATATCCTATAACTGCTTTGGAAACCCACCAGACCACTAAAAATCTCTGACGTATGCTTTAGGTATAAATCTGAGCTCATTTTACAGCCACAGACTGGAAGATCTAGAAGACTCTATGGGTAATCTAAAGCAGTTCTTTCATTTTTTTCAGATGCAAAGGCCCAGCGAGGGGAAATTACTGACTCAGAGTCCTATGGCAAGTTCTTATAGAGCCTGAATTAGAACTTGTGCCTTCTGACTCTCAGCTACTGTGCTTTTTGTTGTTGGATCAGACAACAGAGGCTCAGAGAAATTCCCAGCCACCTCCTATCCTCTGCATGTACGTGCACATGTACACACATGACATACACACACACACACACACACACATACACACAGCAAAATATTGATTAACTGGTGTGTTGTGGTAGAAGGCGATGGTGGGTAATTTATTTTCTAGGCACTTGAGAGTTAATATGAAACTGGATTTATTTCAGCCCCTGTTTCCTATCCTCTAAAATCTCTCCCAGTGTACTTAGGAGGTGCCATCTAGCAACTATAAATGGGCTTTGTCTGCTGAGAGAGCCTGCCATGGGGGTTAATTTACTGGCATGGAGGTCGGGATGGTGGGTTCAAGTCCAGCTGCTGCAGAGCTGTTTTCCCATTTATACAGACAAGCTGGACTTGGCGGCACTTGCCTGACATTTGAAATGGTGTTCTCTGCACCGTGGCTTGTGCACACAGGCAGAGTGCCAGCCCTCTGTACCGCTACCCCCTTGCACCCATCCTTCCCCTCTGCTACCACGTAAGTGGGGAACCCAGTTTAAACTTTGCCCTCAATACTGATCACTGCACCCAACCACACTATAAATAATTAAACGAATGTCTCTGTCTCTTCCAATGTCCTAATCAGTGTTGAATTTTGTTCCAATTAAAAACAAAATTCCAGACAGCTAATATTTAGCACTGGTCCTGACCTTAAGTCTTTTGGGTTCTTATCTAAAGCATGCCTCTGGGGTCATTGGAGGCCAATGGCTGACCACTTGGCCTTGACTTACCTCTGAGCCTCCCCTGATGAGGCCTGGGCAACCCTGTCACATGGGTGAGGACTTGTGTAATCAACCAACAGGGGACTGAGGCCCACTTGGTACTCCCTAGGGCCTCCTAAGAGAAAATCTGTGAGTCAAGGACAAGGAGAGATTTGTATCTCCTGGCCAGCTTTCTCCTTATGTACTGAAAAATGAGGACTATATAACCAATTGTTTCTATCTGTACTTGGGCACCAGGAAACTCAGTCAAATATTAGTTCAGTTACAGTGAATGCATGGGACCTTAGAACTGGTTTATTTGTCTTCCATAGTTCCCTTCTGTTCTGTGCCTCCCAGAAGGGCATGATTTTTTTTAAATATTTTACTATATGTGTAAGCTGCTTCAAACCCATTGCACAACAAGGTGAGGGTGTAACTCATGGAATGAAGCATCGGCAAGGTAAAATGCCCTCTGTTCCCCTCCATCAGCAAGTTCTATCTTTCCCCTTCTCTGCTGCCCACATACTTGCCCGGGCTCCCATGATCTCTCACGTGCGTTTCTCTGATGCCCCCTAACTGGGTCCTGCCCACTTCCATTCTCATCCTCAGGCCTTTCTCCAAAGAGTGATGTCCAAGTGTAAATCTAATCGTGTTTCATTATTATATGCCCCTACCGTAACAGTCAGGGCTCTGGCTTGTGAGCCACAGAAACTCACTCTGGTTTTCTTAGTCACAAACATACGGATGCAAAAGAACATATTAATAAGGTGTTGCAAGATCTCCAGAATCAACCACAGTTGGAGCCCTGGGCCTGGACTGTCTTTTAGCATCAACAGTCAGGCCAGGATGTTGCTGTCACTGTGGTTGCCTTGAGAACCAACCCCCCACCCCCAGGACCCCACCATCCCTGACAGGGGCACTACCACTGGGCCATGGATGAATTCTGCCATCCCAATGACTCCAGAATCAAAGATCTATGTGGGAGAGTCCAATCAGCCCAGCCTGGGTCTCTGCTTTTGCCTTGGCTACTCAGGACAGAGAACAGACCTGGCCCCTCTCTCCTCCACAGAGGCATACTCTCCCATTAATAGCATACAAAATAAGAAATTCCAACTAGGAAGGAGGCTTAGGAACTGGGCAGCCAAAATTGCAACAAATATCCACCATCCTTGTTTTATATCTCCATGATGTCACATCATACGTGGAATAAAATCCAGATTTTTCACCAAGGCATAGGAGAGCCTGCCTTCCCTGGCCCATACCTACCTCTCCAGTCATGCCTCTCGTTACCCACTCTCCCACCCCCTCCCCAGGCCTGGCTCTGGTCACAGTGGCCTTACAGGTTCTTGAACACGCCAAGCTCTGTCCTGCCTCAGGGTCTTTGTACATGATAGAGTCCTTTTGTCTGGAATGCCCTTCTCCTCCCTTTGCCCATGGCTGGCTCTTTCCTATCCTTCATTTGTCAGGTTAAATGGCATCTCCTCAGAGGCCTCTCCCGACCCACCTGTCTAAAGTAGGTCACTCCTTGATTGTCTCTTTCGTAACACTTATCGCAAGTTGAAATTACCACATTTATGTGTTTACTTGTTTTTTTGCCATTAAATAGACCTCAAATTGCATGCAGGCAGGGGCCTGCTGGCTTTGTTCTCTGCCGAATCCCTGGTGTGTGGCTGAGAGCTTCGCACAGGATAAGTCTGAATCACTTGCTTATAGGTGGAATGAGAGCATGCTTGGGGACGTGAGGTTGAATGAGGAACAGGCCCTGCCCACAAGGGGCAACAAGTAGCCTGGCGGGCACAGACCCGTCATGGTGCGCAGCCTGCTGTGCTCTGACAGATGTGAGGGACGGGCTCGATGATGTCGGCCCCGGCCACAGGTAACCACCAGATGCTGGCAGCTCCCTGGAGTTACCCCCAATCTAAGGTGGGAGAGTTGCAGAAGGCTCCCACCCAGGGCCGGCTTCGTGGGTGTGGGACCAGTGGGTCACACAGGGTTCCACATTCGGAAGGGCCCCGTGCCTGGGGTTCAGTATTCTGCAGTAGCTGTTTGAAATCCTTAATCATTGTACCTTTGAATCTGCATTTTGCAAGTGAGGCCTGCTGGGACAATGGGACGGGCCAGGGGACTTGGAGCCTTGGCTCATGCAGGATCCTGCCTCCCACAGCTTCCTCGCTCCCTGGGACATGTTCTCCATGACCCACTCTGACCCCGCTCAGATGCAGGGCTTGGCCAGCCTCCTTCCCATTGCTATCCAGTGACTGCTGCCTCCTTCTGACCCCAGAGAGGGCCTGGACGCAGACACGGGGAAGGTTGGGGTCCCGTGAGCCCATCCTGCCACGTCTCCTGGCAGGGCGTGGAGGCGGCCGTCCCCATCCCGGGCTGACAGCGCCATGTGCACTGTGCTGAGTGTGTGGGGTAACGTGGTGGGAGAAGCCTCTTGCCCATCTCCCCTCCCCCGTCAAGGAGCCGGGCACGTGTCCCTGAATGGAGGTCGTTATATGCTGTGAGGTGGGGGGTGGGCATGCGGGAAGGGTGAATGTCTAGCTCAATTTTTGTGCTCCTAGCGGGGGCATAGTGTGTTGATCTGGTGCTGCAGGGAGAGGCAAACTGGCAGCCACTGGCCACACACACACACACACACACACACATGCACACGAGCACCAAGTTTTGGGGCTCCTGGGTGACTGTGAGGGCCTGCATTCACCCCATGAATATCCCTCTGTCCGTGGGAACATGACATTAAGTAGTAGCTAAAAAATACCATGCCAGTGCAGGAGAGAGACCACAGAAGAAAATCTGTTTATGTTAATATATTTAGGGGCACTCCCCCTCCCCCCTTTGTAAGCAAGGGGCTCAGCATTTTAATTTTGCACTGGGCCAGCAAATTATGTAGCCAGTCATGTCCTCATCCTTCCTTCCCCTTGGTGGCATCCCCTTCACTGCCCCTCCCCCACTTCATAGCTCAGGAATAAGACAGCTGATAACAACAGCTTACATTTATTGAGCACCTACTATAAGCCAGGCACCATTTTAAGCCCTTATCTGTACTACCTTCTTCAATCCTCAAAACGATCCTATATTATATCTGTTTGTGAATGAGGAAACGGAGGCTTTGAATGGAAAGAGTACTAAATTGAGAGTCTAGAAGGCAGAGTATTAATTTTAACTCCACCATTGACCTGCTGCGTGGCCTGGAACAAGCCTATAAACAAGGGGAAAAATTGCCTACCTTGCGGTATACTAACCTCATCCCATGAGAAAACAGGTGCGTGCCTGCCTTATAAACTGCATGAGAGGGACTCTCTTTATCATTATTTTAATTACCACCTAGTCAAAAAAATAATAATAATAATTACCACCTAGTGGCTGCAGGTGGTCTGCTGAGACCCCTTGATAACATGGCCTTATTGTGGAGAGGAGCAAACTGGCTCCAGCCTGTGTTCAGTCTTGCCCTGTAGGCTTCAGCCCCCCACTGTGGCCTGGCTTCATCTCTGAGGGAAAATAAAGGTGGTAACAGAATTTGGGCGCCTGGGTGGCTCAGTTGGTTAAGCATCTGACTCTTGATGCTTTGGCTCAAGTTACGATCTCACAGTTTGTGGTTTCAAGCCCCACATCGGGCTCTGCAGTAACCGTGTGGAGCCTGCTTGGGATTCTGTCTCCCTCCCTCTCTCTCTGTCCCTCCTCCCCATTCTTCCTCTCTCTCTCTCTCTCTCTCTCTCTCTCACAAAATAAACATTAAAAAACATTTTTTTTAATGGTGGTGATAGAAGTGAGGGCAGGAGTAAAGAAGTTACTGGCAAATCAATGCCGTGTGTAGATGACTGGTTGTTGCTGGTTCCGTTCCTGTTTCAGGCAACCGGCCATTGGTGCTGAATTTTGGAAGTTGTACCTGACCTTCATTTCTTTTCAAATTTGACCAGTTCAAGAGACTTATTGAAGACTTTTGCTCCATAGCAGACTTTCTCATCATCTACATCGAAGAAGCACACGCATCAGGTAGAGACAGACGCCCTGCCCTTACCTCTTCCTACCTTCTCTTTTCTCTCCTGCTTCCCCCAGGCCCTGTCTCAAGGTTGGGGATTGGGGAGGAAGAGGAGTGAGGGAAAGAGCCCCACTATTCACTGCGTACCTGCCATCTTTCAGTCCCTGCTGGGTTTACCACCACTGCTAACTCCACCGCCTGTGCCTTCAACCGGGCACACAGAGCAGAAGACCTGGAGGGACAAGTCTCCCTGGCAGAGGACCCACGATTTTGAATGGATAAATAGGGAAATCAAGGGAGAGAAGCTAGGAGGAGGAATTTAGACTGGAATGACTGCTCTAGAGCTACTTGTGAAATTCAGCCTAAGACTCTGCAAGCTCAAAGGGACACTGGTTCATCCCAGTCAATGGTTCCCAAGCTTTAGTGAGCCTCAAAAGCACCCGGAAGGCTTGTTAAAACAGACTGCTGGAGCCCACCCCAGAGTTTATCAGTTAGACCTGAGAATTTGAATTTCTGCCAAGCTCCCGGTGATGCTGAAGCTGCTGGTCTGGGGACCACACTTTGAGAACCACTGCTCCAGGCTAACTTTCATCTGGGGCAGGCATTCTTTCTTCAGCCCCTAACAGGTGGCCACACATCTTCATTACTTCACGTTTGATCTTGTTCCTTTCCTGGGCAGCTCTCTTCGGGAGAGCTCTCCCTGAAACTCCTAGAGCTCATGGTCTAAGCCCTTTGAACTTGACAGAATGGTCAGACACACTCCTATCTCCCGATTTTCGAGGGGGTTGGACCCATGAGTGTGGCCCAACTCTCAAACCCAAAGACTGAAGAAGGCAAGTGGGACCGGTGTCATTTACTCGCCCACCTCCCACACGATTTGTCGGTCCCCGGCATCTGGCAGAGCCCATGTCGCAGAATCAGAGCTCAGCAAAAGTTGGATGAATGAGCGTGCTTAGGCCAGTATTAGCCTTGCTGGTTTATCCATGTGCTACCAAGTGTAGGCTGCTATTAATTATCAGCAAAGATGGCCCAGCAGTGCTTTCTCCAATATGCTCCCTGGATCCCTGAAGTCAGAGCTACGTGGGTTGCTTGTTAAAAATGGATATTCCAGGGACGCCTGGGTGGCTCAGTCGGTTAAAAGTCTCACTTCGGCTCAGGTCATGATCTCGCAGCTAGTGGGCTTGAGCCCTGCGTCGGGCTCTGTGCCGACAGCTCAGAGCCTGGAACATGCTTCGGGTTCTGTGTCTCCCTCTCTCTCTGCCCCTCCCCAGCTCGTGCTCTGTCTCTCTCCCCCTCTCTCTCAAAAATAAATAAGCATTAGAAAAATTAAAGAAAAAAAAGGATATTCCAGGGCCCCCACCCAGGCCCATTGCATCCTGATTTATTGCACCCAAAGGTTTGAGAACTTCTTTCAACTTAATACTGTGTTCATTTCACTGGCGGCTTCTGTCCCCATTAAGGGTTTGGGGCAACCTAAAGTATTAGCTAGCATAGGGGAATAGGTACACAAGAGATTCATTATACTGTTCGCTCTACGTTTATGTACTTTAAAACTTTTCCATAACACAATTTAAAAGAGTGTAGGTAACAGGAGAGCAAATGCTAGCTCAGTGTGCCTCCGGGCCAAACACTCCTTTGGGAGAGCAGCAGCCAGGAGCTCCAGAGAGAGAATTTGGGCACCTTCAGGTGTCTGTGGTCTCCATGGCCGAGAGGAGACATTGACTTGATGTCATCACAGCCGGCAGCCAAAGCTCAGCCAAAGCTCAGCCAAAGCTGATTTAACTGTCCTGGGGCAGCACTTAAACTTGAACGTGCACGTCAATGACCTGGGGACCTCAGCCGGTTCTGGCTCAGCAGCGCCGCAGTGCAGCTCCCCAGGAGAGGTTGAGGCTGCTGGTGCAGGGACCACACTTGTAGTGACAAGGTCCTGGAGGATCCAGCTTTAATCTCTAAAGGAACAAGTTGTAAACCGTGACAAGAGGGGTGGATCGTCACAGAAATGGTTTCTGGTCCTGGTATCTGTCCTGTTCCTCCTGGGGTCGGCCCCAATAGGTTTAACTTTTCCAGAACCTCAAAGCCTTCGAGGAAGGACTTCCTCACCCTGTTCTGACAGTTTTCTTGCCCCTGTGCTTTGCCACTCCTAGTTCAGGCATTTCTTCCTTCTCCCCATCTCTTTCCCCGGGGGTACTTGTTTCTGTCAACCAGACAGGAGTGAGTACGGCCTGAACCCCAAAATTAAAATGCACAGAGCCAGTATCCACCAATCCCACCAGGTCTGGGACCTGTGGCCCAAGTCAGCTGGCTTCCTTTTCCTCCCCACGCCACATGTTTGTCCGGGTAAATTACAGGGAGGCATGAGGCATGGTGGGAAGAACACGG
Source organism: Leopardus geoffroyi (assembly GCF_018350155.1). Lineage (NCBI taxonomy): Eukaryota > Metazoa > Chordata > Mammalia > Carnivora > Felidae > Leopardus > Leopardus geoffroyi. The sequence goes on from NC_059328.1 coordinate 43,658,583, forward strand.
ACTTTGGAGCTCCAGACCTGAGTACGGCTCCTGGCTCCATCACGTGCTGGCCACGTGACCTTGGACAGCTTCCCTGCCGTGCCCACTTCTGCCACACTGAAACAGGATGGCAACACCAACCTCACACTCGCTTGACGATGTTTAATGAGAACCTGCTGTGTGCCAGCCCTGGGCTGGGCTCTGGGATATTGAGACAAACGACACACACAGTTCCTGCCTCTCAGGAACTCACAGTTAAAGCTGGGGAAGCAAGTCACTGCTCCTCTCTGGGCCTCCATGGTCTCAGCTTCAGGATGAGAACGAGAATCCCGCCTGACCTCCCGTGGGTGGCTGTTGTGAAGCCCCAGTGAGCTAATTGTTGCACGAGACTGACTGCCTACATGTGAGGCCAATGTAGGCCGGTGTTACCGTCATCTACAAAGTTTTGGTGTCTTGGGGCAGGTAATAATTACTTTACACTATGGCCAGGCACTTGTATCTTGGTGTGAATTTCTCCTGAGAGCTGGTTTTTCTTGGAGTAAGGTTCCTGAGCAGAGGACTCTGCTGATAGACTTAATCAACTTATATTACCCTGGGAGACAGCTATTACTGTAAACACAGGTCACGTGGCTTCCGAAGGAACCCATGACCACATTACCCAGGTCCCAGGCTCCCCAGAAATGAGGCAAGTAGAAGGGCAAGGCCGTAGCACTTTATGGTTGTTTTTTTCAAACTGTGGGCCCATTAACTAATGAGTACCACTTCCTGTAAGGAGGCAGAGGGGCACCTTGGCAAATGAGGCCAATTGAAAATCCCCTCCTGTTTAAAGTTAAGCAGTCAGGGGTCCCTGGGTGGCCCAGTCGGTTAGGCGTCCGACTTCGGCTCGGGTCATGATCTTGCGGTCCGTGAGTTCAAGCCCCGCATCGGGCTCTGTGCTGACAGCTCAGAGCCTGGAGCCTGTTTCAGATTCTGTGTCTCCCTCTCTCTCTGACCCTCCCCTGTTCATGCTCTGTCTCTTTCTGTCTCAAAAATAAATAAATGTTAAAAAAAATTAAAAAGAAAATAAAGTTAAGCAGTCAAAGTGGTTTGGGGCATCTCCAGAGCAAAGTAGCAGTATTCTGCAGGACAGAATAAAAACTGGGTTCTTTCCCACCTGTCTGTTACTTAGGGCACTCGGGCAAAATAAACCAGTATTTTTCAAGCAGCTTCTATGAAGGGATTTCCGTATAAGTTATCTCATACAAGCCATCGCACAGCCCTCTGCAACATAGGTTCTATTAATCCCATAACAGATGGGGAAGCTGAGAATTTAAAGAGATTTCAGGGGTGCCTGGGAGGCTCAGTTGGTTGAGCATCCAACTTCGGCTCAGGTCGTGATCTCACGGCTTATGGGTTCGAGCCCTGCATTGGGCTGTGTGCTGACAGCACAGAGCCTGGAGCCTGCTTCGGATTCTGCTTCTCCCTCTTTCCCTGCCCCCTCACTTGCTCGTGCTCTGTCTGTCTCTCTCTCTGCAAAATAAATAAGCATTAAAAAAAATTTTTAAAGAGATTTCAAGATCCTGCCCGATATCATACAGCTGAGTGTGTCAGGGAAGGCTTCCTGGAGGAGAGTTGAGTGGCTCTCAACTGAGGGTGGTTTTGTCCCCCAAGGGGTATTTGGCAATGTCTGGAGATGTTTTTGGTTGTCACAAATTGTCAGAGTGGTGCTGACACCTAGTAAGTAGAGGCCAAAGATGCTGCTCAACATCGGGGAACACTCAGGATGGCCCCCCCCCCCACAAATGTCAATATTCCCAACGTTGAGAAGCACCGTGGTAGAGGTGAGCCTCTTAATTTTTTTTGTTTATTTATTTTTGAAAGAGAGAGAGAGAGAGAGAGAGAGAGAGAGAGAGAGACTGAGCGGTCTCAGGGGAGGGGCAGAGAGAGAGGGAGACACAGAATCCGAAGCAGGCTCCAGGCTCCGAGCTGTGTCAGCACAGAGCCGGATGTGGGGCTTGAACTCACAAGCTGTGAGGTCATGACCTGAGCCGAAGTCAGACGCTTAACCGACTGGGCCACCTAAACGCCCCAAGGTGAGCCTTAAAAGGACAGGTAGGATCTCAAATGTGGAAGAGATGGTAAGGAGACAGGGAAGAGAGGGGACGGCATCATTTGAGGAGGATTCACTTCAGCTAGACGTGGGAGGACAGGGAGCCGTGACCAGAAGTACTCATGGAGAGAGATGGTCGGGATCATTACACGCTATGCCAAGGAGCCGGTCCTGTAACTGGTTTGTAAGCAGAGTAACAAATCTGATTACATTTTGTGTTGGTAGCATTGCCAGAGATCTTTGGATGATGGGTTAGAGAGGAGCAAGATCAGGAGGGAGGCAGGGATACTTTTTTTTTTTTTTTTTTTTTAATTTTTTTTTTTCAACGTTTATTTATTTTTGGGACAGAGAGAGACAGAGCATGAACGGGGGAGGGGCAGAGAAAGAGGGAGACACAGAATCGGAAGCAGGCTCCAGGCTCTGAGTCATCAGCCCAGAGCCGGACGCGGGGCTCGAACTCACAGACCGCGAGATCGTGACCTGGCTGAAGTCGGACGCTTAACCGACTGTGCCACCCAGGCGCCCCTAGGCAGGGATACTTCTTAGGAGGAGTTGAAAGTAAGGTCATTGCCAGGCCGGCAGTTGTACTTGGCTGTCGGCTCACCCTGAGTGGCAGGCACCCTGGGGCTGTCCGGACAGCCCACCAGCAGCAGTGCCAGAAGTCATAGGAAAGAGAAGGTTCTGTTGCCCTCACACCGTGGGTGAAGGCGGCACCGTGATGAAGAGGGTGGAAGTGAGAGGCAGCTTGGGGGTTGTGGGTCAAGGGGTCCCAAGTGTTTCACCCACCTGGCTGGAGCAGAGGCTGGAGGAATGTAGGTGAGACCGGCCGGGTCACTGGGGAGATCTATCCCGAGGATGACAGGGAGCCATGAAAAGCCACGGCCGGAGAATGCCATGGTCAGATTTGCATTTTGGAAAGAACATTCTGGTGGAGAATAATTAGAAGAGGGAGATTGTCTAGATTCTGGATAGTAGTTCTCAGACTTCAGTGTGTGTGTTAGAATCATTTGGAAGGCTGTGAAAACACATTGGTGGGCCCCATTCCCGGTCAGTCTAGGATGCGGCCTGAGAATTAGCAATAAAGCCCCAGGTGAGGCCAGCACTGCTCGTCTGGACGGAATGCCTGCAGAGAACTACTGCTCTAGACCCTTGCCTCTCAGAGTGTGGTCCAGGGAGCCAGCAGCCTTGGCCTCCTAAGCACCAGCTAGACTCTCAGTGCCACCCTAGACAGACCGAATCAGGATGTTCCTTTAACAAGGCCCTCATGAGGATCAAATGCACATTCAAATTCGGGAAGCACTGGCCCACTGGACTGTCTCATGCTGAAGAGCTGAGGTCTGGGAGTCAGGAGCCCTAGGCTTTGTTTTTGGGTCAGTCAGTATCTCCCTATATGATCTCATGCATTCACACATAATAGGACACTGGGCCAAATCATGGTCAAGGGCTCATCTGGGACCCTCCGTTAAAAAGGGGTGGGGATGGGGATGGGGGTATTTAATCTGCGGAAAATATGCGCCATGCCTGCGAGGCCCGCTGCCCATCCTTTCTTTTGCAGATGGCTGGGCTTTCAAGAACAACCTGAACATCAGGAATCATCGGAATCTCCAGGACCGCCTGCAGGCAGCCTGCTTGCTGCTGGACAGGAGCCCCCAGTGCCCTGTGGTGGTAGACACAATGAAGAACCAAAGCAGCCGGCTCTACGCAGCGCTGCCCGAGAGGCTCTATGTGCTCCAGGCGGGCAGGATCCTCTACAAGGTGGTGCCCGGGGGCAAGGGGCCCAGGGCGGGTGAGGGCGGAAAGGGCTTCGTATCAGGCAGATCGGCATTCAAGTTGTTGCCCAGCCCTTTACCGGCATGTGACCAGGGGCAAGTCCTTTCCTGTCTTGGAGTTTCCCTTTCCTCTTCTGCAAAATGGAGGTTCTGGCCCCCCACCTCACGGGAGGTGAAATAATGGGACTTTCCTGTCCCCAGCATTTGGACTGGAGCCGCAGCCTCCTGGCTGCCTTCTACACCCAGAAGACTGGCCCAGCCCTAGTTCAGTTTGAAGCTGAATGAGAGGATGTAGTAGTTTCCATTTCCTAAACAATGCTCGGAGGACATTGACTTGCCCAAGGTCACACTGCGCAAGGCTCTGATTTCAGTTCTAAATCCTTTGAATGGGACAGGCCAGGAGTGGGAGGGTCTGAAGCTGCTAATCTCCGAGGCCGGCCTGAACCTGGTGGGGGTTGTAGCAGGGGGAAGAGAGCAAACCCTGTAGTTAAGAGCTGAAAATGCCAAAGCAGGGATTCAAGGCAGGAATTGAGTCCTGGCTTCCTTTCTGGTGATTGTGTCCCCATTAGGACTTCCAGCCTGGCCAGGGAGGGGGGTGCAGGCACAGCCTCTGACCACTCGGGCACTGTTGGCCTCCCCTGAGAGGGCAGAAACTGTTTTATAGCTGCCTTAGGGGTTTCAAGCCTTGGAGAGCACATGAAGCCCAACCATGTGGATGCTCCCCTGCCCACGTGTCAAGCTGGCCCTACTTACTTGGGTAAAATGAGCAACAATTTGCAGATGAATCCCCAGGGTGCCAAGGGCCACAGGACAAGAATTCAGGTCCCTCTTCCTTTCTCCTCCCCAGAGACATGGCTCTAAGATGGCACGATGGAGGCCAAGCAGGGTTAGGCCCCGTGCAAGGACTGGCAACACAAAAACGATTTGAAAATGGCCCACCCCTTACTTGGCGGTGCTCACAGTCTGGAGGATGAGGAGGACACACATAGAGTGCTCCAGTGTCCCAAGTGCTATGACACTCCAGAGCAGGGATCAGCAAACCTTTTCTGCAAAGGGCCAGACTATAAATATTTTTGACTTTGTGGACCAAATAATCCCGGTGACCACCATTCAATCCTGCTGTCCGAGCACAAAAACAGCATAGACAGTATGTAAATGGAAGAGTGTGAGCATCAGGACACATTTGGCTCTCAGACTGTAAATTTCCTGACCCCTGAGGAAGAGAGGTAGGCTCTTTAGAGGTGGTGACAGTTGCTTGAGGCTTAAAGGCCAGGAAGCCAGCCACATGAGCATGGTGAGTAAAAATCATGGCAAATATAGGGAAGAAGGTGAGCAAAGGCACTGAGGCATGTTAGGGCAGGGTGTGAATGGAGAGTCGGGGCATTTAGGTGACTGGGGCTCCTTCCGGGCCAAGGAGTCCAGCCTACCTCTTAGGGCAGAGGAGAGCCAGTGGGAGTTTTGAGCAGGAGACAGGCATGACTAGATCTGTATTTTAGAAAGATCACTGGCTATAGGGTGAGGCATTGACTGGAGGGGGCAGGGACTGAGGACTGGGGATAGTTAGGAGGTGGGATGGCTGCCCAAGTAGGGAATGAAGAGGGCTGAACTAGGGCATGGGGATTGGAGAGGCAGAGGTGGTTCTGATGGATAGAGAAGATAACGCCTATCTAAAGGTCTAATTATGGAAGAACAGCTTATTTGTAGAGACCCCTTTCTCCTTTGAAACTATTCACTTTACCCCCTCTGGTTCTCCTCAGACTTCTCTGTCCAGTCTGCCCATTAAATGTGAGTGCCATTCCACACTCTCCCCCTGGGTGATCCCATCCGCTTTATGGTTGCATCTGCCATTGTCTACACCATCCTGACAACTCCCATGTAGCTATCACCAGCCCAGTTCTCTCAGCTAAGCTCCAGACCTGCTAATGCCTGCAAGTCGGAAATCTGGGAATGCTGATTTATCTCTCTTGCAGGGTAAACCTGGCCCTTGGAACTACCATCCAGAGGAAGTTCGCGCTGTTCTGGAAAAGCTCCACAGTTAGTCTGGGCAGATCCCCCAGCCCTAGGTGATCAGCAGGAGGGCTCCTCAAGTCCTGGCTCTCCCCCCAGCCCATGTGGCTGTTACCTCTTGACCTGTATCCCCAGCTGAACTACTAGCTCAGAGCTCTCTGATCTAGCCGAACAACTGTAGTCAGAAAACGAAGCAGCAAGTGAGCCGAATGTTAAAGACTGTACAGAATGTCAATGCTGCCCCCACAGCAGAGACCACATTCATTGCACGTGGTCCCCATCTCCCGCCACTCTGATACCAAGTGGTTACATACGGCAGTCCTCACGTCAGGTAAATTCATTCCACCAAATTTGCCGTTTATGGAACTGATCATCTAAGACACTAAATTGGTTTTTAGAACCAAGCATGGGGAGAACTCCTGTTGTGGAGAGAGAGATGAGGAATTGAAAGCTGTCGTTCATTGATGCGGAAGCTCGTATTTGAAATTGTTTCTCTGCTTTCTTTGCAAGTCTCCTAATGGTCATTTGTGTTACATTACATCAGACTCATGGATAACCATTGGTATTCATCTGTTTTAACTCTGCTTCTTTTCACGTTTGTCTATGACGGCCACAGTCTAAAGTGCACACAGCTGTGACTTGACTTGAACGAAAATGTTTTAAGATGCAGTAAAGCTAATACAGAATGATTAAAACATCTCAGGCTATTTGGGATGGCTTCAGTGTGATCTTTACATTTTCTTTTCCAATTTGTGTCAGCCTGTTTCAGCTTTAATTATAGCCTAGTGTGATCTGATCAGCAAAAATACCATATGCTGGAAGTGCCTCATTTGGTCCAGGGGCCGTTGCCTTTAAAGAAAAAAAAAAAAACATTTTGATTCACATTGGAATCAAGCTACCTTCACAACATGACATAAAAGAATGGACTTGGGAGACATTTTTCCTTTTTCTTTTTAATTTTTTTAAATGCTTTATTTATTTTTGAGGGAGAGAGAGAGACAGAGTATGAGCAGGGGAGGGGCAGAGAGAGAGGGAGACACAGAACCTGAAGCAGGCTCCAGGCTCCCAGCTGTCAGCACAGAGCCTGAAGCGGGGCTCGAACCCACAAGCAGCGAGATCATGACCGGACCCGAAGTCGGACACCCAACTGACTGAGTCACGCAGGTGCCCCGGGAGACATTTTTCTAACATGAAAACATTCTCTTTGGCTCTGCCTTAGTTGCCACAATGTTAATACTATTAACGTTGCTATTTTATTCTTTTTTTAAAAAAGTTATCTCTAATCATCTACCAGCTACCCACTTTCAGATATGTTAACTCATCTAATCTTCATATATTTCAAAGAGGAAATTATTATCCCCATTTTCTAGATGAGGAACTCAAGGCTCAGAGTTAAGTAACTTGTGAAAGGTCTCAGAACTAGTAAGTAACCCACAGAGATTCAAACCCCATCTCTAAGTTCAAGCCAGAGTCCTGGCTCTGCTCCCCGCTAGCTGTGGGACTTTGGCTAAGCTGCCTTGGTATCTTCAACTATAAAATGGGATATCAACAGTGCCTGCTGCATACAGGATTCATGAGTAAAGCACTCAGAAAATGCTACTCTCGGAGAATAAAGCACTGTACCTGCCTTGGAGAAAAAGCCATGGATGTGTTGGCCATTATTATTATTTCACAACTGCCTCCTTGGGCCCCCTTTTTAGGGAGTGGGGGATGGAGGGAAGGCAGGACAGTAGGGACACTGGATAAAAATTCTTCACCCTGCCAAAGCAATGCTAGCATGAGTTTGTGAGGTTAGACAGAGAATGAGTAGCTGGGAAAATGGCGGGGCTAACGCACAGCCGAGCACTGTCCTTCCTAAGTACCAAGTTCCACAAAAGGAGACAGCGGCTAAGGCCATGCTCCTCTGAACCACTTCCCAGATGGTCCCCCGATTCATGCCTCTAAATGCACAGAAAGCTCCCAGTTTTCAGTGAACAATAGTGGCTGGAACTGAGGAGGTTTTAGAATGTTAAAATAGACCCCAAGCATGCCAGTTCAATTCTCTTCAGTTTTATGCTTCAGACATTGAGCACCGAGTCTTTTCTGGGTGCTAAGAAATGCATAGATGGACAAGGTCCAGCTATATTGTTCTCCAGCAGCTTAACCTCGTGGGCGACTAGGCATACATGGCAATGACCGTAACTCAAAGCAAATACGATGGGGACAGCTGAGATAAGACTAACTGATCAGGGGCGCCTGGGTGGCTCAGTCAGTTGAGCGTCCGACTTCGGCTCAGGTCATGATCTCACCGTTCGTGGGTTTGAGCCCCGTGTTGGGCTTTGTGCTGACAGCTCAGAGCCTGGAGCCTGCTTCGGATTCTGTGTCTCCCTCTCTCTCTGCCCCTCCCCTGCTTGCACTCTATTTCTGTTCCTTTCTTTAAAAAATAAATAAACTTATGGGGCGCCTGGGTGGCGCAGTCGGTTAAGCGTCCGACTTCAGCCAGGTCACGATCTCGCGGTCCGTGGGTTCGAGCCCCGCGTCGGGCTCTGGGCTGATGGCTCAGAGCCTGGAGCCTGTTTCCGATTCTGTGTCTCCCTCTCTCTCTGCCCCTCCCCCGTTCATGCTCTGTCTCTCTCTGTCCCCCAAAAAATAAATAAACATTGAAAAAAAATTAAAAAATAAAAAATAAATAAACTTAAAAAAAAAAAAAAGACTAACTGATCTGGGAGTATAGAGGAGAGAGCAATTCCTCGGAGCTGGGTGGGTCTGGGAAAGCCTGTCGTAGTGGGGGCATTTGGGCTTGGTCTTCAAGGAGGCCCAGGCCTTCCGGAACGGAAACCTGGAGAACACGGAAAGGGAAGAGGGTGTTAAAGCAGAGAAACCTACACGGCAAAGATGGAAAAAAGACCAAGTGCAGGGGACTCAAGAGGTTTGGACTCAACTCTAATTCTGCTGAACTGGCCACAGACTATTTCATTTCTGGTAAGCTCAGCCATGAATTTAAGAATGTATGTTAATACATTTCATCCAGCATAGTTAGGGGTTCGACTGAAGAAGGATTCAGGATACCTATTTTGCCATATAGATTACATCACTGAAAGTCTCAAGTCGGGGGCGCTTGGGTGGCTCAGTCGGTTGAGTGCCTGACTCTTGATTTCAGCTCAGGTCAGGATTCCAGGGTAGTGGGCTCAAACCCCACGTGGGGCTCCACACTCAATGTGGAGCCTGCTTGGGGTCCTCTCTCTCCCTCCGCCCCTCCCCCCTTGCTCTCTCTAGAAAAAAAAAAGTCTCAAGTAGGTTTTTCAAGAAAAGCACATGGGTCTTGTATTCCCTGAATGAAGTCTTACATATTTGCAGCCGCCAGTCTATTGTCTGTAAGCCTGCAGGATACCTGGCTGGGTTTTAGACTCTTGTGTTTCAGTCTCTTTACCTCAGAGATTTGCAGATATAGCTCCACTGTTGTCTAGAAGTCCTGAGAAGAAAAGTCTGAGGCCAGCCTGATTACTCCTAGCACTTCCTGCCTGAATTGCTTTTATTCTGCCCCAAACCTGTCAGATTCTTTCTTTATACTTGAGGTTCAGTAACTTCACCAAGACATAGTCCAGTGGTGATTGTTCTAGTATCGAAATGTCCTGTAATACCGCTATAGTCTGAATGGTTGTGTCCCCCCACCCCTGCCAGATCCATATGCTAAACCCGAAAGCCCAGCGTGATAGTGTCAGGGCAGTCCTGGAAGGAATGCTGAATGAATCATCCTTCGGGAGGGACCCCTTTGGGATGAGATTAGCGTGTTTATAAAAGAGGCCCCAGAGAGCTAGCTTGTCTCCTTCCACCATGTGAGGACACAAGAAGTCTGCAACCCCAGAAGAGGGCCCTCACCTGACCTTGCTGGCACCCCGATCTCAGACTTCTGGACTCTGGAACTGTAAGAAATTTCTGTTGTCTATAAGCCACCCAGCGTATGGCATTCTTGTTATGCTAGTCTAAACAACTAAGGCACATAAAACATCCTCTTCTGGTCTTAAGCTTTAATTCTTCTTCTTCTTCTTTTTTTTTTTTTTTTTTTTTTTTTAATTTCAAGGACATTCTCTTCAGTTGCCTGGAACATCTTTTCTGTTGTATTTTGTCCTACTCTCTTAGGAACTATAATTAGGTATGCTGTATCCCTTTTCTTCCATAGCTATTCTTTGTAACTATTTTTTTAAATCTGTGTTCTATTTCATTCCGTGATTTTTCTCAATCTCTCTCCTCTGACCCGGATTCTTCCTAAACTGGGTTTATTATTGAGCCAGATAAAGTTTGTTAGTTCTCACCCATTCCCATCTGCCCACCCTCTCCTCTGGATTTCAGGGACCTGGAAGCCTGAAGACTGTGTTCTGTTTAGGTTCTGCCACTGGGAAGCGCTGGTGGGAGATTAGAAGGTGGGTAGAAGGGAGAAGCCATTTTTCCCATATCTGGCTATACGGATGGAAGGGGACCGTGCACTGTGGCTGTCTTATCACCACGGCAGCGGGTGGCTTCTGTTCAGAGACAGTGATGGTGCCTCTGCTGGTCAATGGTGAGTGTGGCTCATGGGTGCCAACGTTGGGTTACATTCCTACCTCCTGTTTGTTTTCCCAGCCTCTTCAACATTTTGTAACAAATTCCCTGCACTATTTCCCTCTCCGCTTTAAATACATATCTGGGGTGGGGCGCCTGGGTGGCTCAGTCGGTTAAGCGTCTGACTTCGGCTCAGGTCATGATCTCGCGGTCCGTGAGTTCGAGCCCCGCGTCGGGCTCTGTGCTGACAGCTCAGAGCCTGGAGCCTGTTTCAGATTCTGTGTCTCCCTCTGTCTCTGCCCCTCCCCTGTTCATGCTCTGTCTCTCTCTGTCTCAAAAATAAATAAACATTAAAAAAAATTTTTTTTTTTTAATAAATAAATAAATAAATAAATAAATAAATAAATACATATCTGGGGTGATTGTAGGGTCCTAACTGAATGCTGACTGTTGCAACTACCATCATCATCCCTTTGTTTCTTATGTGGCTTTACCTCTGAAATGGTTTTATTTTTCTCTTCCATTTCTTTTATTAGCTCTGGCAGCTCACTGTCCATCTTCCGTGCCTTATAATTTTTTCTTTAAATCCTTGTATCTCTTCTTTGAGCTCTTTTTGTCTTCCATGGGCCTCAGTTCTTGTGTTCTTTCTTTTCTCTTGCAACATGTGTTGTATAGCCGCTTTATTTTTCTGTTTTTTTCCTCCAATGTCTTTTAGTTTCTAGTCATCATTCTCTACACTATGGTGGTTCTCAAGCTTCGGCATGCATTAAAATTCCCTGGAGGGCTTGTTAAAATAGATTCATGGGTCTCACCGCCCAGTATTTCTGATTCAACAGGTCTGCGGGGGGGGGGGGGGGGGGGGGGGGGAGGGAGGGGGGGCGCTAGGAAATCTGTGTTTCTAACAAGTTCTCAGATGGAGGCTGACGCTGCTGTTTCAGGGACCACAGTTTGAGGAGCATTGAGATACTGGATGTTGTTGGTGATCCACCCTGATCCCTCTCACCAAGCCAGTGCACCCATCTGCCAGCTGCCGTATTGGTTGCTCACAGATGCCCTTTCTCCTGACAAGTGCCCTCAAGTGACAGGAGCTGTGTTACCCAAAATTCCTGAGGTGGCCCATGATTGATGCATTTGAAGCACAAAGTCCTGGTCCTTTGCCTCACGGTGGGGAGTATACCTCTCTGGTGCCACTCATGGTCCAGAGCTCCCTATGGGATCAGGCTGGGGCTTCGGCTGAAGCCATATCTTGGATCAGCTTTCCCCTCCTGGCATATCCTGCTTCCTGACAGCACTCATTCAGTAAATCGCTCCTGCAAGAATCTCTGTTTTGGGCTCTGTTTCTAGAGAACCTGACCTAAAGCAGTACCCTTCTGGGTCTTTTCTGATTACTCTTCTTTAATGGGGCATGTTATTTGCTGGAACAGAGTGTAGAAGGATGGAGTAAGCTGGGGCTATCTGCAACTTTCATTTAGGTTAGCAGTCTTAACAGCAATTGCACTACTAGGTATTTATCCAAGGGATACAGGTGTGCTGTTTCAGAGGCACATGCACCCCAATGTTTATAGCAGCACTATCAACAATCGTCAAAGTATGGAAAGAGCCCAATGTCCATCGATGGATGAATGGATAAAGAAGACGTGGTATACATATATACAGTGGAGTATTACTCGGCTATCAAAAAGAAGGAAATCTTGCCATCTGCAACTACGGGGATGGAACTGGAGGGTATTATGCTAAGCGAAATTAGTCAGAGAAAGACAAGTATCACATGACTTCACTCATATGAGGAATTTAAGATACAAAACAGATGAACATAAGGGAAGGGAAGCAAAAATAATATAAAAATAGGGAGGGGGACAAAACATAAGGCACTCTTTTTTTTTTTTCTTTTCTTTTAATTTTTTTTTTTTTTTTAACGTTTATTTATTTTTGAGACAGAGAGAGACAGGGCATGAACGGGGGAGGGTCAGAGAGAGAGGGAGACACAGAAATCAGAAGCAGGCTCCAGGCTCTGAGCCATCAGCCCAGAGCCGATGCGGGGCTCGAACTCACGGACCGTGAGATCGTGACCTGAGCCGAAGTCGGATGCTTAACCAACGGAGCCACCCAGGCGCCCCGAGGCACTCTTAAATATAGACAACAAACAGAGGGTTGCTGGAGGGTGGTTGGAGGGGGGATGGTCTCAATGGGTAAGAGGCATTATGGAATCTATTCCTGAAATCATTGCTGCATCATATGCTAACTTGGACGTAAATTAAACAATAAATTCAAATTAAAAAATAGATTAGCAGTCTTAGATACCCTCTTATTAAGTTTACTACCTCCTTTGCAACAGTGCTCCTAGAAATCCCCTCAGTCACACTCTCTGCTTTAACTGCCTTCTCACTACCTCGTATGCGCTGAATTCATATGTTGTAGCTCTAACCCCCAGGGTGACTCTATTTGGAGACAGGGCCTAGAGGTGGTAATTAAGGTTAAATGAGGGGAGCCTGGGTGGCTCAGTTGGTTGAGTGTCCGACTTCGGCTTAGGTCATGATATCACAGCTCACGAGTTCGAGCCCCGCGTCGGGCTCTGTGCTGACAGCTCAGAGCCCGGGGTCTGCTTCAGATTCTGTGTCTCCCTCTCTCTCTGTCCCTCCCCTGCTCATGCTCTGTCTCTGTTTCTCAAAAATAAACATTAAAAAAAATTAGTAATGTTAAGTGAGGTCAGGCAAGGGCAAGGATACAATAGGATCAGTGTCCTTTTAAGAACAGACACCAGAGAGCTCACTTTCCCGCTGTGGACAGAGAAGAGGTCATGTGAGCACATAGGAAGATGGTGGCCGTGTACAAGCCAGGAAGAGAGGTCTCACCAGAAACCAACGATGCTGGCACTCTGAGCTTGGCCTTTCAGTCTCCAGAAGTGTGAGAAAATAAATGTCTGTTTAAGCCCCCAGCCTGCTGGATTTTCTTACGGCAGCCCGCCTTCACCATGCTTCCTCCAGCACCTCCTCTGCTGTGTCCTGCCTGTCTCTCCTTCAGTTCTATCTCCGCTGCCTTTTGGAGTTTATTAACCTTAGCCCTCTGGGGACATTCCCCCTCCTGTGAAGCTACCTGAGGGCTGAGATGGCTTGAGTCTAATTAAAAAAAAAAAAAAAATGTTGAATAAGCATTTCATGTCTGTGACATGTTCAAGAAAAGTCTCTAGTTCCGGTAAAGTATGGCTGTTCTCAGCTTCCTTTTCACCAAAAGCCCGATTTCACCATATGTAGTGAAAATCCTTTCCAGTTAGAGGTTGTAATTATTTCCTTGAAGATGAAATTCTTTTTTTTTTCTTTTTATAATTCTTTTGTTGTGAATATGTGTTTTGAAAAAGGAGACAGAGTAAAAATCTCTTTCTGCCACCATCTTTAACCAGAAGTATCCATCCTATATTTATAAATGATTTATATCCCATTATAAAGTATATTTGATGTCTATATATTTGCTTTCTAATGTATGGATGCACTGTTGTTTCCAGTTTTCTGTCCTGTAAACAGCATTGCTATAAATCTTGGTTCATTTGTCACTGATCTGATTCTTTCATTAGCATGTATTCCTATAAATGGAATTTGTGTCAAAAGCTATACGCATAAAACTTCTCACACTGCCACATGCTATTTTTAGGGGGCTTGCTATCAGCTACAAGGGGCTGTTGGAGCATCACCTTAGAAGGTGGAGCTCCCAAAAGATGCCCCCCATGGAGGGGAATTCCTGAGACAGGACTCAGAACTGCAATGCTTGTTAAAAGTCTGCATAAATGGGGCGCCTGGGTGGCGCAGTCGGTTAAGCGTCCGACTTCAGCCAGGTCACGATCTCGCGGTCCGTGAGTTCGAGCCCCGCGTCAGGCTCTGGGCTGATGGCTCAGAGCCTGGAGCCTGTTTCCGATTCTGTGTCTCCCTCTCTCTCTGCCCCTCCCCCGTTCATGCTCTGTCTCTCTCTGTCCCCAAAATAAATAAACGTTGAAAAAAAAAAATTTTTAAAAAGTCTGCATAAATGAGTGAGAGATGCAAGAATTTTCATTTGTGTAATATTTCTTTGCCCTGTTTGAGTACATCATAAAACGTCATTAGATTTTTACTTTTTGTTTTGTTTTGTTTATTTATTTTGAGAGACAGAGACGGCACGAGTGGGGGAGGGGCAGAGAAAGAGGGAGGGAGACAGAATCCCATGCAGGCTCCACACTATCAGCGCAGAGCCTGATACAGGGCTTGAACTCACGAACCGTGAGATCATGACCTGAGCCGAAATCAAGAGTTAGACACACGGGGCGCCTGGGTGGCTCAGTCGGTTAAGCGTCCAACTCTTGGTTTCAGCTCAGGTCATGATCTCACGGTTCGTGGGTTCAAGCCCCATGTTGGGCTCTGTGCTGACAGTGTGGAGCCTGCTTGGGATTCTGTCTCCCTCTCTCTCTGCCTCTCCCCTGCTTGCTCTCTCTCTCTCTCTCAAAAATAAATAAATAAACATTAAAAAACAATTAAAAAAAAAAGAGCCAGACACTTAACCAACGAGTCACCCAGGTGCCCCTAGATTTTTACTTTTTAAAAAACCCATCCCTTTAAATAAATTGATTGGTTGTTTAACTTGGCACTGTAGTAGGCACTGGCCCACGGTAAATGATCCAAAAATGGGTACTTTATTAGCTAGCTTTATTAAAAAACTCCTCAAGATGTTATAGTATAGACATAGAGATAGAGATATGCAAACAAATGAACATTGTTTATTTATTGAAAATATTCATTGAAAATCTACTATGTGCCAGGCACGAGGGCCTGAGGATACAGTCATAAACAAAAGAAACAAAAGTTCTCTGCCCTGTGGAACTTACATGCTAGTGAGGGAAAGACACAACAAATACAATATACATGAGAAATAAGAAAAAAATATGTGTGGGGCACCTGGGTGGCTCAGTCATCGTCCGACTCTTAGTTTGGGCTCAGGTCATGATTTCACAGTTTGTGAGTTTGAGCCCTGCGTCGGGCTGACCATACAGAGCCAGCTTGGGATTCCCTCTCTCCCTCTCATTCTGCCCCTCCCCTGCTCTTTCTCTCACTCTCTCAAAATAAATAAACTTAAAAAAAAAAGAAAAGAAAAAAATATGTATAGTAATAGGTAGGGCTGTCCCTGAAGGCTTGTGGGAGCCAAGGGCAATTCAATCAATTGAGACCCTACCCAAGATATTTACACCTGAAAGAAGGCTGCACTGTCTTCATCTTTCAAAGCTCACTTGGGATATGGTTGAAGGGGGGAAAATCTAAGTTGAATTTTAGTGAGAAAAGAGGAGTAAGGTACCAGAACCCCTGAAGCATAGGACACAGGGTGGCTAGTCCCAGAACACAGGAGAAAAACACAGGGAAGGAAGACTGAATGTGTTCGCATTGCAGTGGTGTGTGTGGGTGGGAGATGGCCAGGATGATGAGATACAGGACGCCAGGGAAGGCCTCACTGAGATGTGGTGTAAGGATCTGAAGTCCATGAGGAAGCTAGCTGTACAGATACCTAAGGAAAGGAAAGAGAAGGCAGACTCAAAGGTCTAAATCGCACAGCACACACAGCACAATGGGAGTCAGGAGTCAGTGGGTAGGTGGAGATAAATCCACCTACCAGTGGGTAGGTGGAGGGATGAGGGGGACAGAGGAAGCCAACTGGGGACAAATGATACTTTGAAAAGATGATGGGGTTCAGCAGTGAGGAGGAAAAAAGATAAAGCCACATATTATTATACCTATTGCTTGAAACTTGGAGAGGTTTTTATAAGGATGAAATGAGTTTTTAAAGCCCAGGAAAACGCAGGTTAAAGAATATGCTGTTTTTAAGTATCATAAAGTGGTAAGACAAGCACTAACACTGATAACTTGCTGTCTGCATCCGCGGAAGACAGAAACCGAGAAAAAAGACTTAGAGATAATTTACTAGGTCTGTGCCAAAGAGATCAATCAGACAACCTCTGGAGATCCCTTCCAGCAATCTGTGAGCCCTTCTTACGCAAAGAATCATTGACGTTTCAGTTTAGGAAGGTGGCCAAAAGAGAATCCTTAGCATTTCATTTTATTGAACAGGAACGCAATTGCTCTGAGTCACCTTCCTTCTCAAAAACCTTACATGGCTCCAGTGTTAGGGGAAACTATTTGAGAACATTAAAGGCTGTCTGTGATCTGTATGGTTTTCGTCTCATTCTTTGCCCTAGTCAGACTTAAATCCTCATCACTCTCCAAATGTGTTTGATCAGAGAGTGCTCATCTTCACATTGCCGATCACACCAACGTTGCTCTTGAAATACCTTTCTTACTCTCCTCCATTTATTTGAAACTTATCTTTCTAAAAGTAAATTTGTGCAACAAATCGTGGTAAGTAGTTTATCAGAAAGTAGTTAAGAGCCTAATTTTGACCAGTTTCCGCTGGGAATCTCTTCTAAGGAAATCATCTGAGGGGCAGCACAGAGATACCCTCAGTAGCATTAATGATTTTTATTTTTCTATTATGAAGAATGTCAAGCACACACGAAGATAAAGGATGGGGACAGTGAAGCGCCCCCCCCCCATATGTCCACCACCCAGATCTAACAATTTATTGCCATATTTGTTTCAGCTAATGCCATTTCCCTTTAAAAAATCTGATTTAAAATTTTTTTTTAACGTTTTATTTATTTTTGAGACAGTGAGAGACAGAGCATGAACGGGGGAGGGGCAGAGAGAGAGGGAGACACAGAATCAGAAGCAGGCTCCAGGCTCTGAGCCATCAGCCCAGAGCCCGACGCGGGGCTCGAACTCACGGACCGCGAGATCGTGACCTGAGCCGAAGTCGGACGCCCAACCGACTGAGCCACCCAGGCGCCCCTCTGCTGAAGTATTTTAAAGCAAATTCCAGATATGTCATTTTACCCCTACATACGTCTATACGCATCTCTGAAAAGTATGAGCATTCTTGCCTAAGCATGATGCCAGTAACACACCTAGCGAAATGAACAGTAACACCCAATCTGTAAGAGTATGTCCTCAATTGTCTTTAAAATGTCTTACTTTCAGTTGGTTTGCTCAAATCAGATCCAAACATGATCTACACATGGCATGAAGTTATCGGGGCTCTCATGCCTTTTTTAATCTAGAGTGGACCCCCTCCCTTAATTAATTACCATTTTTCAGGCCACTGACTTGAAGAAACCAGGTCACTTGCTGTGTAGGATAAGCCACATTCTAGATTTGTCTGTGAATCGGTCAGGATAGGCCAGGTTATACTCCAAATTTCATGGACTTAAAACGATGAACCTTTATTTTTCCTTCTGTATGTCCATCTCACACTGGCTGAGAGGTCTGCTACCTGCCATCACCAGGCTCACTTCCAGACCCAGACTGATGAAGTAGTTACTGTGTAGAACGTCACGGCCGGTCATTGTGACAGAGAAAAAAAAAAAGAGCTTTGAAGGGTCTCATGCAGGCAATTAAATGCTCGGCCGAGCAATCACTTTCCCCTCATCTCATCACCCACAATTGGTCACATGGCCCTACCCAAGCAAAGAAGGCCAGGAAGCATATCTTACCTTGTGCAGGGAAGGCGCAGCTCTGCACATTTCAGTGAGCTACAAAATGGCCTCTAGTCTATTTGCTTCCTTTTGGTGTCATTTTACTTGTTTATCCATCCCTCGTGTTTCCTGGAAATGGAAGTGAACTCTAGAACTTGACTCGATTTAGGCTCAGTAATTTTGGCATGAGGACTTTGGAGGCTGGCCTGTGTGCTTCATGTTGCATCACATCAGGGGGCATACAGTGTTTAATTGTAGTAGATTATAGCAGTAATAGCCACCACCTCCCTCTCCTCCCATCATATATGTGTGTGTGTGTATGTGCGTGTGTGTATATATATATATACATACATATATATACACACACATACACACACACACACACACACACACAGATAATGGGGGGGGGGAGAAATTGATTTTAAGAAATTGGCTCATATGATTATGAAGTCTGGCAAGTCCAAAATCTGTAGGGTTGGCTGACAGGCTGGAGACTCAGGGAAGAGCTAATGTTGTAGTACAAGTCCGAAAGCTGTCCAGTGGCAGAATTCTTTCTTGCCTGGGAAAGGTCAGTCTTTGTTCTATTAAGGTCTTCAACTGATTGGGTGAAGTCCACCCACATTATGGAGGGCAACCTGCTTTACTCAAAGTCCACCTATTTATTTATTTATTTATTTATTTATTTATTTATTTATTTATTTTTGGGACAGAGAGAGACAGAGCATGAACGGGGGAGGGGCAGACAGAGAGGGAGACACAGAATCGGAAACAGGCTCCAGGCTCTGAGCCATCAGCCCAGAGCCTGACGCGGGGCTCGAACTCACGGACTGCGAGATCGTGACCTGGCTGAAGTCGGATGCTTAACCGACTGCGCCACCCAGGCGCCCCAAAGTCCACCAATTTAAATGTGAATCTCATTCAAGAAAAACCCCCACACATAAAACATTCAGAATGTTTGAACAAATATCTGTCAAGATAATACACAAAATTAACTATCATAAAGATATTTCACTAAGATTGTGTTGTGGGTTGAACGGTCTCTAAAAAGACATGTTGAAGTCTTAATCCTTGAATGTGACTTTACTTGAAAATACGTTGCAGATGTAATTAGTTAAGATGAGGTCACACTGGAGTAGGGTGTACCCTAATTCAATATGGGACTGATGTCCTTATAAGAAGAGAAGACACACAGAAACAGATATGCACAGAGGGAGAATGATGTGAAGACATACAGAGAGCATGCCATATGATGACAGAGGCAAAGTGGAGCTGCGGTGCTACAAGCCAAGGATTTCCAGAAACACCAGAAACTAAGAGAAAGGCATAGAACAGATTCTCCCTCAGAACCTCCAGTAAGAACAAACACTGTCAATTCCTTCATTTCTGACTCGTAGCCTCCTGAGCCGTGAGAGACTAAATTTCTATTGTTTTAAACCACCCAATTTGTCGTACATTATTATGGCAGCCCCAAGAAACTAATACGAACCCCACAGGCAAAACACTATGTTCTAATGCCATTGTTTCTATGTGTTTATCAACCTGAGATAACATTAGGTTTATGCATTTCTGGTTTTTTTTTTTTCAATATTCTGGATTTTCTTTTTTTACTTTTTGGCTATATTGGTTATTTATGTTTTCAAAGTCAAACTATATAATAAAGTACATTCAGAGAAGTTTTATTTCCCTCTAGTCTGTCTTATTTTATTCCTTACCTCCCCAACCTATCCAAAAAATCAGATAATATCAATATGGTTGTCTATGGGAAGTCCGATAATGTTTTTCCTAATTCTTCCCTGAGATTTTCAAATCAAGGCAAAATAAAATTAAAAGAAATAAATTATTTGTTCTACAAGACCCAGCTCATGTCGCCTCCATGCAACCTTCCCATAAGTACTTTCTCTTTTCTGAATTCATACATTCCGTGTCTATATTGCTCACTTAGCCCTTTTCATCAGTTAAAAAATTAATGCACTGAACCTAAAAAAAAATTAATGCACTGATATCTGAGGGGCATCCTGTTAGATGTTGTGAGGACACCATGGATTATCAGTTAAGTTTTCACATATAGTCATTTCCTTTGTTAAGATGCATATAGAAGTGAGAGCTTTCTCATAGCCTCCATGGTGGCCAACACTTCTGACTAATGAACCAATTCCTTTGCACAAAATGGTGAAGAGAAAATAAAAGCTGAAACAGATCGATACAAGTCCCTTTAATAAAGTATATCAATGACAACTTCATGTTTAAATAAACGTATTGTTAAAAAATCATGCAAGTGTATTTTGTTATAATGACTAAGAAAGATTAGAGACTGCTATTCCCTCTGCAGAAACACTATGCACAGATGCAAAATGATCAAAGGCTGATATAATAATGAATCTCAAGTAAGTGGCGTGGCCATCCCGGGCCTGTAAAGGAAAAATCAATATGAGTGCTTTTAGCAATTCTAGTTAACCGTTGAATGGCAGTTAGCAGAAGAAAGGGTTTGATGCAAGAACGACATCCTAAATATATAATAATATATAAGCTACAACACTCAGAAGAGAAGCCAGCTGCACATAACAGTGAAGTTGCTCTGATGTATTATCAGGCAAGTATCAGCATTGGTTTGATGAAAAAGCAGGTGGAGCTAACAACTGCAACTTTACATTTCTGATTTTTTTTTAAACGTTTATTTATTTTTGAGACAGAGAGAGACAGAGCATGAACGGGGGAGGGGCAGAGAGAGAGGGAGACACAGAATCTGAAACAGGCTCCAGGCTCTGAGCAGTCAGCACAGAGCCCGACGCGGGGCTCGAACTCACGGACCGCGAGATCGTGACCTGAGCCGAAGTCGGACGCTTAACCGACTGAGCCACCCAGGTGCCCCTCTGATTAATTTTTTAAGTGTCTTTCTATGGGGCACCTGGGTGGCTCAGTCGGTTGAGCGTCCGACTTCGGCTCAGGTCATGATCTCATGGTTCATGAGTTCAAGCCCCACATCGGGCTCGATGCTGTCGGCACAGCCACTTCAGATCCTTGGTCCCCTTCTCTCTCTGCCCCTCCCCTGCCTGCATTCCCTCTCTCTCTCAAAAATAAACATTTTTAAAAAGTGTCTTCCTGAAGTAATTTTCATGTTAGATTTCCCTTGTTTTATGATTCCTCTGACTATATACCCTGAAACGTTACTATACTTTCACATTTGTATAATTTCTCTGGAAAGCAAATTGACAATATGCATAAGCAGCTATAAACATGTCTACACTGATGGACCCAGTAATTCTATTCCTTGAAATTTAATCTTAGAGAATAATTCACAAGGTGACGATCATGGTAGCAAGAACATGCATAACATGGCCTCTGTAGTATTACTTGTAATGACAGAGGGAGGAAAAATGAAATCAGTTAACATTTGCCTATTTTCATACATTTAATTTTAATTATGAAACTTGTAATATAATATTGTTTAAAAAGATACAAACTTCTTCATTTTGATAACTATGTGGTGCATATTGACAACTAGAAGAAAAAAAGTGTAATAAAAGCTGTTGTGGCAGGCTAATAAAATCATGGCTGATTTCCAGCTTCCCATTCCCCCTTACTATTTTCCAAATGTTCTATATAATTTTGCAATGCTCCATGATTCACAGTGAGTTCTGAAACAAAATACTTACCAGAAGCTTACTAATCATAACCCATTAGTAAAGATGGACAAAAACAGGCAGTTAATATTCTGTCTAATTAATCATTTTTCTGCCCCCCACTGGCCTCTCCAGTCCTTGGGCACATGTGGGTGGTAGAGAAGATAATTAAGAGGATTCAAAAACTTCCTACAGAATCTTTTGAAACGCTGCGCCCAGTAAGTTGTGAAGAAGGAAACTTAACTTTAAGCCTCATTTAGAGAAATCTTAATTAAACAAACACTATCATCTAAAAAACAAAAAACAAAAAAACACCCCACATTCAGTTGTTTCACTTTTTTGTGTGTTTGTCTAAAACCAGGGCCTGATAAACTAGCAGGAACAGAGAAACTCCTGATGAGGCAGCAGCTTCATCAACGGGCATTCATTCCACTTGACAAGCAAAGCCCAATGGAATGTTGTCGAAAAATGCTGGTTCTCTTTCCACCTCATCTCTCTTTGGCTTATTTGTTGCTGATCCTATGCTCCAGTTCCCCTTATGTGAATCTCCCTTGTCCTTTCATGCTTAAATTAACATCCGATTTTGGCATCTCGACCTTTTTCAATTCCTATTCTAAAGGCCTACGGAATCAAATGAAAGAAAGCAAAGCAAGTAAATACTTCAAAATAAATGAACAAAATAAAGATAAATAAGTGAACTGTTTTATCGTTGCTGTGATTCTACGATAGACAAGAGCCTAGTTTATGAATGCTATATTTAGAATATAATATTATTGAGAATAACCTTCTCTGTTGGTTGACTGGATAAAGAACCTATAATATAACAGGAAGATATTTATTAACTTTATGACTAAAGAGATAGATTTAAAATTTAAATACATTGTGCTGGCTAAAGATAATGTTTATCCCTACCAAGTATATTTACTTACCATAATTTCTTCATTTTGAAGCTGCCCCTCTGTGTGGACTAGATCTAAAGCAAATTTAACAGAAATGAATTAGGGACCAAAATACATGAGGACAGCTACTGAAATTTATGTTCAGCAAAACATGATGTCTGGTAAACTATAGTTAGATCAGACTTACCAGGGTTTTGGGGGTTAAAATTCAATTTCAAAATAGGAATATGTGATATAAAAAGCATGAAAGATAAACTGTGAGTTCTAGACCATCTCTAGTAAGTATAAACAAAAGGAAATAGAAATTACAGTAAAGGAATATAAAGTAAGGAATGGATAAAATGTGGAAGTCCCTTTTAAGGATCAAGCTATTAACAGTTATTATAGGCCTGAAAGGAGCCATCTTTTTTTTTAAGTTTATTTATTTTGAGAGAGAGAGGGAGCATGAGAGAGAGTAGGGAAGGGGCAGAGAGAGAATCTCAAGCCTCAAGCAGGCTCCATGATGTTGGTGCAGAGCCCGATGCAGGGTTTGAACTCACGAACCACGAGATCATGACCTGAGCCGAAATCAAGAGTTGGATGCTTAACCAACTGAGCCACCCAGGTGCCCCTTGAAAGGAGCCATCTTATCACCACTCTCATGGGTCATGACTACAGCTCAGTTTCTCACACTAAATTTTTACTGTGATGTTGAATTATGTTGTCCATGAATTGATCTTTTCAGGTATCTAACTTAAAAAACCTTTACTTATATAATTTTAAAACATTAACTTAGTTGATCACAAGTTAATCACATCAAACATTTTTTGGAAACATGATTTGAATTTTTAAAAAATTGTTTTAACTTATTTTTGAAGGAGAGAGAGACAGAGCATGAGTGGGGGAGGAGCAGAGAGAGAGGGAGACACAGAATCTGAAGCATGGTCCAGGCTCTAAGCTGTCAGCACAGAGCCTGATGCGGGGCTCGAACTCATGAACTGTGAGATCATGACCTGAGCCGAAGTCAGATGCCCAACCAATGGAGCCACCCTGGCGCCCCTGAATTTTTTTTTTTTTAATGTTTATTTATCTTTGAGCTGGGAAGGGGCAAAGAGAGAGGGAGACACAGAATTCAAAGCAGGCTCCAGGCTCCGAGCTGTCAGCACAGAGCCCAATGCAGGGCTCGAACTCACGAACTGTGAGATCATGACCTGAGCTGAAGTCAGATGCTTAACTGACTGAGCCACCCAGGTACCCTGGAAATATGATTTGATTAATATAATAATATTATAATATTATAATAATAAATACTGTCAAAATTCAGAAATTAACTTTCTTTGTATCAGAATAGTTAGCATGCATACTTTTTCAAGGCATATCCTACAAACAGGGTAGTCTGTAGGAAGTAAGATGGTGCATGACTTTGTTTCCTAACCTCTCTCTGAGGTAATGAATAGTAATCCCCTGCCTGACCCTTTCTTCCTCCTCTAGTCCTGCTCCTGAGAGGTAATGTTTTCAACTCCTTAAGCTTTTTTTCCTGCAATTGTAACATGTTTATATTCCTTTTCTCAATTTATAAATGATTTACTGACTTTATATTATGGTAGGAGAAAGTTTAGGTCTCTTAGACCAATATTCTCTCCCTTTTCCTCCTGTAACTTTCCCTCCCGCCATCCTCTCAATTTTGAAATCAATACTTCATGGTTACATTATTGCCTATGTAAATGTTATTTACTGCTGAAATGAGTAATGGACTACGATCCCATTTTCTTTCTTACACAATTCCTCCTCTACCAGGAGTTAATAATAACCTCTTCTTTCATTTGTTTAGTTTTATAATTATGAAAAATTGGAAAATCTCACATACATAAGAGAAGAGAGGATATAATTCCTATATATACCTATCATCTTGATTTTATACTTATTAACATTTCAGTATACTTAATTTATGGAATTTTTTTCGCTCAAGTATTTTAAAGCATGTTCTAAGACAACATGACATTTCACCTCCAAATATTTGATTATCTATCTCTAAATAATAAGGATATTTTCTTACATAACCATAATACTATTATCATACTAACATTAAAAAATGCTTTAGGGGCGCCTGGGTGGCTCAGTCGGTTAAGTGTCTGACTTTGGCTCAGGTCACGATCTCCTGGTTTGTAGGTTTGAGCCCTGTGTTTGGGCTCTGTGCTGACAGCTGGAGCCTGGAGCCTGCTTCAGATTCTGTGTCTCCCTCTCTCTCTGCCTCTCCCCCGTTCGTGCTCTGTCTCTCTCTCAAAAATAAACAAACACTAAAATAATTTTTAAAATGCTTTAATATTATATAATAACCAGTCCACATTCAAATTTTCCAATTGTTCCCAAAACGTCTTCTTATGGTTGCTTTATCCAAATCAGAATTAAGTCTCTTTTAATCTTGAACTAATTTTCCCCCCATTTTTTCCCACGTCAGACTTACTGAAGGGACCAAAATGCAGAATGACACACATTTTGTCATCTTGCCTCTTCATGGTTTCATTAAATCTGTTCCTCTGTCCTCTGTTTCCTATATACTGGAATTAGAACTAAAGGCTTGATCATATTCAGGGTTTGAGGCTTTCACCAAATGTCTTTGTGATCTTTGGCTGTCTTTCGTTACTTATAATAAATCACTTGAAAATTGTGTGCATGAAACCAGGTTCACTGACTAGTGGATTTCAATAGGTGGCCAGGAAAAAGCTAGCCTTTGTCAGTATCCACAGGTCTTTTTTCTATAGCCATTCAGTTTCTCCAAAAATTAATCATTCAGTCTCCTGGCCAGGACTATATTCTTGGTTGCTGTCATAAATAGTAGAGCACATAGGAGTTCCCACCATTCAATATGCAGGCTTCCACTTAAATCCCATTTTCAACTCCATGCCTCACTTAACTTTCTCTATTATGCCTGGTCTCCCGGAGTGCTGAGCCTCAACATTCAGTGTTCCTAGTCACCCCTTGCAAGTGGTTTGTGGTCCAGCTTTGTGGAATAGGAGAACTTGCCTAGGGCTCAAACATTCTATATATAGATATTCAACTAATCACCCTTGTTTTCTGGTCCTTGTCTCACTTGCACTTTCCATGGTACCTCTTACATTCAAATTCTAGACCTTTCTAGGGTTCTGTTTGGGCAAACTGGTGTGCTTCACACTGATATTCTCCTTGACACTTAGGTTATAACTTACTCCATTCAGCTGTACAAGTTAATTCTCTTCCACCTGTATCCTCTCTTCCATAATATCCATCTCTCACATCTGCTTTGATCTCCTATGGTTTTTGTTTGCTTTTATTTTTTGCCCTTGTAGGTTTATGCTTCCTTTTCCTTCCTTCTTTCTTTCTTCCTTTATTTTATTTTTTACTTATTTTTGAGAGAGTGTGCTCGCATAAGTGGGGGAGGGGCAGAGAGGGGTACAGAGGATCCAAAGTGGGCTCCATGCTGACAGCCAAGAGCCCCACGTGGGCCTCAAACTCACAAACCATGAGATCATGACCTAAGTTGAAGTCAGACACTCAACTGAGCAAGCCACCCAGGTGCCCTGACTCCTTTTATTTCTTTATTATTATTTTCATGGTATTTTCATGGAAGGAAAGGAAATAGACACATGAAGGCAATATGTTGTGTTTAACTCGAGGAAATTCTGCTGATGATATTAAATAGTACCACTAATTAGGAAGGAAGGAAAGACAAGAAACTAACATTTACTGTCTACCATATGCCAGATACTAAGTTCACAAAAACCTTCAATGGTAGGTTACCATCACCATTTTTCAGATAAGGATTCTGAAACCCCCAAAAATTAAGTATTAACCTGGTAACAGTTGCATAACCAGTAAGTGAAAAAGCAGTCTTGTATTCAAACCTGAGTTTTTCTGGGCTCTAAATAAATCACAAGAGTCATCTTTTTCCACCAAAATGCAGTCGAATTGGAAATACAGAATCAAAGGACAATACTCCTTCATTGTCAGAATAATGCTGGTAAAAAACAAGCACATACCTCTTTCAATCCATGGCTCAAAATCAACTGGCTCTTTAGAGGTGCTCTTTTCAATCCTCAACGTCCTCACTGACATTGTAAGCAAACAAAATGAATAAAGTGTTAATTACCTACCTGATTTTATGTTGCTGTCCCTATATTCCTTTTTTCCTGTTTCAAAGTGTCAACCACTGGTGGGACTGCACAAAATACTGGGATCAGAAACACCATTGAAAAATCATCCACATACTCTGTTTTTCTGTAGGGCCCAATGGTAAAATGCAGTCTTATGTCACTATAATCTTATAAATGTACTAACAACACAAAGTTAGTAGAGTCTTTTTTTTTTAATTTTTTTAAAGTTTATTTATTTTTGAGAGACAGAGAGAGAGAGAGAGTGCAAGCAGGGGAGGGGCAGAGAGAGAGGGAGACACAAAATCCAAAGCAGGCTCCAGGCTCTGAGCTGTCAGCACAGAGCCTGACACAGGGCTGGAACTCACGAACTGTGAGATCATGACCTGAACCGAAGTTGGACGCTCAACCGACTGAGCCACCCAGGCACCCCTAGAATCTTTGAATTTGGTATCATCCAGAGTTTTTTGAATACTGGTAATAATAATAATAATAATAATAATAATAATAATAATAATAAATTATTTTTATATTCTGATAATATTATTATTATTACTATTATTATTATTATTATTATTAGCGGTCTTGGTCATAAATATTTACTAGAGAAACTACTGTGAGCCAGGCCTATTAACTCATTCACTCCTGACCATAATCTTATGAGAAAAAATATTACCAATCCACTTCATTGATGAGGAAACAGGCTTAGAGAAATCAGGCACCCTAGAGAAGTAAGGCAAAGTGTTCAATGATACACAACTAGTAGGTGCCAAAAGTGGAATTCTAACTTTAGGTGTGTCTGACTCCAGAGCCTCTAAAATTAATGACCGAAGAGAGACTTAACCAGAATGTAGGCATTTTCCTTCTGCATTGATTTTTCTCCATTACCCCTAACCCAGATCCTGCTACCCCAGAACCACTCTTCTCTTCTTTGTTCTGCGCCCTAGGGGGAGGATCCCTGTAGACAGCACCACTGGCTACTGGTCAGATTTGGCTATGGGAGGCACTGGGAGGAAATTGGAGGGCAGTGGCGAAGTGAGATCAAGTTTTTTCTCCACTCCCTTCCTGCTTCCATGCCATGTCTTTGACAGTGGTTGGGTCCCTTCATGATTACAGCTGCTGCTGGGCCACAGGCTCCAGCTCCCACTGGGCTCCAATAACACTGTTTCCATCCCTTATCCCGGGAGTGGTAATGACTTATTGCTGTAGCCAGTTTCAGGATGTTCCCACCATCCCTGATTTGTTTCTTTATTCAGACCATAATTTTGTAAGTAATCTCATCAATAAATTCATTTGAACCATCTGGGATATATTGTTTCCTGCCATGACTTTGTCTGAAATACTTTATCCTTAAATAAACATAAGACAGGATTAGAATGATGTTCCAATGGGAGAGTCTCCTCCTAACCCCCTCAGAAAATGCCATTATTAATAGAAGAATCAAAATTATCCCCTGCAAATAATCAGGGTTATCAGATTTTCAGAAAGAATTTGACAGAGGAACCCCAAGCCAAATGAATCTGGAATAAAGATGTTGAAGAACTTAGTGTTCTGGCAAGCTGGCTTCTTATGTTTATAATAGGTCTTTTGCCAAAGATTATCAAATAGTAAATTGCATGGAAATTATTATGCACTTTGGAAGGGTTTCAAATTTGCAATTTTAGAGAAGCTAACTGTGCTCAAGGCAGTTAACCCATATTCCTCACTCTCCCACCCCAGCCATAAAACTGCAAAAAAAGTTAGTGTTCTGCCAAGAAGTTTACTTGTTTTGCCAAAAGTTTACATATGTGCCCTCTGCCTATGGGAAAATTAAAAGATGATGAATAATCACATATGATATGCTTACCAAAGTAACTTTGGATTACAAGTCTTTCAATCCTTACACGTTTGTGAAAACAAATAATGAACTCTTGGGGAAACATTCCTGTTGTGGTCCAAAATGTATCTGGATTCCTATTGTTAATTTTAAAGAAAAAGAGAAAGGAAGAGCCAAATAAAAATGTTTAATCACAAAATTCTAGTGAATAAGTATTTAAAAAAAAATAAATGACCCTGGATTCTTATAATTCCTTTCTATCTCTTCCTTCTGCCTCTAATCTCTCCCCAACTTTAATACTTCTTCTTTACTACTAGAAGATCTATTTTTTAAAAACACAGAAACAGAACCGATATCGCTCTGGTCTGAAAGCCTTCAGTGGCCCCTTATTGCTCATAAACATGACTGTGTAGTATGGCATTTTACGACCCTGTACAATTTGGTCCATTATTAAAGTACACTGTCTCCCATCATAGTATCCTCTCTCATTACTGTAGTCACATTGGGCCAATTAAGATTCTGCAAAGACATCATATAGGCTCATGTTTCTGTGCCTCACTTAATTCATGAGATTCTCTTGACCCGAAAGCCTTTTTTCCCTTACAAGTTTATTCACTCTTCGGTCCCATCTCTCAACCCCAACAAATCAGAATCACTTCCTCAGGCCTCCTTTGCACTTAGCATCGATTTTTGCATTGGTACTTATTTCTTGTGTTTTTATGGCTCCTGCTAGATGCTGACTTTTCTGAGTCAAACCGCTTTCTCTTACTTATCTTTATACCCCAGCAACTATCACAATGGCTGACTCATAGTAGATGCAGAATAGATGTGTGTTGAGAAAAAAATGCACTCAATTTTAAGTCACATATATAATTAAATATATAGTACTAAATATAACTATATAACTATAACTAAATATATAGTACTGCCTACAGAAATAACCATTTCTATTTTCTTTTTCTTTTTTGGAGGCAAATTTATACCTATGGTGAAATTTATCTTAAGTCTATAATTCAATGAGTTTAGACAATGTATACAGGTCAACCAATACCTCAATCAAGGTATATAACATTTCCATTGTTCCAGAAACTTTCCTTCTCTTTCCTTCCAGACAATTCTTACCTCCCTTAGGCAATTACTGCTCTGATTTCTATGACCACAGACTATGCCAAAATTTGGTTACTCATTCTTTTGTTTGATATTTTGTTAGATATTTGGATTGCTTCCAGCTTTTTAGTATTATGAATAGGTAATTACAAACATTCTTGTACAAGTGTTTTTGTGGACATATTTTCAATTTCTCTTGGGTAATTATTAGGAGTAGAAATGCTGGGTCACAGGGCAGAGGTATATTTAATTTTACAAGAAGCTGTCAGATTTCCAAAGTGGTTGTACTATTTTACATTCCTACCATCAATGTAAGAGGGTTCTAGTTGCTCCACACCCTTGTCAACACTTGCTGTTGTCAGTCTTTTAAATGTTAGCCGTGCTAGTGGATGTAAAATGGTGTCTTACAATGATATTAATTTGCATTTCCCTGATAACAAATGTTGCTAAGCATTTTTTCATGGGCTTTTTGGCCATTCACACATTTTCTTTTGTGAAATGCCTGTTAAGTGTTTTTTCTTTTATTATTAAACTGTTTATATAGTTGACTCTTGAACAATGTAGGGGTTAGGGCTGCCGACCTGATACGCAGTCAAAATCTATGTATAACTTTTTTTTTGTTTTTTTAATTTTTCAACGTTTATTCATTTTTGGGACAGAGAGAGACAGAGCATGAACAGGGGAGGGGCAGAGAGAGAGGGAGACACAGAATCGGAAACAGGCTCCAGGCTCTGAGCCATCAGCCCAGAGCCTGATGCGGGGCTCGAACTCACGGACCGCGAGATCGTGACCTGGCTGAAGTCGGACGCCTAACCAACTGCGCCACCCAGGCGCCCCAAAATCTATGTATAACTTTTGATCCCTAAAACCTAACTACTAATAGCCTAGTAGTTACCAGAAGCTTTACTGACAACACAATCAATTAACACATATTTTGTATGTTATATGTACTATATAATGATACAATAAAGTAAGCTAGAGTAAAAAACATGTTAAGAAAATCTGCAGGAAGAGAAAATACGTTTACACCACTGTACATATATTTATTCAGAAAAAAATCCCATGCAGTTCAAACCCATGTTGTTCAAGGGTCAACTGTACATTACTATATATTTTTGTAGGGGTCCTTTGTGAAATAATATGTATTGTGTATATTTTTTTCCAGTCTGTAGTTTGCCTTTTCCTTTTCCTCCTTGTGTCTTTCAATGGGTAGAAATTTTATTTTTGGTGAAGTCCAGTTTTACAACTTTTTTCTTTTATGTTTAGTGATTTTTACGTCCTAAGAAATCTTTGCTTACCCCATTGTCATGAAGGTACATTCTAATGTTTTCTTCTCGAAGCTTAGTAATTTTAGCTCTGAGTGGAGATCTATGATCCATCTTGAATTAACTTTTGTGTTTGGTATAAGGTACGGGTAGAGGTTCATTTTTATTTGTATGTTTATTCAGTTGTTCCAGCACCATTTACTAAAAGACTTTCCTTTTCTTATTTAATTGCTTTGATGTCTTTGCCTAAAATTAATGGACTGTATATGGGTAGATCTATTTCTGCCTCCTCCATTTTATTCCATTGTTCTGTTTCTATATCCTTAGCCTTCTGTTGAAAATTAATTGACCTTGGGGCATCTGGGTGACTCAGTCAGTTAAGCATCTGACTTCAACTCAGGTCATGATCTCACAATTCGTGGGCTCAAGCCCCGTGTAAGGCTCTGTGCTGACAGTTCAGAGCCTGGAGCCTGCTTCGGATTGTATCTCCCTCACTCTCTGCCCCTCCCCTGCTCATGCTCTCTCTCTCTCTCTCTCTCAAAAATAAATAAACGTTAAAAAAATTTTAAAAAGAAATAAAATGAATTGACCTTGCATAAGTGGGTCTATTTCTGGGCTTTCTATTCTGTCCCACTGATATAGGTACCTATCTTTACAAAAATATCACACTGTTTTGATTACTGTAAGTTATTTTTAAATCTTGAAATCAAATCACATAAGTGCTCAAACTTTCTTCTTTTTCAAGATTATTTTGACTAGACGAGACCCTTGCATTTCCATATACATTTCAGAATCAACTTGTGTTTTATGCAAAAAGTCATTTAAGATTTTAATCGACATTGTGCTGAATCGATGGTTATGTTAGGGAGAAATTGCATCTTGACAATATGAAATTTTCCAATCATTAATGTAGTGCATTTTTTTCATCTATTTAGTTATTTAATTTTTCTCAGCAACATTTTATAGTTTTCAGTGTAAATGTTTGCATATCTTATTAAATTTATTCTTAACTCTCTTATATTTTAACTGCTATTGTAAATGGAATTTTTTAAACTTCAGTTTCCAAATGTTTCCTGCTATTATATAGTAATACAGTTGATTTTTATATATTGACCTTGCTAAATTTACTTATTAGCTCTAGTAGGCTTTCTTTGGTAGATTCCTTGTTTTTTGTAGATTCAGATGAAACAATGCAATCTGTGAACAGAGACAATTTTATTCCTTCTAATATTTATGCCTTTTATATCTTTTTTTTTTTCCTTATTGCATGGTTTCAAACCTCCAGGACAATGCTGAATAGAAATGGTGAGAGCAAACATTCTTGCTCTATTTCCAATCTCAGGGTGAAAGCATTTATTATTTCCGCACTAAGCTGAAGGTGTTTAGTAGATGACTTTATCAGACTGGTTAATCTGATTGGTTGCTAAGATTTGTTATCATAAATGAATGCTGGATTTTGTCAAAATCATCTATTGGGATGATCATCTGATTTTTCCCCCTCGTTCTGGCAATGTGGTGAATTACACCCAACCTTGTATTCCTATGATAACGTGGTAAATATGCCAACCTTGCATTCCCAGGATTAATTCCATTTGCTGAATTCAGTTTATAAGGATTTTTGTGTCTATGTTCATAAAGAATATCGTTCTTTAATTTTCCTTTCTTGTTTCCTTTCCTTCCTTTCCCTTTCCTTGTAATGTTTTTGTCAGATTTTAGTTTCAGGGTTACACTGTTCTCATAAAAAACAATTTGAGAAATGTTTCTTCCTCTATTTTTGAAAGATTTATACTATTTTTTCCTCAAAATACTTGATAGACTTTACGATAGATACATGGCTATTCAAATACCCTTTTTCATCTTTTGTCATTTTTATAGGTTGAGTTTTTCAAGGAATCTGTCCATTTAAGTCGTCAAATTTATTAGCCTAAATTTTTTCTTTCTTAATTAAAAACATTTTTTAATGCTTATTTATTTTTGAGAGAGAGAGAGAGAGAGAGACAGAGCACAAGTGGGGGAGGGGCAGACAGAGTGGGAGGGACAGAATCCAAAGCAGGCTCCAGGCTCTGAGCCGTTCAGTGCAGAGCCTGATGTGGCACTCGAACCCATGAACCTTGAGATCATGACCTGAGCTGAAGTTGGATGCTTAACTAACTGAGCCACGTAGGCGCCCCTAATGGAAAATATTTTTAAATTGAGGTATAACTGGCATCTAACATATTAATTTCAGGCATACAACATAATGATTTAATATCTTCAATTTGTCCTTGATAGTGACTTATTAATCTTTTAGAAGCTGTACTGATATCGCTTTTTTTAAAAAATGTTTTTAATGTTTATTTATTTTTGAGAGAGAGAGAGAGAGAGAGACAGAGCACAAGCAGGGGAGGGGCAAAGGGAGAGGGAGACACAGAATCTAAAGCAGGCTCCAGGCTCTGAGCTGTCAGCATAGAGCCCAACATGTGGCTTGAACCCACGAACTGTGAGATCATGACCCAAGCCGAAGTTGGATGCTTAACTGACTGAGCCACCCAGGGAACCCAATATTGCTTCTTTCATTGCTGGTACTGGTAATTTATATTTTCTCTATTCTTTCTTGGTCAATCTTACTAGTGGTCTATAACTTTTATTAATCCTTTCAGATAATCAATTTTGGCTTTGTTAATTTTTTCTAATTGTCTATTTTCTATTTCATTGATTTCTGCTCTTTATTATTTATTTTCTTCTACATTCTTTGGGTATACTTTGCTCTTCTTTATCTAGCTTCCTAAGGTGGAAATTTATTTGTTGGTTCTTAAAAATTCTTTATAATAGAAAATATTTATGCTATAAATTTCCCTGGAATCACCCACATTAGCTGCATCTACAAATGTGAATATATTGTGTTTTTATCATCATTCAGTTAAAAATATTTTCTAATATACCTTGTGATTTCTTCTTTGACCCATGGGTTATTTAGAAGTGCCATGCTTAAAATCTAAGTTTCAGAGATATTTTTCCAGATGTCTTTTTAAAATTTATCTGTAATTTACTTACATAGTGGTCAGAGAACAAATTCTTTTCTCCAGCTTTATTGCAATATATTCAACATAACAACATTACATAAGTTTAATGTATACAACATGATGATTTGATACGTGTATACGTTGTAAAATCATGTTGTAAAAACACAACCATCATCTCACATGTTTACCATTTTTTGGAAAATATATTCCCTAAGATCTGAATCTTTTGACATTTATTGAGATTTTATGCCCCAGTACATTTTAGTGAATGTTTAATGTATACTTGTTCCCTGTGCCATTGTTGATTATAGTGTTGTATAAATGTCAGTTTAGTCAAGGTGACTGACGGTATTGTGCAGATTATTCTATCTTTACTATGCCTTTGCTATCTGTATCTTTAGATTTTTCATCTGGCTCCTTTACCATTACTGAAAGAAAGTTGTTAAAATCTTCAAGTATGATTGTGGATTTGTCTATTTCTCTTTCATCTGTCAGCTTTTGCTTTATAAATTTTGAAGATCTATTATTAGGTCAGTATACATTTAGGATTATTATCTCTTCCTGATGAAAAGATGCTCACACTTTGTAAAATGTCCCCTTTAGCTCTGGTAATTCTCCTCTTTTACATTCTACTTTGTCTAGTATGAATATAGCCAGTTAATTTCCTATGTTTATTGCTTATAGAATGCATCTATTTCATCCTCTTATTTTCAACCTATTTGTGACTTTATACTTAAGGTACATCTCGTGCACACAGCATATACATGGGTATTGTCCTTTTATCCAGTCTGACAACTTCTGCCATTTAATTAAAATGGCTAGCCCATTGGCATTTAATGTAATTATTGCTATGGTTGGATTTAAGTCTCCCATCTTGCTATTCATTTTCTATTTGCCCTCCCATCTATTTTTTTCTTGTTCTATTTCTCCTTTCTTATTTACTTTTGACCGAATAAAAAACCCTAAAATTCCATTTAATTTTCTATTGGTTTTATATCTCTTTTTTTGGTGTGTGGCTATTCTCAAGGTCATAATAACCTCACGATAGTCAATTTACATTGAACTCCACTTGTGTGCCATTATTTTCATGTATTTTACATTCACATACATAACATTTACTACTACATGTATATAACAAATCCCACAGTACAATGTGTCTTTTTCCCCATTACGTGGTTAGTTGAATTTTTAAAAAAAATTAAAAGAAAAAGGATAGTTTTTTACATCCACCCAAATATTTACAGTTTCCAATGTACCTAATTTCTCCCTCAGATTTGAATTTCCATTTAGTATTACAACACTTCAACATGCAGAACTTCCTTTAGCATTTCCTGTGATGCAGGGCTAGTTGTGATGAATAAAATGTTTCTATTTCGCCCTGAATTTTGAAGGATATATTAGCTAAACACAGAATTCTGAGTTGACAGGGGTTTTCTGTTGTTTCTTTTTTCAGTATTTAAGATTTTGTTCCATTCTCACCTGTGTTCCACTGTCTGTGATGCAAAGTCAGCTGTCACTGGTACTATTGTTCCCTTGTAGCTAATATATTTTTTCCTGCAGCTATTTAAAAAATATTTTTCTTACTTTTCAGCAGACTGCAGTATGGTCTCTTTGTAATTACCTTGCTTGGGGCTTGCTGAGTTTCTTGGATTTGTCACTTGGCATTTTTTAATAAGACTGGAGAAAATCCAGCTTAAAAGTAGAAAAAACTTGAATATCCATCAGCCTGGCGAGTGGATAAATAAAATGTGCTATATCCATACAATGGAATATTATTTGGCAATAAAAATAAATGAAGCACTGATATGTGCTATAACATGGATGAAACTTGAAAACATGTAAGTGAGGGGCACTTGGGTGGCTCAGTCGGTTAAGCATCCGACTTCGGCTCAGGTCATAATTTCTTATGAGTTCGAGCCCCATGTTCTGAACTGTCAGCGCAGAGCCTGGAGCCTGCTTTGGAATCTGTGACTCCCTCTCTGCCCCTCCCCCGCTCATGCTCTGTCTCTCTCAAAAAGTAAATAAACGTTAAAAAAATTTTTTTAAGAAAAAAAAGAAAACACGTAAGTGAAAGAAGCTAGTCACAAAAGACCTTATGTATGATTCCATTTACGTTAAATCTCTGAAAGGCAAATCTATAGAGATATAACATAAAGTAGGTTATTGAGAGCCTAGGGCTGATGGGGATAGGGGGAATATAAGATGACTGCAATGGGTTGCAATGGAGAGTAATGAAATGCTCTAAAATTGATTATGGAGATAAGTGTATAACTGTGAATATGCTGGAAGCCAATAAATTGTACCTTTTATTTTATTTTATTTTATTTATTATTATTTTTTTTTTTTGAGAGAGAGGAAAAGAGAGAAAGAGCATATGGGGAAGGGGCAGAGAGAAAGGGAAAGAAATCTTAAACAGGCTCCATACCCAGCACAGTCCATGAATTTGAGCCCCGCATTGGGCTCTATACCAACAGCTCAGAGCCTAGAACCTACTTTAGATTCTGTGTCTCCCTCTCTCTCTGCCTCTCCCCTACTTGTACTCTCAAAAATAAAATCAAAACATAAAGAAAATGTATTATTTTTTTAATAATTTTTTAAAATTTAATGTTTATTTATTTTGAGAGACAGAGAGAGAGAGAGATAGTGCAAGCAAGGGAGAGGCAGACAGAAAGGGAGACACAGAATCTGAAGCAGGCTCCAGGCTCTGAGCTGTCAACACAGAGCCTGACGCAGGGCTAGAACTCACGAGCCATAAGATCATGACCTGAGCCGAAGTTGGATGCTCAACCGACTGAGCCACGCAGGCACCCCCCCTCCAAAATTAAAAACAAAAACAAAAACATAGGCAGTAATCTCTTGACATCAGCTGTAGAAACATTTTTATAGATATATTCCCTTTGGCAAGAGAAACAAAAGCAAAATTAAACTATTAGGACTAAACCAAATAAAAAGCTTTTGTACAACAAAGGAAACCATCAACAAAACGAAAAGAGAACACACTCAATGGGAGAATATATTTGCAAGTGATATATCCAATAAGGGGTTAATATCCAAAATATATAAAGAATTCATACAATTTAACACTAAAAATACCCAAATAATCCAATTAAAAATAGGCAGAAGACATGAACAGATATTTCTACAAAGAAGATATCCAGATGGCCAACAGACCCTCAAAAGATGCTCAACATCACTCCTCATCAGGGAAATGCAAATCAAAACCACAATGAGATACCACCTCACACCTGTCAGAATGGTTGAAATCAACAACACAAGAAGCAAGAGGTGTTGGCAAGGATGTGGACAAAAAGGGACCCTTGTGCACTGTTGGTGGGAATTAAAACCAGTGCCATCATGGTGGAAAACAGTATGGAGGTTGCTCAAAAAACTAAAGATAGAATCACCATAAGATCCAGTAATTCCACTACTGGGTATTTACCCAGAGAAAATGAAAACACTAATTCAAGAAGACAAAAGCACCACTCTGTTTATTGCAGCATTATTTATTAATAGCCAGGATATGGAAGCAACTCAAGTATCCACCCATAGATGAATGGATAAAGAAGATATGGTACATATATACAATGCAATATTACTCAGCCATAAAAAAGAATGAAATCTTGTCATCTGCAACACATGGGTGGAGCTTGAGAGTATAATGCTAAGTGAAATAAGTCAGAGAAAGACAAATACCATATGATTTTACTAATATGTGAATTAAAAAACAAACAAACAAATAAGAAAAGAAACAAACAAAAAAAACAGACTAATATACAGAGAACAAACTGGTAGTTAGTTGCCAGAGGGGAAGTGGATTAGGGGATGGGTTAAAATAGGTGAAGGGGATTAAGAGCAGTGAGTAATGTACAGAATTGTTAAATCACTCTATTTTACATCTGAAATTAATATAGCATATGATTAATATGTTAATCATACTGAAATTTTTTAAATAAATAAATAAATAGATTTTTAAATGGCATATGACTGAATTCTCAGTTAGGTATAACGAAGTCATAAAAATGGTAGTTTTCTTTTAAATAAGGCTTTATAGCTAACAACTGTTTAACATCTATTATCTCAAGTGATTTTTTTCACAACTCTGAGGTAGTCAGTGTAGGTAGTGTTATCTCCATTTTGCAGATCAGAGAAGTGAGGCTCAAAGATATACTTTTAGTCCAAGTTAACACATATAGTTCACTCCACCAGGAATTTTAAAGTTTTTTGTGTGTGTGTTTTTTTTTTTTTTTTTTTGAGAGAGAGAGAGAGTGTGCATGCATGCAAGTTGGGGAGGGGCAGAGAGACAGAGATAAAGAATCCCAAGCTCTGTGCTGTTAGCACAGAGGGGCTCTATCTCATGACCTG
This sequence comes from Leopardus geoffroyi, assembly GCF_018350155.1. Taxonomy (NCBI): domain Eukaryota; kingdom Metazoa; phylum Chordata; class Mammalia; order Carnivora; family Felidae; genus Leopardus; species Leopardus geoffroyi. The sequence goes on from NC_059328.1 coordinate 43,696,659, forward strand.
TGAGATCATGACCTGAGCTAAGATCAAGAGTTGGATGCTTAACTGACTGAGCCACCCAGGCACCCCCACCAGGGTTTTAATTGTAAATCTAGTATTCTTCTATATTATGCTGAAAGGACTAATTCTCCGTCTCCCTTTTCTCTTTACTCGTTTTTTCTAGTGCAGAACTTCCTTTCTCCTTTTTCATTGATATATTAAATATCAGAGAGCAAAAATAGAGTCAAAGGCAAGTAGAAATATAATCACTTTCTTTAACTCTGATTCCTGAGGAAATTGAGAGTTGGGAGAACTACCTAATGGGGGCAAATTTATGGCATTGTTTTCCCCAAATAATTCTATGGTTACTTCCATTTAGACAAACCAACCCATGAGCAGAGAATAATTTTTAATATCTACTGTATAAAGTCTAATTGTATTTATTGGAAATGCATATGCATTAAAAGTCTCTGATGTGTTCTGCTTAGTTGTCAGGTCCAGTAACTATTTTTATTCCATATAGTTTTCTGTACTAAGGGTTTTGTCTAATTAAGTATGATGTCCTTAATCATTCATTAATATGGACTGATCTTTGGAAAGATCTCTATTTCTGAAAACAACTTAAGGTGTATCTTTTTATGTCTGTGTATCCTCACAGCAGTCCCCACATTAATTTCTCTACTCCAAGGCAGAGTGGGACAAATAACTATTACCTGAATTTTAGGAAGTAAAAGACAAAGGATTAAGAGGCACAGGCAAAAAACAGATACTGAGTTTCGGATTCAAACCTAAAGTTTGACTTATGATAGTATGGTACAAAGAACCCCAAACTAGGAGTTAAAAGACATGAGTGTTAATCTTGATTCCACCCCTTGGTTATCTGTGTAATTCTGAATAAGTCATCTTTACCTCTGATTATCCTTTTCCTCATCTTTACAATGGATTGAAAATACATTTGTAAAATATCTTGCCTCTTATTTCCCAAACTTATGGTGAGGGTCAAATGACATAACATCTATGAAACTATAAAGCCCTATGCAAATATAAAGTAATACATGCATATGTGTGTGTGTGTGTGTGTGTGTGTGTCCTCAGCTACTTTCCAATATAATTTGAGTTTGATATTTGATGGTCAAATTCAAGCTACTCAACAATTATTTTAAGTAAGTCACAGTATTTGAGTAAGTCATAGTCTCTAACTTTTGGAATTCATAGTTAAGAGAGGACACAAACATTAAAAATAAATAATCACATAATAAAGGAATAAGGTAATAGAGGTATATACTAAATTCTTTTACAGACCAACACAAAGGTAAATTAATCTTACGTGAGGGCAAAAGGACAGATGTCAGACAGGAGATAACAACTAGGCTTAAAGGAAGAGGTTGAATTGCTAGAATTTTATCTAGATACATGGGGTTCACAGTAAAACACACACACAAAAACCACAAGATCCGCGTTATAACTGGCTCTGCCTTCAATAATTAAAACTAGTACTTGATCTCTTTAGACTTCTCTTACCACAAGTCTAAAATAAAATGTTTACCTAAGATAAATTCCTAAGTCTTTCCAGCTCTAAAATTATATGATTCTATGAGTCAAACTCTGGCCATTGTACAGATATCAAGAAAGAGAATTCAAGAAAGTAATAAAATGGTCACAACTATTAAAAAAGGACATTTCCCACTAACTACTTTTTCTTGGAATTCAAAAGCCTGAGAATGATATTTATCTCTACCTAGAATAAGCTCTAACACAGTGAAGAGAGGAAACTGGAATGATAACAAGAAGCTGAGAACCAAACAATGCATGTGGATAGCAGGAAGTTAAGCATTCAGTTTAGCAAAGATGTTGCTTAGACCACTAAGGACATAGGCAGTAGATGAGAAGTTACAATGTTTTCATTCCTATAAACTAAAAAAAAACTTGGAACAAAATCATAACCAGATATTAAAATGTACTCTTTCATAAAATGAGGTAGTTGTTTGTTTGAAGTTTTGCCTTGTTAAACAGCTTCATAAAAAACTATTTGTATAAAAGGTCTGTTTAAGAATTATAAAGAAAGGATCAGAAACCTAAATATACACAACTGAATTGGTTTCAGGAATGGTACCAAAGGTGAATATTGTCAAGTAATATACCTCACCAAACATTTATTAAACTATGTTTAAAAGTTCTGGTTGTTGCAAAGCATAGTCCCAGTACTCAAGGGGTTCACTGACCTATCAAGACTTTAAGGAAGAAAAAATAGTAACTCTTACCCATCAATCATATTTTCAGGAGGGTGTTTTTCATCACTTGAGGTAGCTAAAATCACTTCCGCCCCCTCAGAGCTCAAACACAGGTCAATTTTTTTCATCTTAAAGTGTTTAATCTGCAAATGAAACAATAATAAAAATAGTAAATTCTTGATTCTCTGAACTTGATCTGAGAAAAGGAAGACAGAGAAAGCCTGTTGCCTAGCACACAGCTTCACAACCAAGCTATTCAACAAGTGAAAGGGACTCTAACGTTTATTTACATAAGTAAACTTCTAACCTCTCCCAGCAGTAATCTGTAAGAAAATGATTATTTCTACTACTCTAACTCCACAAAACAAGACTGACTACTCTGACATCATTTCTCTGATTCTAAAATTAAAAGTCCTCAATAATGATATAGAGCCAATTAACAAGCTAAAGTGGCATGAATTAATGGGTAAATTTTTAAATATTTTATTCTCAAATTAGTTAACATACAGTGTGGTCTTGGCTTCAGGAGTAGAATCCAGTGATTCATACTTATATGTAACACCCAATCTCGTCCCAACAAGTGCCCTCCTTAATGCCCATCACCCATTTTCCCCATCCCCATCTACCCTCAGTTTGTTCTCTGTATTAAGGGTTTCTTCTGGTTTGCCTCCCTCTCTGGTTTTATCTTATTTTTCCTACCCTTCCCTTATGATCATCTGTCAAGTTTCTCAAATTCCACATGAGTGAAATCATGTGATACCTGTCTTTCTCCAACTGACTTATTTTACTCAGCATAATACCCTCCAGTTCTATCCATGTTGTTGCAAATGCCAAGATTTCATTCTTTTTCACTGAATTACTGAGTAAATTTAGAAAATTATTTATATTGTTATATTTCTGAAATTTATTTTTTTAATTTTTTAAGTTTATTTATTTATTTTGAGATAGAGACAGAGAGAGTGAGTGGGGGAGGGGCAGAGAGAGAGAGAGAGAGACAGAGAATCCCAAGCAGGCTCCGCACTGTCAGTGCGGAGCCTGACATGAGGCTCAAACCCATGAACCATGAGATCATGACCTGAGCTGAAACCAAGACACTTAACCAGCTGAGCCACCCAGCTGGTGCCCCATATTTCTGAAATTTAAAAAAATCTGGAACATGGGGCGCCTGGGTGTCTCAGTCAGTTAAGCATCCGACTTCGGCTCAGGACATGAGTGTGCGGTTTGTGAGTTCCAGCCTCGCATCAGGCTCTGTGCTGACAGCTCAGAGCCTGGAGCCTGCTTCAGATTCTGTGTCTCTCCCTCTTTCGGACCCCCCCCCATGTTCATACTCTGTCTCTCAATAATAAATAAAAATGTTAAAAACATTTTTTTAAAAAAAATCTGGAACATAAAAGCAGATGTTTTTGTGACTGTTTACCCATACATTTATCAACTGAAAATAGCAAACTACATTATTCACAACTTAAAAGGTATCTTACCATCATTATTTTTTTGATGCAGAATATAAAATAAGAGAGAAGACAAGCTTTTGTTTATTTTTAAATTCTACATCAGTCACTTGGGTCATGGGTTTCAAGACATTTCTATTGTATGGTAATATTTTAAGTTTAATAGAAGTATCCTGAAAAGATATCATTGAGCTCTACAATGGATCCTGGTAGATAAGACAGAAGATGAGAAAAGATTCTATCAGATCTCACTCACCTTTCTCCTTGATCTGGTCGTGACAGGGCACAAACCAATATGTAGATGCCAAGTGACTATGAAGCTGAATCTATAAAGAATTAAAAGACAAAGAGTGTTTGGAAAAAGGAGAAAAGCTTCCAATACCCTTCATACTCCGGCCTCAGTCTGATTTTTTTAAAAAGTGAAACTGTTTCAAATAAACAATCAACAAATTACAGAGAATATCACATATGTTAAATAACTATGTACCCACTACCCAGATTTGACAAATATTAACATTTTTCCCATTTCTTTCCTTGCCCAAAGGTAACAGCTATTCTCAAGTTGATAAATACGCCTCCTTACTAAGTTTTTATACTTTTACCATATATGTATCCATAAATGACATGCACTGTTCTTTTAAAACTTAAATGCTTTCTCTCTCTCTCTCTCAATATATATTCTTATGCTATCCGCTTTTTTCATTCAAGTTTTTAATCGTGTTGATATATATATAAATCTACTTTAGTCACTTCAACTGCTGTCAGGTCTTTCTCTATTTTGCTAATGGTGAATATTTGGGTAAGTTTCCAATTTTTCGCCATTATTATAAACAAATTTGAAATGAGTATCTTTGTGTATGTATCCTTAGCACATGTGAGAGAAAGTCTTTATGATAAAAGTCTCTTTACAGAAGTAAAATGGCAGAAACTTAGAATCAGCATATCTTCAAGTCAATAATTGATCAACTAGATGTCTAAATTTTAACAATTTACACTACCATCAACAATGTATGAGAGTTTCTGCTTCCTCATATTCTCACCAATTTGGTATTGTTAGATATTTTGGCTTTACCCAATCTCATCGGTGTGAAATGATATTTCAATAAGGTTATAATTCATATTTGTATAATTATTAGTGAGGTTGAATACTGTTTCATATGATCATGAGCCATTCAGACCTCCTTCCGTTATTTGCTCTTCCTTATCCTTTGTTCATTTTTCTATTGTGTTGCTTTTTAAAACTTTTGTCGTCCTTTGCTCTTTGTTTTATGGGGATTTTTAAAATAAAATATTCTGGATACAAATGCTTTGTTATATTTGTTGCAAATATCTTCTACTCTGCAACTTGATTTTTCTTTTTAACTTTGTGTGTGTGTGTAAGAGTTTTCCCACCCCCACTTTTTATTGCTTAACTATAACATATAAACAGAAGAGAACACAAATCAGAAGTATGTAGAGCAATAAATTTTCACAAAGTTAACACACCCAGGTAACCAACACCCAGGTAAAGAAGTAGAATATTATCAGCACTTCAGAAGCCCTCTGCATGCCCCCTCCCAATCACTACCCTTTCCACCTTTCCAAGGTTAAGTATGGTCCTTATTTCTTACATTAATTTTGACTGAGATTCATATACATAGACTCATACAATTTGTACTTATTTGTATCCGGCTTCTTTCATCATTGTTTTTGACACTTACCCATATCACTGTGTCATAGACTTGAAGTGCAACTAAGTAAAGATGCAATCCAGCCCCAACCCAGCTCAACCTCTAATAAAATCAAAGAAATCGTCCCCCAAGTGGAGCTTCACAGGAAGTTGGGTATGAACTGAAAAGCAAAGAAAGATTTCTGTGACCTTGGGTACTTAGATCCCAAAGCCCTGATGGAGGAGACTGATCTGAATTCAGAGGTAAACTGAATATCTGAAATTAGAGGTAAACTGAACTATTTATTTTTATTTTTTTAAGTTTATTTCTTTATTTTGAGAGAGACAGTGTAAGCAAGGGAGCAGAGAGAGAGAGGGAGGGAGGGAGGGAGAGAGAGAGACAGAGAGAGAGAATCCCAAGCAGGCTCCACACTGTCAGCACAGAGCCCGATGTGGGGCCTGAACTCATGAAATTGCGAGATCATGACCTGAGCCGAAACCGAGAGTCAGACGTTTAACCAACTGAGCTACCGAGGCACCCCTGTAAACTGAAACTATTTAAATAAAACTACAACTCAGTCCAATCCTGAGGTGGACTAAAGTGATCTGCCCCTTATCCTGGCTGCTGGACAAAGAAAATTGTCTCCCTGGGAAAAAGCATTATCTACTTCAGGGTCTATCGTTCTTTTAAACACAACATCCAATATACAAAATCACTTCAGCAGATCTATAGATGACCCAAGTGCTGGAATTACCTAAGATAGCTATTATAAATCTGTTAGATAATTTAGTGAAAAGATGGACAAGGGAATTTTAGCAGAGAAATGGAAACTAAAGAAAAACAAAATGAAAATTCCAGAACTGAAAAGCATAGTATCTCAAATAAAGAATTCATTAGATAGGCTTAGCAACAGATTGGATCCAACATAATAATGGGTCAGTGAACTTAAAGACAGGTCAACAGAAATGATCCAAAATGAAATACAGAGAAAAAATGAAATACAATAGAGCATCAGATACTTGTGAGACATTATCAAACTATTCTGAAATACATGTAATTGGAGTCCCAGAAGGAGAGGAAAAACAATACTATAGAAGAAAAATCTAAGGAGATGTGGCTGAAAATTTTCCAAAATCTATGAAAGGCATAAACTGAAGATCCAAGAAGCTCTTGAATCCTAAGTTGGATAAACACAACAAAGAAAACCCCACCTAGAGGCATCTTTATTGCTGAAAATTAAAGAAAAGATAAAAAATTAATAGCAGCTAAAGCAAAAACAAAACAAAACAAAACAAAACAAAACAAAACAACATTACATTTGGGAGAACAAGAATAAAAACGGACTTCTCATCATAAACAATAGAGACCAAATGACAATGAAATGACATCTTTAAAGTGCTAACAGACAAAATATAGAATTCTATATCCACCACAAACATCCTTCAAAAGTGAAGGCAAAATAAAGGCATTTTTAGGCAAACAAAAGCTGAAAGAATTTGTTACCAGTAGACCCACACTACAAAAAATATTAAAGGAAGTGCTGTGGGCCAAAGGGAAAGGATTTCAGGTTGAATCCTGGATGAGTGGGAAGGAAGAGCATTGGAAATAGTACATATATTACTAACTTAAAAGACTATTTAAAAATTTTCTTTACCGGGCTAGTATCCAAAATCTATAAAGAACTCCCCAAACTCCACACCCGAAAAACAAATAATCCAGTGAAGAAATGGGCAGAAAACATGAATAGACACTTCTCTAAAGAAGACATCCAGATGGCCAATAGGCACATGGGAAGATGCTCAACATCACTCCTCATCAGGGAAAAACAAATCAAAACCACACTGAGATATCACCTCACGCCAGTCAGAGTGGCTAAAATGAACAAATCAGGCTACAGATGCTGGTGAGGATGTGGAGAAACGGGAACCCTCTTGCACTGTTGGTGGGAATGCAAACTGGTGCAGCAGCTCTGGAAAACAGTGTGGAGGTTCCTCAAAAAATAAAAAATAGACCTACCCTATGACCCAGCAATAGCACTGCTAGGAATTTACCCAAGGGATACAGGAATGCTGATGCATAGGGACACTTGTACCCCAATGTTTATAGCAGCACTTTCAACAATAGCCAAATTATGGAAAGAGCCTAAATGTCCATCAACTGATGAATGGATAAAGAAATTGTGGTTTATATACACGATGGAATACTACATGGCAATGACCAAGAGTGAAATATGGCCTTTTGTAGCAACGTGGATGGAACTGGAGAGTGTGATGCTAAGTGAAATATGTCAGCAATCTATATAAGACAGAGCTTATTTGATCCTGTAAGCCTGCTAAAATCTCTCTAGGCACATTTTTTGTTTTTACTATTTCAAATTCAATTGTTCGCTTCAGGTTTTCCACACTGCCTTGAATCAATTCTGAAATTTCAATTTTGAAAAATACTATTTCTTGTTTTTATATTTATTGGCATAAAGTTCATTTTTATTGTAATTTAAAAATCTAGTATTATAGAGTTGAAAGCCATGGTGAGATTGGTCAAGAAAAAAGGGATATGTTCTGACATTTTCTACTTGTGCCTCTTTTTTTGGTTTTTCTTGCATTTAATACTATCGATACCAGAGAACTAGTGTTAGATGCTGTTAGTACTTAGTTTGAAGAAAGATGATAAATTCCTAGAAATACAGATCAATGAATCTGGGTGTTAATTTTCAACAAAATTCTAAAATTAATAAATTTCAGTATTAAAACGATAACCTTGAAAACATAAATAAGAGAGTAGTACAACAGGAAGGAGCAATAACATTAGTTCACAAAGATTATAACAAACATTTCTTGTTTTTTTGATAGAGTCACTACCAATTAGGGACATGTTCTGAACATTTCAACAAAACTTCAGACAAAGCCTCTCAAGATACACATGGACCAGATGGAGAAATGTCGGCTGGGTGACAGGCAGTACTTTAGGTAGATATTTATAACTCTTTGAGTGGCTATGCTCAAAGAATGATGATTAATGGAAAAGAATGAACTATGAAAGACCTCTGTCTTTATGCCATTCAACATTTTTATTAAAGATGGAAAAAGTATGCTTATCAATTTTGCGGATGACACAAAGCTGGAATGTCAGGTAATATGCTGGATGACAGAATTAGCACACAAAAAGATCTGAGCAAGGCAGAAAGATGGGGTATGATGAATAATATATTTAATAAGGATAACAATAAACGCCCATACTCAGACTTAAAAAATCAATCACACAAGGATTGGGTCTAGATTGGGGTTGGCAAACTGCTGCCTCTGAGCCAAATCTAGCCTGCCATCTGCTTTTGTATGGCCTATCAGCTGAGAATGTTTTTTTATTTTAAGTTACTTTTTAAAATTAAAATAATATCTTGTGATACATGAAAATTATATGAAACCCATACTTCAGTATCCATGAATAGTTTTATTTGAACATGGTCATAGTCATCCATGTATACACTGTCCGTGGCTACTTTTGTGTTACAGTGACTGTCATAGAGATCAAAAGGCTCATAAAAGTGAAAATAATTATTATCTAGCCCTTTACAGAAGAAGTTTGCTGACCACTGATCTAGATATGTAAAATGTATAGGTTTGGTTCACTACAAAGTCACAGTATAGGGCAAGAGTGTACATATCCACCCCCCAAAGGTAGAGGAATACTATCTTAGATGATAGTAGTAGAGGTAAGGCGGAACTATATCCATCAAAATTTGTGAATACTAACTAAGGACCAGGCATTGTGCTTGCTAGTAATGCAAAGATGACTACAACCTAAGACAAAGATGGTGACTAAGACTTGGTTCTTGCCTTCAAGCTCAGAGTCAAGGAAGATGTACAAACAGGCAACAAATATTATACTATGTTATGTGTAATAATGTGATCTACATCCAGAATCGTGTTCAGTTCTGGGTAGTTTATTTTAAGTAGGACATTGTCAGACTTCATCTTGTCAGAGGAAAACAAAAAGTTCATGATGATCTATGAATTATCACATGGAGAAAGTTGAAAGGATTAGCTGAAATGTTTCAAAAGAGAAAAATGCGATTAATATCACAAGTGTTCAAAAACGAAAAAAGGATTAGAATTTTTCTTTTACAACTCCAAGAGGGAGAACTGGAGTCAACAAATACAAATTTTAAACAGGAAGAAAGACATCACAGATAAAAGAACTTACTGGCAAAGTAAAGGTTTTAAGTCTTTTCCATCCTTGAAAGTGTCCCAGACAAGTAGATAATTTATGGAGGAAACTAAAGAAAGGATTCCTGCATTGGTGGTTCTTTTAGACTGATCACGTTCTGGGAAAGACAGACTGAGAACAGATAATGAAGGATCTTAAAAGCCAGGTTAAAGTCAATGGGCTCTATCCTATGGTTCTCAATAGGACTGGGGGTAATTTTGTCCCCCAGGAACATATGACAATTTTTTTCCTTTTTTTTTTTTCTTTTTTGAGAGAGAACACACTCATGCCAGAGCAGGGGAGGGTCAGAGAATCTTAGGTAGGCTTCACACCCAGTGCAGAGCCCTGTGGGGCTTGATGTCATGACGTGAGATCATGACCCAAGCTGAAATCAAAAGTCAAGTCGCTTAACCGACTGAGCCACCCAGGTGCCCCAACAATTTTTAAAGAGTTTGGCTGTCATAACTTGGTGTGTGTGTGTGTGCGCGCTACTATGGGCACCTAGTGGGCATTTTGTGATGCTTCTAAATATCCTACCGTGCACAGGACAGTCCCCCACAACAAATAATTATCTAGCCCAAAATGTGAATAGTAAAGAAGTGGAAAAACCTTATGGTAATATATTTGGGGGTGGAAATGTGGGGGTTGGAGACTTAAGCAGGTAATATGCTTTAAAAAAGTTATGTTTTAGGGAAAAGTATCTAGCATTGATGTGTAGTATATGAATAAGGAAAGGATATACACTAAACGTTCAGTTTTCTTGCCTCACATTATCATCTAAGTTGTCTGAGGGAAGCCAACATGTACTTTAACACAAAACTCACTTCATACCTCCTTATGTCCGTCAATATCCTTCCCATTTCCTGTGTTGGATGTAATTATTTAGTGGCAGAAGTTGAGTTCTCTTTAAGGTTCCTTTGTTGTGGTTAATAAGAAAGAGGCAAACTAGCCCCAAAGAAACCCACCAGACAACTCCATAGATATGTTGCTTCCACAATTACAAGATGCAGGTTTGCAATGTAGTCTAAACCCCACCCTGGGATACCTTACTCTAAATCAGGTATTCCCTTAGGGCCTCAGTTTACTAAAGGGGGTGCACTCTGAGGTACCATCCTCTGCACCTTTTAAGGTCCCTGACCCTGGACTTCCCTGATGTCTTATCCTGTACTCTAAACCCAGGGCGACTTAGCCACCCTTTAATCTCCAGTTCACATGATATTTCTGGTCCCTTTCTAAAAACCTAGAGGAGTCAATTTCGCAGTATCCCTGACTTGGTACTCCCAGGGGCCAACGCCTTCGGCTTGGTATCCCTAGAAAGGCAAACCAGCTCTGACACTACCTCCTCGCTTCCATCCCAAACCCTTCTCGGTTCAAGGCCATTTCAGAACCTCCGAGGGTCCTAAACACTCAGACTTGATCGCCCCACTCCAAATTGTATAAAATGTATTAAATGAACCCACATCGTGATTCATAATATATGGCTTATGTACCAGTTGAGAGGTTATTTTGGTAGACTTATTAATTTCGATTTGCAATTGTTTTTCCCTTTTGAGAGTGAAAACATCATTTCAGGGTTCAAAAAAGTTCGTGGAATGCCACTGGTGTCTGCGTCAGACTTCCCCCATCCATGTCCCCACTCGGGCCGCCTCTCAGCGCCCTCCCGCCTTCCACCTCCTCGCCGCGCGTCTCCTCGCAATCCTCCCCACTCTCGCTCGCCTCTCCACCAGCTCCCCGCTCTGTCCGCCTCTGTCCAGCCAGGATCCCACCCACCCAGGTACCGGCCCAACCATCCCCACCGCCCCGCCGCCCGGCTCGCCTGCGCTCCCGTTAGCTCCAGGCGGGCGGACAGTCCAGGCTCCGGAACCTCCTTTCCGTCCCGCCCCGCCCCGCCGCGCCACAGCGCGCCCCGGCCCCTAGCCCCGCCCCCTACTCCAGAGTTCCCGGGAGCGCGCACTTCTCTACCCGAGCTCTTCGCTGCATCCCACCCCGCGAAATCCGTCCCGGTTCTCAGCCGCGCTCTCGGGGCGCGCTCCCATCTCGACTCCGGGTTCTTTGCCCCACCTCTCCTGCAGGCCCCGCCTCCGAGTTCTCCTTAACTTCGCGGCTAAGCTACGCAGCCCCACCCTAGGGCCTTTCCTCAAAGCAGCGGCCGAGCCCGCGCCGCCTACCCTCCCCCACTTCATATTAATCCCAGGGGCTTTGTAGGACCCAGGGGACCCGCCCTTACGCGAACACGCATGCGCAATCACCACCTTTCCCGGATCCGAGCCCTCCGCCCTCAGGTCTCCAGCCCGGGGCCCGGCCCCGCCTCCAGCCCGGCCCCGCCCCTCATGCCGGGTTCCGCGCACGCGCGTCTTCCCAGCCCAGCCTTCTCCCCCGCCCCCGCCAGTCCCGCGGTCCCACAGCGCCAGGTCGCCCCCAGCCCCCTCCCTCCTCCCAACCTCTTTCGGTCCCACCCTCCCTAGCTTTGTGCCCGGGGCGCCGAGCCGCTTCCCCCATCAGCCGCGCTGCGGGAGGAGGGAGCCGCCACCTAGAAGCTGCCGCTCGCAGCCCCGGGCAGGGGCACAGGTAGGTGGCGGCCGCGGGCTGGGCCGCTCACGCAGCCCGGGGCTGCGAGTGGGGGCGGGGGCGGGGTGTGAGGGAGGGGCGGACTGGGGGAGGGGTAGACCGGGAGGGACGGGGTTGGGGTGTGGTTTGGGTGAGAGGTGTGAGGATGAGGAGATAGGGGTATGGGAGATGGGTTTACCGGTGGGGTCGGGGTGCCGTGGTAGGGCAGTTGGGGGCAAGGTGGAAGAAAGGACCTGGGTCACTTTGGGCGGGCTCGGGGAGGGGCATGCGTGGGAATTGAGGGAGGGGTGGAGAATTGCGGTACTGGGGAAGGGGAAAACGAAGTGAGATTTGAGGGTTGTAAGAAGGAAAGGATCAGGATTGGAATAGAAGGGGTGGGGTCTTGGGGGTAGGGGAGAAAAGTTGGGGCTGTGGATTATGAAGTTGGGCGTTGTGAGGCGTGAAGGAAGGGGATTTTGAAGGTTATCGACAGAAGACAAGAAAAGGGATGGAGAGATTGTCGTCCTAGGAGAGGGAATCCCAGACAGTGGGAGGAAGGGAAGAATACTTGGCGAAGGACAGGGGAATCGATGGGGGTGGAACAGTGTGGGGAAGGAAGGAGAGGCAGGTGGAAGTGGAATAAGGTGTTTGGGACCGAGAACCTTATTTCACAAGGGCCATGGAAGGACTGGAAGGGCCTGAGATGTGAGAAGTCAGGGCAGGGATGCTGGGAGTGGATGAAGGGAGTGAGGTGAGGATTTGGGGTGTAGAGATTGGGTTGTGTGTGAATAGCTCTAGAGTTGGCAGGTAGAAGAACTGTAAGAGTGTCAGGATGTAGAAGAGATTGGCCTGCTCCTGGAGGGAAGTAGGGAGCTGGGTGTGGTGTGAAAGGAAAGGGTAGGGGTGAAAATGTAGGTAGGAAAGTGCTGGGGGGGGGGGCGGTGGGAATGCGAGGAGTTAAAAATTGAATAATGGTGGTGACACAGAACAATGCAGGTAAGGCTGTTAGTTGGTTATTGGTGGTTTGAAACTAGTTTCTGTTCAAATTTTGGTGTGGAAATTTTCTCAAGAATACTGCATTTTCAAATAAACCAAGGGTGTCTGCAGCCTTGGGATGAAGGCCATGGGTTGACAGATGTTTTCCTGGTGTGTGGATGTGGGTAATTTCTGCCCTGGCAGAGGGAGGAAGGGAGGCCTCAGTGTAGCTCTGTCCTGGCTCTGTTCCCACCAACTCTTTCTTCAGATGTCCACTTTTTTTTTTTTTTTTTTTAATCTCCTCTCTGCCCACCCCCCACCCAAGCTTAAGCCAGTGAATACCAGAAGGATCAAACAGGTGGGTGAGATTAATTTTTAACATCTTTTTTTAATCCTTAAGGCTGATGTCATATTTTTATTCTTGAGAGACAGTATCATGCAGTTGAAAGAGCTTGAGCTTTGGAGTAATACAGCCTTGAGATTGAATTCTGGCTCTGCCATTTACTAGCTCTGTGCCTTAAGTAAGTTCCTTTACTTCTCTGGGCCTCTTTACCTGTTAAGTGGCAATCCTGATCTCAAAGGATTGTCAAGGGCTACATGAGATCACTTAATAGAGTACCTAGCACGGTTCTTGACATCCGGTCGGTGCTTAATAAACGGTAGCTATCACACCCAGTATCATCATCATCAGTATGATTTATTCTTAGGGGATTGTTACTTTACCTCCTAAAATTAAGGAAAGTGTTTACTTCAAATTAGAGAGCCATAGACTCAGCTCACATTTTTAATCCTGTGACTTCTGTCTCCGATTCCTTCCCTCCAGTCCATTTGCGTGGGATGGTCCTGCTTTTTGTTGGCAAACTGGTTGCAGGTTGTAAAAAGTTGCCATGTTTAGTTATGAGTTATTTTTGTTTTTTGCCTCTTATTTAGAGGCTATAAAGAACTGAGTTCTTAATGTAGTAAGGTTACATTTTTTTCATTTGATGAAATGATACGTTTTGTGATATCTTTGGCTCATTTGTGGTGACTGAATAGAACACTGTTGTAATATTTTCTTTTTCTAAAGTTTATTTTGAAAGAGAATGAGTGAGCAGCGAAGGGGCAGAGAGAGAGAGGGAGAGAGACAGAATCTCAAGCGGACTCCGTGCTGCCAGCACAGAGCCCAACATGGGCCTCGAACTCATGAACCGTGAGATCATGACCTGAGCTGAAATCAAAAGTCAGACACTTAATCAACTAAGCCACCCATGTTCCCCATGATATTTTTCTTTTTTTTTTTTTAAATTTTTTTTTTTTTTAACATTTATTCATTTTTGAGACAGAGAGAGACAGAGCATGAATGGGGGAGGGTCAGAGAGAGAGGGAGACACAGAATCTGAAACAGGCTCCAGGCTCTGAGCTGTCAGCACAGAGCCCGACGCGGGGCTCGAACTCACGGACCGTGAGATCATGACCTGAGCCGAAGTCGGCCGCCCAACCGACTGAGCCACCCAGGCGCCCCCCCATGATATTTTTCTATGAGGTTGTATGGTTTACAAAACTGCCTCTCTGGAGACCAGCTGGGAGACCATCAGAATACCTTGTCATTCTGTTGATCTAATATAAAATATAGTTAATACAGATCTCAACTAGACATTCTTACAGATACTAGTTATTTTAATTTTCCAGTTTGTGTGGGATTTTTGCCATGGTATAGCACAGGCCCTGTTGCCTGAAGGCCCATTTATAATAGACCACTGTGTATAATGGCCAGGCATAAGTAAAACCAAGTACAGAAGCTTTATGTGGAATACTCTTGTCTTTATGGTTCTTAACCTTGAAAGGTTTAAACATTAATTCTTAGCTCATTCTATAGTACCTCACAAACTCTCCGGAAGCTTCTTATTGGGAGAATGTGAGATGCACAAAGTTAGTAGTAGAAATCAAAGGTTACCTGAATTTCCTGAACCAAGGTTAGTTACTCAAGTACCTTCAATTGAAGAGCAGAGGAGCCTTGGGGCTCCTGGACAGATAATGTAGGTTTACTTTTCAGGAAATACTGGGTTTTTCTTTCATCATTTAGAAAGATAACTAGCATTTGATGAGTACTTTAGAGGTAAAATATAGCCAGAACTATGCCTTTTTTGAAAGTGATCGATGCAAAGAGAAACTGCCAGGATTTGGGGCAGCCTGGGTTAGCATCCTTACTTTGATCCCAAGTTGCTTGTGCCCTCTGCTGGATGGAATCAGACTTTTCTGATTTTCACCCAAAGTGGTCATTCATCCATTTGTCCATTGGACTCCAAAGTTTGTGGAACACACTGTTGGGGTGAGAGGGGTAATACGAATGGGCACACCCTGTTTCATTGTCAGGGAGCTTATGGTGTGCTGATTCATTATAATATGCTATCTTCCATAGAATTTGCCTTTCTCATATTACAGTCAAGTCATTCTTTTTTAGGGCCATGCCTGGTGACAAATTTCTGATCCACAGGTAGAGTAGGGCTCTAAATGTCCAAATCCAGGGATAGAGACTGAGGGGCTCTGCTTTGTCTCCTCATCCTCAAGATTAAAGTCTGTGAGGTTGAAGGGGCCAGACACTTATCTCTACTGGATGAAGAGCTTAGAATAAGAGAGGCATTTCCTTAGCAGCAGGCACTGAATACTGGCAAGAGTATGGGTTAGAAGAGCTGGCACTGTGACAGGAATTTTTTTTTCTGGGTTTTAGATTTTTTTCCCCCTGGTAGTACCAGTAGCAATATACTCCCATCATCTGCTTTGCTTCTTCCACCTGCAGAAGGGTCTGGCAAGTCGGGGAGGAGCCTGCAGCTGTTGCCTAGAAGAGGAGCTGGCTCCTAGCAACAGTATCATCAGGCCCTGCAGCTCAGAGCACTAAGTCTGTCCCTTTGAGGTCTCACCCTTCCTTTCATTCAGTCCAGCAAGTATCTGTTGAGGGCTTACTCAGTACTAGGCCCTGTGTTGGGCCTGGGAAAAAGAGACGAATCCATTAAGTGTCTTGCCTTCAAAGAGCTTCATAGCTCTGAGAACATTAGCAAGTGAACAGACATAGTACACAGTGCTACATGCTATATATAGAGAAGGAGACACTGGCCCTCTGGGAAAATCAGACAGGCATGTGCTGGTGCAGGGGTTAGTGAAGATTTCCCAGGAGAGGGATGGCGGTTGAGCTCGGTAATGAGAGTAAGGCTTAACTAGGTCAGAAAAGCAAAGAAGGATGTTCCAACCAAAGAGAGCAGGATGGGCAAAGACCATTGGGATAAGAGAGCACAGCCAACTTATAGTGTGGCATGGCTGAAGGTAGGGCATAAGAAGATGGGCAGGAAAAGGTGAGGCTGTCAGGCTAGGCAGGCCCTTCTTTCTGATGTGCTTTTATACACGTAATTATCCTCCAGAGAAACATGGATTGCACTGATGCCCACAAGCAGGATCACTGTTTGATCTCCAGAGACTCAGCATTTTTGATCACTGACTTGTTTGCTTTTACATGGCATCAGAGCTACATCCCAGCCCTGCACGGATGCAGAAGAAGCTGGGTTAGCTCACTTTAAAAGCCAGAGTCTTTTATTTATTTTAGAGGGAGAGAGAGAATCCTAAGCAGGCTCCATGCTCATTGTGGAGCGGGATGCAGGGCTTGATCCCATGACCCTGGGATCATGACCTGAGGCAAAATCAAAAGTCACTTAGCCTAACCAACTGAGCCACCTAGGCACGGAGAGAGTCATTTAAAGATAATGGCAGCTATTTGACATATATAAATTTTTTTCTGTCTAAGTTGCTGTGGAAATGATAATCAAACACTTTCATTTAACATAGCAATTTCTCATGTATTTTTGAATTCTCACAGTGTCTCAGGAAAACAGATATTCCAATTGATGCTTGAGCACAAAATGTCACCCATAGGATTGCATAAATGCCCACTGTTTTTGGTATTTTGCCTTAGCTCAAAAGTATCTAATAGAACCTTAAGAGATAATGATGTTTCCAAGGAGTAGAATAGCTTTCTTTTTAGCTCTTGTGATGGAGGTCTTTCTTTGTAGATCCAAAAACTGTATTGCTCGTGGTCTATGTAAGGCTTAGCAAATGAGTAAACTTTAGTTCCACAAATATCTGCTCAGGAACTGTTATATGCCAGAGCACTATGTTAGGGAGTCTGGATGAATTAAACACGGTCCCTCTCCTCAAGGAGCTCAAACCAGTAGAACACAGGCCCAGAAATAAATCAGTAGTGGAACACTGAGTCAACAAAGATGTGGAAGGTGCCAAGGTAGCAAGGGAATTATTAGTTGCTGGTCTTTGTTCTGTGCATAAATATATTTTTGAAAACAGAAATAGTAAATTTCTTTATGTACTGTTTGTAACTTTCAAATCAATAAAAAAAATTTAGGATTTTAATGACTGCATACGTTCCATGGTGCAGACGTATCATAACTTATTTAATGACACCCCGTTGGACATTTAGGTTGTTTCCAGTTGTTTTGCTATTACCAACTGAGCTGCTATGACTTTCCTTGGAAGTGACCCTGCGTGCTTCTGTAACTTCCTCAGGGTGAATTTTAGAAATAAGATTTGAGCTGGCTTTTGAAAGATGAGTGGGAGTGCACCAGGTACAAAGAAAAGGGGGAAAGTAAGAAACGGTGTTCCAGGTAGAGGCAATAGAGGCAGCCTTCATTGCCAGAGTTCACAGGCAACTGGTAAGCTTTGTTTCCCCAACCAACCAAAGGGCCTTCCTGGTAGGCTTATAAAGCTCTGGGCACAGCAAGATGAAATTACATGTTACAAATGGCATTTTAATTGGATTGCTTCCTTTGTGCTTTGCTTTTACAGTTGCAACCAAGGCAATGTCTTACTACCTCAACTCAGAAAACCACCTGGACCCAGGACCTATCTATGTACGAGAAAACGGTCAGCTACACATGGTCAACCTGGCCTTGGATGGTGTCAAGAGTAGCCTGCAGAAGCCAAGGCCTTTCAGACTGTTTCCCAAAGGCTTCTCTGTGGAGCTTTGCATGAACAGGGAAGATGATACTGCACAGAAAGAGAAGACTGATCATTTCATCTTTACATATACCCGGGAGGGGAATCTTCGGTACTCTGCCAAATCTCTCTTCAGCCTCGTCCTGGGCTTTATCTCCGACAATGTTGATCATATTGATTCCCTTATTGGCTTTCCTGAGCAGATTGCTGAAAAGCTGTTCTCTGCTGCAGAAGCCAGACAGAAATTCACAGAGCCAGGTGCAGGGCTGAGGGCTTTACAGAAATTCACTGAGGCCTATGGAAGTCTGGTGCTTTGCTCCCTGTGTTTGCGAAACAGGTGGGTGTTCCGATTGGGATATCAAGTATTTTATCGGGTGTGTTAATTCTGTCTAGTGCTCAGGCTTCGTGGGCTTGGGGGCTTCCCCCATCAAATAGCAGTTCAATTTAAAACTTCCAAATACAAAGTGGCAGACCATTTTGAGAAAAATCACTCTTTCTCGCTCCCTACCCCCACCAGAAAACACTTAGCTTTATTTTGAAATCTCTTTGCCACTACTTGACTGCTACCACTCTTCCATTCAGTAAAAAAATAACTCATCTACCAACTCCCCCCCCCCCCAACTTTTCTAGTGTGAGAAAACAGAAAAGACAAAGAATGTGATCTGCCAAATATCTCTTGGTATGCTCTTGGGGATGTGAAGATTAGGAACCAGAGTTCTGGGCTCTGTTCCAGTTCTCAGACCTCTAGATATTGAACATTAGATAAAAAGGAACTTTAAAATAGTGATTAAAATTTCGAGTATCCTAAAGTCTGGAAATTTTCACATAAGATCTGTTCACCTTAAAAATAGAAACTACCAGTTATTTTATCAGCAGAAGATGGGTTTATTCAGGAATAAAAGAGAATTGCAACCTGGGACAAACAAGCTATGGCAAAACCACAGGCGAGTCCAAGGGAACAAAGGAGAGGCATACTTTTTTTTTTTTTTTTAATTAACTTATTTATTTTGAGAGAGAGAGAGAGAGAGACAGACACAGAGACAGACAGTGAGCAGGGGAGGGGCAGAGAGAGAAAATCCCAAGCAGGCTCCACGCTGTCAGTGCAGAGCTTGATGCAGGGCTCGAACTCACAAACCATGAGATCATGACCTGAGCTGAAATCAAGAATCAGAAGCACAACCAACTGAGCCGCCCAGGTATCCCAAGGCATACTCTTTTAAGGAGAAAAGGAAGGTGGGAAGGTTGTTTGGAACTAAAAGTCATTGGAGTAAGCTAGGAGTTCAAAGTGTGGTAACTTTTCATTGGTAAAGCTATTGCTGGGGTGGGGGGGGGAGGGGGGGGGCGGATGATGAGGAAAACAGTTTCTTTACTGGCTGGGAGTAGTAGAATAGGGTTTGCGTGAAAGGTCAAGTCCATTTAAGGTCAAGCCTCGCTCTTTCTGTTGGGTCCACTATTGACTCCTAGTGATAGGGCTTAAGAGCTCCCCCTGCTGAAAACTCCCCTCTTCATTTTAGTGAGGCTTCCCATGACTCATTTTCACAGGTCCCAACAGCAACCCTTGTGACTTGCCTTTGCTCATATGCTTTTATTGATTGATTTTTTTTTTTAATTTTTTTACAGTTTTATTTTTGAGGGAGAGAGAGCAAATGGGGGAGGGGCAGAGAGAGAGGGAGACACAGAATCCAAAGCACGCTCCAGGCTCTGAGCTGTCAGCACAGAGTCTGATGCAGGACTCGAACCCACAGCCTGTGAGATCATGACCTGAGCCGAAGTTGGACACTCAACCAACTGAGCCACCCAGGCGCCCCATGCTTTTATTGATTTATTTAAAGTTTTTATTCCATCATGTAAAATGAGCATTTTTTAATAAAAAAAAATTTTTTTAAACGTGCATGGAAAATTCAAACACAAACACAAAAAGATATAAAGTGAAACAATCTCCCATTTTATCTTCTATCTTTCCAGAAGCAACTACTATTCACAGTTTTACATCATTCCAGAGATATCTCGCACATGTACACGCATCTATAACTCTCCCCTTTGTTATACAAGTGGCAGCATGCTGCTTACACTGTTACACACTTTGCTTTCTTTACATATTTTGAAAATCATTAGCCATCAATACCTGTAGATTTAAAAAATTAGTGTGCCACTGTGTGAACTTTTCTTGTGATTAGAAAATGTGAAAAGTAGCTTACTATTAAGATGCACCGTCAATATGACTGTTAAAACAAGGCTAAGAAGAGCATATACGAGAAAAAAGTCATACCAGAAAGCATAAGCTAAACTCATATGCTTACAAAAACAAAAAAGAAGCAATCTTTATTTAATTGGCTCACGGAATTAATGGTTTCACCCCAGTCCTAACATTGTACTATAAAAAGACAAGGCATAAACACATGCCGATGAGAGCAGAACCATGGACTTAGGAACGGAGCAGGCACATTCTAAAAGCTCTGTCGCTGTGCTGTGGTCAGTCACGACCAAACCTGGGGCCGCTGCCAGAAGAAAAAAGAATTACCTTACCTAAATGAAAAAGCCTAAGCAATATTTCATTGTAGCTCATATATTTAAAATACATTTTACTCCTTCATGTTTTGTTCCAAGTTATTTATGTTCATTGTAGAAAAATTAGAACAATGAAAAATAAATGGATGATACATACTGTATCTTAAAATTATTTTATAAAGGAAGTGCATATTTGGGAAATACTTAAAGCTATAATTTTAAGAAATTCATAAGGCCACTATATGTGGTGATCATTTTCAAATACATACTTGGAAATATACTCTATAACTTGTTTTCTGTTTTTCCCCCATCTACCGTTATAGCTAAGGTATTTCTTATGATGGCAAAAATACTTTTTATCCATTTGTGATGTCTGTGTACCGTTATAATTTTCTTTATAATTTTTCAAATTTTCTTAATTTTTTTCTACAAGGAACTTGTGTTACTTTTATAATCAGAAAAATAGAAACATTTTTAACATGATTTTTGTTTCATGTTTTAGTGCAACAATTCTCAACTTTGTTGTCTTATTCAGATACAAGAGTAAGATTTTCAATTATGGTTCCAAACTTCCCTTCTACTTTCGAATCCCCAAAGGAAAAATAGGAAATGGACAAGAGATTTGGGTTTGCATTTACAATCCAGGGCTGATGCTGCTGCAGAAAGGTTTTACCAGCACAAAAGAGTTCAAGTCAAAGAGAAAGAGGCTGAGAAATTTATTGAAAATAAGATGATTGGGGATGTTCAGTCCCTTGCTGTCTTGGGATAGGTCACAAAGCTGCTTGTCAGAAGAAGCCAGTGTCTTTGCAGCTGGGTCCCAACCGTATAAAACTATTTCTTCCTTGTGTTGAAAACCCAGTGGTTTGGGTTTTTTTAAGTTTATTTATTTATTTTGAGAGGGAGAGAGTGTGCGCACACACGTGCAAGCATGAACAGGGGACGGGCAGAGAGAGAGAGAGAGAGAGAGAGAGAGAGAGAGAGAGAGAGAGAATCCCAAGCTGACTTCGCCGTCAGCCAAGGGCCCAACACAGGGCTTGATCCCACAAACTGTGAGATCGTGACCTGAGCCAAAATCAAGGGTCAGATGCTTAACCGACTTGAGACACCCAGGTGCCCCAAAAGCCCAGTGATTTTTAAACCCACTGGTGGTCACAGGGAGGCAAGTATGTTTTCTTAAAATATCATACTGGGGCTCCTAGGTGGCTCATTGGGTTAAGTGTCTGACTCTTGATTTCGACTCAGGTCATGATCTCACAGTTTGTGAGATCAAGCCTCACATTGGGCTCTGTGCTTAACAGTGCAGAGCCTGCTTGGGATTCTCCCTATCTGTCTGTCTCTCTCTCTTTCTCTCTCTCTTTGCTCCTTCCTCTGCTCACACTCGCATGCACGCTTTCTCTCTGCCTCAAATAAAAAAATAGACACCACTGAATGAAGTTCTATAAGATGTCATGTGTTTTTGGAATATTGTTTCTAATTTTCTTAATAATTCTTAAAAGAAGTAATCCTTTACCCCATTTTCTAGCTGGAGAAATTGAGGATCAGAGAGGTTAAGTAACTTTCTGTAGTCACACAAGTAATTAGGGTTGTTAAAATCCAAATTCAGGTGTATCTGACACTAAAATAAGCCTGTGTTCTTTATGTTGCTTCTCCATTACACCATTCTGAGCTCTATGGGGCAAATCAGAAGACCAGTGTTGAGCAAGACCCTAGAGCTTTGATCATGTCCTAGATAAGCATCTAGTAGTGTCTGTGGCTTTGTATGTTGGTTTCTCAGCCTTGATTTTGTAATGTTTGTTAATCAAAGTATACATTGTTAGGTCCTTTGCAGATAACCCTTGTTTCAGAATTACTGAAAATATTTTGGTTAATTGATCAAAGGATGTGTGTTTTCCTTTCTCTGATTGCCAGTAATCCCCCAAATCCCCATTAACCCACTTCAACTCTGTGATTGGAAGATGGAAAACAGCAGCTTTATTTACAGTGCAATTAAAATATGTCTGAGTAAATAAGACTCAATTGTGTACCCAGCTGAGCTCTGTCACCAGGCAGCTTAGAGAGGGTATCAATGCCCCAGGCCATCTGTACTTAGCAGTCAGGCCAGTGATCAGCTTCAGCACATCTTATTTTGATTGGAAATAGGAAGAAAAGAGATATAACTCCCCTCTTGCCCTCAGATTATTCCATCTTGTTTTTGGTAATTGTGATCCTATTGACAGAAGAGAGAAGTGAGCACTATTAAGTGTCACTCCACTGATCCTAGCATACCATTTTGCAATCGAAACTTTAGACACCCATGGGGAGAATGGATGAGAAAGGCAGTCTCTTGCTACAAGTTAGTTTCCCTGTTCTTTTAGGATCCTCTCCTCTGTTTCCTGTCACACCTAATCCCTTTTTGATTTTTTCTCACTGACATCATCTGAAATAGATGAACAACTAGAAAGCAGGGTGGAGGCCCTAGCCCGGGCTGTGAAATGCCCTTTTGATCTTCTTTTCCTCTCCAGAGGCCTGCCTGATGCTTCCTGATAGTAGTTTGGCAAGGTGCTCCAGTGTAATTAAATTGTTTGTGCTCACAGACTTGTCTTACCATCTCAATTAGACTGAGTCTTTGGAGTCTATCATGCTGCACTTACTTTTGGAGTAAAGTTAATAGGCACAGTGGAGTGAGCAGCTACTGAAGCATGTGTTTGAATAGAGGAGAGAAAATGTGATCTGCCAAATATCTCTTGGTATATTCTTGGGGATGTGCTGAGATTGGAACCCAGAGTTCCAGGTCATATTCCAGTTTTCAAACCAGTAGATCCTGAGCATAAGGTAAAAGGCAACTTCAAAAAAATGAATGATTAAGTTTTTGAGTATCCTAAAGTTTGGAAATCCTCCCATAGGGCCCAACACCAACACCAAGGTCTGTCTTCTGAAAAAGCAGATATTTTTTCTTGTGTCTTGCCTTTGCTCGTACATTTTTATTTAAAGATTTTATCCCACCATCATGTAAAAAGACTTTTAAGACATTTACTAATTTAAAAAGTCAACCTGTGCCCACATAGTAGTTGGTGAAGTCGGCTTATTACATAGTACCTTGTCCTGATAGAGTGTTGACTGTTTGACACAGCCATAAATGGTAACGTTTTAAAAAGAAAAAGTTGTTTATTACCCTCTATGCCCCACAGATACCTGGTGATTTCAGAAAAACTTGAGGAGATTAAGTCTTTCCGGGAGCTGACCTGCCTGGATCTTTCCTGTTGCAAGCTTGGAGATGAGCATGAACTTCTAGAACATCTCACCAATGAGGCCCTGTCTAGGTATTGACCTGCCACTACTTGTAGATGAATTGTTTTATTTTTTTAAAGAATGTTCCAATGGGATCATCTTGAAGAATGCTGGTTATTTCCTAATCCTGTGTTTATTTGCTAATTTTTACTCTTTTCTAAAACATTTTCAATCTCCTTTAACTGAGCATAAGCAATATAGATTGGACAGGTCTTAGGAAAGTAAGTTAGCTGGTTCCTTTTATAAATAACCGTTATTTCAACATGTAGTATAGGAAACTACTAGAGGTGAAAATAATTTTGCTCTCAATTTGTCCAGTCCTAGGTTATTCTAGCATGAGATAGTTATACAGGTATCTACAATCATTTTCTTTTATTTTAACTATCATTGAACTATAAACTACTTAAAACGTAAACTACTAAACACTGCCTAATCCTTTTCAAGAACCATAATCTTAAAAAATCACCCAGTTTATACACATTCACAAATAGACCAACTGATCCCGTTAGTCTGGCCAGCAGAAAGGAGGCCAGATGTGGTTTCATAAACATCCAGAAGGATAACAGCATTACAAAGTTAAGTCTAACCAGCTTCCTGGGGCCTGCCTCAGACAGCGACACTACACAGTGCCCCATACAAAGGTATTTTTGTGTGGGGTTAGTAAAGGTGCAGATTTCTTGTGTGGGGGACAGTGGAGCAAATTAATACACAATTTCAGGTTAGCTGGATGGATTGGGTTATGGGTATACCTAAAAATCCAATCTGAAAATCTGGATTCATAAAGCTAGTTAAAATTAGAGGATTATTTGCTTTGCAAAATGAATTCTCATAGAAATTCTTTAATAGACTTTCCTGACATAAGAGTGTTTTTGGTTTTCACTTAGGATTTGTCATGAATGCAGCTTTTGTGTTAAACAGGGTATATTTATTTCCTTCATGAAGTCCCTGATTACCTCATTTGACCATATACTATTAGTGTCCTCTGCCATCTGAGGTTAGTGCTACATTAACACTTTGATCCCTAAGTTAACCGTCAGTAAATAGCAACAAAAGATTTTTAGCTGTTAAACGCATTGGGTGTGAAATAACAGGATGTAGAGGATATTTTGTATTTTAGGTATTTAGGTGAAATTTATGTATGTGGACTTTCTCAAACTCTGTTTAAGTGATTTATGTATGGACTTTGTTTCCCTAGTGTAACTCAACTCCACCTGAAGGATAATTGTTTATCTGATGCCGGGGTGCGGAAAATGACAGCACCAGTTCGAGTGATGAAAAGAGGCCTTGAAAATCTAACATTATTAGACTTATCTTGTAAGTTTTATTAGCAATTATAGTATTTAACGTTGGAAGAATGGCCTTAGAAATCACCTAGTTTTTCTCCATCAATTTAGAGATGGTAAGATTACGGGGAGGTGACCCTTCCTAGCTGCCATAGCAAGTTAGTGGCAGAGCAGCACTAAAGCCAGAGGCTCTTGACTCCTGACTATATACCTTTCCTGTATGCTGCCACGTCTTTAGGATAGGAAACACCTTTCGCAGAGCTAGAGCAAACAATCCTAAAATTTATATGGAACTACAGAAGACCCCCGAATAGCCAAAGCAGTCCTGAAAAAAAGAATAGGAAAAGCCTTTCCACATTCATCTGGGTCACTTACTGTGTACAGACAGAACAGCCTTTCATCATATTCATGGCACATATAAAGGACATATGGCTCCTCTCTCTTTGAGTTGCTGATCTATGGTGTCTGTCACCTAGGTCTTTTTTTAATCAGTATTTGTCTGATGACAATCTGGATGAATTCACAGTTGTGATAACTTTCCCAGGATTAACCAGATATTGATTTCAGTGGTAGAAAGTTGGTAGAGATCATTTACAATTTAGCTGAGCATCCATTGAATATATAGCAGGTTGGTATGGTGTCAAAAGAATAAAAGGAACAGGGGTTTAAGATCAGAGGACAGTCCTTGCTCTGCTGTATTTTTAGCGGCTGTGTACCCTTGAGCAAGTTATTTAACCTCCTGAGCCTTAGCTTTTGTAGAACAAAAACAATAGTGAATGTCCAGTCTCCCTTCCAGGAAAGCATATTTATTCAGCAAATATTTTTTGAGCATCTAGAATGTGCCAGGCATTGTGCTTATGGCCTTGAGGATTCAAGTAGTACTGTCTGAGTTGAGAAGGTAATAGGTGAGAAAGGCTTCTGAAAACAGTACAAGTTAGTGAGTAGTGGTTGTCCTATGTCTAAATACCTTTGAAAATCTTTTTAAAGGGACACTTGGGTGGCTCAGTTGGTTAAGCGTTGGACTTCAGCTCAGATCATGATCTCGAGGTTCATGAGTTCAAGCCCCACATCGGGCCTGCTGCTGTCAGCATAGAGCCTGCTTGGGGTCCTCTGTCCCCGTTTCTCTCTGCCCCTCCCCTGCTCATGCTCATGTGTGCATGTGTGCTCTCACTCTCTAAAACAAAAAATAAAAACATTAAAAGAAAAAAGAAAGGTTCATAGCTTAAAAATACATATATTTTTAAAATTTTTTTTTTTCAACGTTTATTTATTTTTGGGACAGAGAGAGTCAGAGCATGAACGGGGGAGGGGCAGAGAGAGAGGGAGACACAGAATCGGAAACAGGCTCCAGGCTCTGAGCCATCAGCCCAGAGCCCGACGCGGGGCTCGAACTCACGGACTGCGAGATCGTGACCTGGCTGAAGTCGGACGTTTAACCGACTGCGCCACCCAGGCGCCCCAAAAATACATATATTTTTAAAATAAATCTTTAACTTTGGAGCGGAAATAACCATGCACAAAGTCTGATAAACCATTTTAATACATGTTCATGTATGCTGCTTTCATAAAGCTCCAAATTAAACCCTTTGGGATAACTTCGTGGTTAATTTTTTTTTAATGTTTGTTTATTTTTGAGAAAGAGAGTGCGCGTGCGAGATGGGGAGGGCCAGAGAGAAAGGGAGACACGGAATCCGAAGCAGGCTCCAGGCTCTCAGCTGTCAACACAGAGCCTGATGCGGGGCTCGAGCCCACAGCCGGTGAGATCATGACCTGAGCCGAAGTCGGACACTTAACTGAGCCACCCAGGTGCCCCCGTTTATTTTTCTGCTAATCCCCAGCTCCTAGAAAGTTAGAGCTATAAAGGATCTTAAGGGTCATCTAGTATGGCTTTTCCATATTACAGACAGGATAAAGTTAAGATCTTATGCTGGTTTTCTCTGCAAAGTTTGCTCACTCAGTACTTTATATTTTATTGTTTGGCATTTTTTCTGAGTTTGTTGTTGGATTTTAGCATTAGTTATACTGTATATTGTAATACAACCTATGTTTCTGGCATCTAGGTAATCCTGAGATCACAGATGCGGGCATTGGATACCTCTTCTCTTTTAGAAAACTAAACTGTTTAGATATTTCTGGGACAGGGCTCAAGGTAAGACATTTGCTCCCTTCTCTTATTTCTCCAGACTGACAATTAGATATTTTTGGCTCCTGCTAATTGGTATTTAGAAAGAACTGGTATTTATGATAGTACTTATTTCCTACTGAAAGTAAGCACGAATTGACCAGATGTGTGTGCATTCTTATTCTTTCCCTCATAGGACATCAAAGCCATCAAACACAAGCTCCAGACTCACATAGGCCTTGTCCACTCCAAAGTGCCTTTGAAAGAATTTGATCACAGTAACTGCAAGACAGAGGGCTGGGCTGACCAGGTACTGCAGCTTTTTCTCTCCCACAGTGAGAAGTCCAAATGCTTCAGTCAACACTTTGAACAAACATTAATCCTCTTGGTAGTCTGAATGAATGGCCGTCTTCATGTCAAATCGGAGACACTGATGGCCTTTAACTGACCCAGCTACTTAAAGCAAGGTGTTAGATGCTGATCCTTAAATCTCTTGCTCTGGTCACTAGCTTGTGTCTCATCCTTACTCACCCTGGGAGAAAATGCCATGTTATAAACAACTCAGAAAAAAGCATATTCTGGCTTGCTATGCAAAAAAGCAATATGACCTAACTTTAGGACAAATTCCCTTAGCATGTAGATAAATGCTGAAAAGAGAATAAGTTACACTGTTTAGGATTCAAATCTGATTCTTCTCCTTAGTTTGGACCAATTTCTTAACTCTTAGAGTCTTAGTGAGGACATACCTTTTTCTGTCCTCTCACTAAGCAAACCCTCCCATTTTCAACTTCTTGGCTTTGATTCTCTCATGTCTTCTTGGTGGTCTTCCTCAACTTGGTAAAGTATAGACCTAAATAGGAAGTCAGAAGGTAACCGAGTAGTACAGCACCAGTAGACGGCACCTTGCCTGTAGCTCATGCCTTTCTTCCTCACACACTTTAATATTTCTTGGTGGAGGCCTAGAGGACCCACCAACATGTTTTGTTCTGAATTCCTCCTTGGCTCCACTATAATGCATGATGGTGGACCTATCCAACTGCCTAATTGTAGCATCACCTCCCTGTAAGTAATCAAGAAGGGGTGAGTCAGTATTTTAGGAGCACTTTGACGTTTGTCCAGAAAACGTTATGCTGAAATAATCACAACAGTGCATTGCCAGAAGGTTTGTAGCACTGAATGAATCCTATATGTATCCAGTGGACTTGGGATAGACGTGGGATGGTCAAACAAAGGTTTAATGAAGTTTGGTAGCACATGATATGGTGGAGTGAGCATAGGCTGTGGAGTCAAAGAGACAGGAGTTTGGGATCCTGGCTGGACAGCCCAATAGCCACATGACTTAGGCAACTTGGATTTGCTGTTTCTTCATCTGTAAAATGCAGAAACCAGGACCTCTCTTAAATAGCTTAGTGAGGATGAAGTAAAATACCTAGCATCCTGGCCTGGTACCATGGAGATACTGTGGGTTTGGTTCACATCACCTCAATGAAGCGAATATTGTAATAAAGCAAATCTTGCAATAAAGCAAGTCAAATGAATTTTTTGCTTTCCCAGTACATATAAGATTTCTGTTTATATTGTAGTCTGTTAAGTGTGTGACAGCATTATGTCTAAAAAAGTAAAGTACGTTACATTAATTAAAAATATTTTATTGCTGAGACATGCTAGCCATTGTCACTGGAGCTTTCAGCAAGTCATTGTCACTAATGACCATAACAAATGTAATAACAATGAAAAAACTTGAGGTGTTACAAGCGTTACCAAAATGTAACACAGAGACGTGTAGTGAACAGATGCTGTTGGAAAAATGATGCAAATAGACTCGCTTTACACAGGATTGCCACAGATCTCTAGTTCATAAAAAACAGTATCTGCTAAACGTAATAAAGCAAAGGTCAGCAAAGAGAGGCGTGCCTTTAAGTTGATGGGGCTCCTTCATACACACAGCTTCAGGCCATATCCCCCTGAGCAGGCCCCTAAAGCATGGCAGCAGCATTTTACCCATCTCTCGCTGATCCCCACTGAACTGTTTCAGGCTGACTCCAGTCTCCTGCCTCGTTCTCCCCAGGTGACACAGAAAAATGATGGCCGCTAACAGGAGTCCCCATACTGCTCTATCAATGTCTCAGAATTTTTCCATTTCTTCAACCATATCCTACTTCCCTCCTATCCAAGGGGTCAAGTGTGCCACTTTATTCTAGGGATAAGCATGTCAGTGTTTGTTTTTCAGTTACAGTCCCTGAGATCTCTACATTTCTCTGATACAGGTCACTAACAATTATTTTCCTCTGCTGCCCCACCCTTCAATTTTCAGTCTCATGATTTGTTGGCCGCTTTCTTTCTGTGTATAAACATGAGTTACCTTTTTTCTAACATGTCTTCATCTCCCCCCAATGCAGCCGTGAATTGGTTTCTGCGATCTTGCCCCCCTCCTCATTGCCCACTCAGCTCTTACTCCTTTGTAATCTAGGTGTCTGGTCTCCGCTGCTCTGCGGTGGGTGTTTTCTTGAAGGTGGCGTGTGATCTCATTCTCCACCTTGCTCACTTTTCTGCAGTACTGGTGTAAACATACGTGCCTTATGCCTTCCTCTCCTGGCCTTTCTCCTGACTCCTGCTCACTTCTCCCTCTAACTCTCGCTGATTCCTCACTTCCTCCTCCCTTCCTCTGTTTTCTCTCACTCTCCTGGTGATGTTGACCGATCTTAGCACCTTAACTGTCCCTGCAGGGAAGATTTTACCTTCTCTGACACATCAGACTTCAGACCCGTTCCTAAATATTGTCCATAAATCTCTACCGTGCACCCCAGATTTAATGTGTCCGGAACCAAGCTCATTTTCCTCTTCCCTTTCCCCCAGCAGCTCTTCTTGATATTCTTACTAGTGTTAGCGGAAGCACTATTTTCCTGATTGCCCACTGAGTCACCAGGTTTGGTTTATCCTGGCGTTCTCTTGCATCTGACCCGTTTTCCACAATCAGGAAGTTATCCTGGAAGGGATGATACCTGGTATTCACTGAGTGCTTCCTGCGTGCCAGACACTGCTAAACCCCTCATTTAATCTTCCCAAGAGCCTGGTGTGGTATATACTGACCAAAGAATCAAATCACTTGCTGAGGGTACCCTGGCTAGTAAGTGGAGGCACTAACTCTGTATTCTTACACTCTTGTGCTGTCCTGCCTCTGTGTCCTGAAATGTTTTCTTCGACTTTCTTTAGGATCGTTTCATTGCATACTGTAATGACAACTATTAAATTAAAAGTTCTTGTTACTTGTGGTGTATGTGAAAGAATCGCTTACTTTGTTTATGTATATTTTATATTCAGCCAAGTTTCCAAAAGAATTTGTAGTAGTTTATAATAAAAATATATTTGTAACAGATTTAAAAAACGGAAACTGATCATGAAAGATGAGAATATGGAAACATGGGCATTTTACGTACAAGAGTTTGAATTGTATTTGGTATATTTAAGGCATGGAAGTGAGTCTAGGAACGTGTGAAAAGTATTATGACTAAGGTTTTACATTTTATTACTTAATTTGAGAACATGCAATTTTTCTAGCTTGCAATAGAGATGAAAATAGGGACTCAGCTTCATAGATTTTTCCTGAGTCATGGAAACACAGATATCCAACATGTTTGTATTCTGATCACCTTATGTGTTAAAACAGAAAATCCAGGCTTGACTTGGTTATTCTTACCACCTGTCATCTGAAGTAAGATTACCACAGGGATTTGTGTTTCTGGAAAGGGAGCTAGAGGAAACAAGGAAAACTTGAGATTTTGTTCACATTCAAATCTTTCCAAATGCATTTTAGATTGTTCTGCAATGGGAGCGTGTGACTTCAGAAGCTGTGAAGCCACGAGAAACCGGGGAGCCGCGAACAGCAGCTCAACACTTCTGTAAGAAATTTCCTTTTCTTTGGAGTTTTTGCCCTTAGGTTATTTGCACCCTTAAAGCAGTTAGCCTGTCTTAACCCAGTGGGAAAAGTAATTATTGACTTAAAGAGATCATCAAAACTTGTATTGTCTCAACATGCTACAGCATAAGTTCACACTTAGCCTCAAGCACCTACACCAGGAAAGTAGTTTATTAAATGTACATGTGTGTGTTTGTATGAATATCCCATTTTGTTTCAAAAAAGATTTGCAGTGGCACAAAAGTGGATAGAGCACAGAACATTAAAAAAGGAATTAAGTGTAACCAAAAGATAGAAGCAACCCGGGTATCCATCAAAAGATGGAATGGATAAGGGTACCTGGCTGGCTCAGTCGGTGGAGCATGTGACTCTTGATCCCTGGGTTGTGAGTTTGAGCCCCATGTTAGGTGTAGAGATTACTTTAAAATGAAATCTTTATTTATTTTTTATTTTTTTTAACATTTATTTATTTATTATTTTTTTTTTTTTTAATTTTTTTTTTTTCAACGTTTATTTATTTTTGGGACAGAGAGAGACAGAGCATGAACGGGGGAGGGGCAGAGAGAGAGGGAGACACAGAATCGGAAACAGGCTCCAGGCTCTGAGCCATCAGCCCAGAGCCCGACGCGGGGCTCGAACTCACGGACCGCGAGATCGTGACCTGGCTGAAGTCGGACGCTTAACCGACTGCGCCACCCAGGCGCCCCAACATTTATTTATTTTTAAGAGAGAGAGAGAGACAGAGCATGAGTGGGGAGGGGCAGAGAGGGGGGAGACACAGAATTTGAAGCAGGCTCCAGGTTCTGAGCTGTTAGCACGGAGCCCATTGTGGGACCTGAACTCACATACCGCAAGATCGTGCGTGACCTGAGCCGAAGTCGGATGCTCAACTGACTGAGCCACCCAGGCGCCCCAAAAATAAAATCTTTAAAAAAAAAAGAAAAGAAAGATGAATGGATAAATAACATGTAGTATTTCCATATAATAGAATATTAGCATTAAGACAGAAAGAAGTTTTGACATAACATGGATGGAATTTGAAGAGATCATGCCAACTGAAATAAGCCAGTCAGAAAGAAACAGGTCATATGATTCCTCTTATAAGAGGTTCCTAAAACAGTCAAGTTGAGAGAGACAGAAAATAGAGTAGTGGTTGTCAGGGACTGGCGGGAGGGAAATAGGGAGTTATTGTTTAATAGGTATATCATTTCATTTTGCAAGATGGTAAAGTTTTGAAGAAAGATGGTGATGTTTGCACAACAATGAATGTATGTAATGCCACAGAACTATACACTCAAAAATGATAAAAGTGGTAAGTTGAGGTTAAGTATATTTTATCATAATTTTTTAAAAGAGTTAAGGGATGAAATCAAAATGAAGGAAAAATAAAGGTAGCAAAATAAGAATTCAGG
Source organism: Leopardus geoffroyi (assembly GCF_018350155.1). Taxonomy (NCBI): domain Eukaryota; kingdom Metazoa; phylum Chordata; class Mammalia; order Carnivora; family Felidae; genus Leopardus; species Leopardus geoffroyi. The sequence goes on from NC_059328.1 coordinate 43,729,170, forward strand.
GCATACCAAAAACTATAGAATAAGGTGGGATCATTTGCTAGAGTGTGCCACAAATTTGGCTCTTTTTTAGAAGACAGAGTCCAGATTTTGAAGAATAATAGGGAACATTTTTTGAGCTTTTACTCTGTGCCGAACATTGAGCTGAACACTTTATATGTTGCTTCATTTATCTCCACATCACCCTCATAAAATAGGATTTATATCCTTATAAAGCTGAGAAAATTGAATCTCCGAGAAGCTGCTTGCCCAAGGCCACTTATCCAGAAGTGGCAGAGCTGGGATTTGAATCCAAATCTGTCGTACTCCCACATGAGTACACGCCTCCACCCTGTGCCAGTGCACATGCCACTGTTCCTCTGTAGGGCATTCAGAAGAGAATAAAATTAATCCAGACCTCTGCCTGTTAAGGCCTTTGTTGTTTTCCTTGGATCGTCTCTCTGGACTTGGGCAGGCATTAGCACACCAGCATAGTCAACTCGTTGCCCCTCCCTCTGTCACCCTCACAGATGGCAAGCGGGCTCGAACAGAAGCCCCTGTGAAGTGTGCCCTGGCAGATACCCACATGAACTCTTCTGAGAAACTCCAGTTCTATAAAGAGAAAGCCCCAGACTGCCACGGGCCACTATTGAAGCGCGAAGCTGTCTCAAGCCAGGAGTCGAAGAAGAGCAAGAAGAGAGCTTTTGAAGAGCCAGAGAAGGAACAGAGCAACTCTTCACAGTCTTCAAAGCAGAAATACGTGTGTCTTGCTGTGGAAGACTGGGACTTGTTAAATTCCTACTGATTGGTAGATAGGAGTTGACCTCTTTCCCCCTACTCTTACGTATGAGGAAAGGGGGCTGATGGTGTTTTCCTTTTTGTTTGACTTTACCTATGGCATTAGCATAGCAAGTGGATATTTCTACTTTTGTGGTGGGGGAGGGGAATGCTATGGAAGTATGTAATAATTTCTAATGTATATTTTCAATACATAGTAATTTTTTCAAATAAACGTTTTTGCTGTCCTTAAGTTCTGCTTGTGAAATGTAGACTGGAGCTACAGGAAACACCACTTTGGTTTGGGATAGGAGGCCAAGTGAATTAACAAGGCGGCTTAGCATGATTTGTTACCACAGGGTGACCCAGCCAAGAGGGTGTGTGTGTGTGTGTGTGTGTGTGTGTGTGTGTCTTCCTTCCATTACTGAATGCCTATGTGCCACACCCTGTCCTCACAGCAACAATGGAAGATAGGTACTAGCCCCACTTTAGAGTTCGGAAAAGTCAGCATCATAGCGAAACTATGGAGAGAGCCCAAATGTCTGTTGACTGATGAATGGATAAAGAAGATGTGGTATATATGATGTAATATATATATATGTATGTGTGTGTATAAATGGATAAAGATGTATATATATGTATATATATATGTGTATATATGTATATATATATGTGTGTATATATATGTATATATATGTGTATGTATATATATGTGTATATACACACACACACAGTGGAATATTATTTGGCCATCAAAAAGAATGAAATCTTGCCACTTGCAACAATATGGATGGACCTAGAGTGTATTATGCTAAGGGAAATCAGTCAGAGAAAGACAAATACCCTATGATTTCACTCATATATGGAATTTAAGAAACAAAACAGATGAACATATGGGAAGGGTAGGGGAGAGAAGAGTGGGAAACAAACCACAAGAGACTCTTAATAGAGAACATACTGAGAGTTGATGGAGGGAGGTGGGTGAGAGACAGGCTAGATGGGTGATGGGTATTAAGGAGGGCACTTGTTATGAGGGAAAAAAACACCTCAATAAAGAAAAAACTCAGCCTCAAATGAGTTGGTTAAGATCACAGAGCTCATAAGTGACAGAACCCAAATTTTTTTTTTTTAATTTTTTTTTTCAACGTTTATTTTTTGGGGGACAGAGAGAGACAGAGCATGAATGGGGGAGGGGCAGAGAGAGAGGGAGACACAGAATCAGAAACAGGCTCCAGGCTCTGAGCCATCAGCCCAGAGCCCGACGCAGGGCTCGAACTCACGGACCGCGAGATCGTGACCTGGCTGAAGTCGGATGCTTAACCGACTGCGCCACCCAGGCGCCCCCTCACAGAACCCAAATTTATACTCATTTTCATCCAACTCTAGAGCCTACTCTTACATTACCTTCCTAAATAATAGTTAATGTTTATTAAAATCCCAACTATTGAGTCTATGAAGTAAACCAAGAATTGTCACAATAGTCCTGCAAAGTCAGGATTATCACCTCGATTTGACACGAGGAACCTGAGACCAATGACTTGCCTTAGACCAATGCTTCTTAAGCTTTATTGTGCATGCAAATCACCTGGGAATCTTGTTAAAATGTAGATTCTGATTCAGTAGATCTAACGTGGGGCCCGAGATTCAACATTTCTAACAAGTTTCCAGAAGATGCTTGTGCTTCTAATTTGTGGACTACACTAAGAGTAGCAAGGTTCAGGACCTTCCCTGTTCAATACAGTAGCCCATAGTGACATGTAGCCTTTTGAACACTTGAAGTGGGGCTAGTCCAAATTGAAATGTGCTGTAAAAAACATACTGGATATCATACCAAAGTACAAAAAAGTATAAATGGAAAATATCTCCCATTTTTTAGTATTGACTACATGCTAAAATGGTCATTTGGGGGTTAAAATATTCATTTCACCTGTTTTTATGTTTCTACTATGATAGTACAAAGTTTACACGTCTTATGTTTATGATTTATGTTCTATTTCTGTGGAACAGTGCTGTTGTAGACCATATTCCATCCTTAAGATGAGCTTAAAAGCAAGACATACTGGCTAGTAAAAGGAAGAGAGTGAATTGCTCAAGGAATTAATACATTGGTGTGATATACATTAGTGTGACAGGTTTGATAGTTGGAAATGCTCTGGAGTTTAACCAGGATTTTAGTAAAGGTGGACCTTGGGTCTGATACATGTTTTATTTGCTTTTCAGATCTAGGCAAGCTCTAGGTCTGTAAAGGCCTGTTGCCCAAGATCATATCAAAAGTTCTGATCCTGGCCCGGGGCCGGGGTGGGGTTGCGGGGGAGCGGTGGGCGGGCGCCTGGGTGGCACAGTTGAGCGTCCAACTTGGGCTCAGGTCGTGATCTCAAGGTTCGTGAGTTTGAGTGCCACGTGCTCAAACTGCGCTGACAGCTCAGAGCCTGGAGCCTGCTTTGGATTCTGTGTCTCCCTCTCTGTCTGCCCCTCCCCTGTTAGTACGCTGTCTCTGTCTCTGTCTCTGTCTCTCTCTCTCAAAAGTAAACATTCAAAAGAAAAAAAAAAATGTTTAAGTTCTGATCGTGAAATTTGTACATTGAAAAAGGCAGAGGAGGTGCAGATTGCTTTTCTTTGTAGAAGTAAAGTTGAGTTTTGAAATGTCATTCAGGTGGACAGGAGCACACCTTGCCAAATTCCTAGTGCACATATACAGCCTTACTTGTCAAACTTAGCATATATTGTTAGTCAAACTGGAGTCTAATTTGTGGGTCACCCACCCCATTGTTGCGGTGGGACAATACCATCAGAGAGGTACATCTGAAATTACTCTTCAAACATCCACCTGTTCTGGTCGTTTTGGAGGGCAAATCTTGGAAGCAACTTCTGACCACTTCTCTTTCATAAATACAGTGTACTTTCAAAGTTAAGATTTCATTTTTTTTTTAATCCTTTTTCTCTTTCAAGGATCTCATTTTCCTCTGCTGGTGATTCCTTTAAACAAATGTTTCTCGTTCGATTTGAACAATTCATCATAGTCATTCAGATGGAGTTACAAAAGTCTAGGCTTTGTTTAAATGATTGAAACAAATGATCAAGTCCATGAATTTATGACTAGCATAAAATAGGTGGGGTAATTTGTGTATTTGTTAAGCTTACCTACAAGGATTAGCTCTTTTTTTTTCTTTTTTAACGTTTATTCATTTTTGAGAGACAGAGACAGAGCATGAGTGGAGAAGGGGCAGAGAGAGGGAGACACAGAATCTGAAGCAGGCTCCAGGCTCTGAGCTGTCAGCACAGAGTCCAATGCGGGGCTCGAACTCACAAACTGTGAGATCATGACCTGAGCCGAAGTTGGATGGCTCAACCGACTAAGCCACCCAGGCGCCCCGAGGATTAGCTATTCTTAAATTGAATTTCTTGTTTCTTCTTAGGATTCACTTGCTATGAACTTTAGCCAAGTGGCTCAATTCTAATATTCCCTTTACCACTTGAAAACTAGGCCACCTACGTGCTAATACTTGTGAGAATGAATAAATCAGTAGTTTCAAAAGTATGGTCTGTGGACCCCTACCCCAGAATCTCAGGGGGTATTTGTTAAAATGAAATTTCCTGTGCCACAACCATATTTGCTGAATCAGAATCTTCTAGTTTATTAGAATTACATAACAATGATGCTAGGCCAACATTTCTTCTCATACATTCATATTTTTAAAATGCCAAGTGAAGGTATTTATCTGAAAAGGTATCTATTGAACATGTAACATGTGCCTGGTGCTAGGGTTCAGTAGTGAATACTACAAGGGCTAGTACTTGCTTTCAAGGAGCTTACATTCAAGCAGGTGAGGAGACAAAAAGAAAGCAAATAGGACAGTAAGTCAGAAAGCTAAGTTCACATGGTGATAAGTACTTTAAAGAAAGTGGAATAGGATAATAGAATATTGGGGCATGGGGAGGGTCCATTTAGACTTCTAATTTTGGGGGTTATAGAAGGCCTGTCTGAGGAAGCGACAGTTCAGCTGAGAAGTACGACAAGGTACAATCATGCAAAGGTCTGGGTGAAGAGAGTCCCAGGGAAAGAGAACAAGTGCAAAAGTCTCTGATGGTGAATGCTTGGCACATTCTAGACAGAAAGAAGAGAAATAATAAAGGGCAGATGGCTGGTGCATAGTAAGTAGTAAAAGATGAGTTTAGGAGAAGCAAGTGGCAGATCACCTAGGCCTTGTGGGTCACGGAATTTGAATTTTACTGTAGTGTAACAGAAAGCTACCACTTAAGCCTAAATCACATGTCATCTGATTTATATTTTGAATAAGTAACTCTTGCTGCTCAATGGGCCCCATATGTGGAGCATGGATCATGGCGGGGCCACGAGTGAAGCAGGGGGCCCCATCAGGACCCTTACAGAAGTCCAGGTGAGAGGTGATGGCAGCCACAATGTTGGGCAGCAACAGTGACGATGGGAAGAGGCTGGATTCAGAGGCTGTTTTGGAGGGGGAGCTGATAGGTCATGGTAATGAACTTGGTGTCAGGAAGGAAAGGAACAGAAAGAATAAACTCAAAGGTGACTCCTTCCTAAGGTTTTGCCTGAGCAACTGAGCGAGCGCTGGTGCCATTTACTAAGATTGGACAACACAGGAGAGGAACAGGTTCAGAGTGGTTGGAAATATCAAGAATTCTATTGCAGACGAGTATGTGATGCCTGGTGGGATACAGTAAGTAGGCATGCTCTCGGACAGGAGTCTGGAGCTTAGGGGATAAGTAAAGTTGGGGTTCAACCGTGTAGAGCTGATAGAGCCCATGACTACACGAGATCACCTAGGGAGGAAGTCGGAAGAGGGCCGAGACAGGGCGTGGGGCCTTCCCACACTTAAGATCAAGCAGAAGCGGAATGGGTGTGAAGGTCGGGATAAAACGAGGAGAGTGTATATGATATAAGCCTAGAATGGGAATTTGGACAAGAAGGGGGTAGTGGATTGTGATAACGCTCTGAGAACTCAGGTTGGATGAGAATAGATAATCGGCAAGCTGGAGGTTGTGGCCTTGATTGAGATAAAAACCAAATGAAATAGATTAAAGAGAATGGGAGATGAAGAAGTGTAGAGAACTACAGAGGAATTCAAGAAGTTGTACTCTGTAAAGGAGTAAAAGTTCCAAATTTCAATGGTAACTGGGGTATTGGGGTCAAAGAAGCGTTTTCTTTCATCATTTTTTTTTTATTCAAGCATATTTAAAAGTAGAATAGAACAGGGGCGCCTGGGTGGCGCAGTCGGTTGGGCGTCCGACTTCAGCCAGGTCACGATCTCGCGGTCCGTGAGTTCGAGCCCCGCGTCGGGCTCTGGGCTGATGGCTCAGAGCCTGGAGCCTGTTTCCGATTCTGTGTCTCCCTCTCTCTCTGCCCCTCCCCCGTTCATGCTCTGTCTCTCTCTGTCCCAAAAAAAAATAAATAAACGTTGAAAAAAAAAAAAAGTAGAATAGAACAAACCCCCACGTACCCATTATCCATTGCGGTAGGCTGAATGATGCCCCCCAAAGATGTCCAGGTCATAATCCCCAGAACCTGCGAATATGTAATAGGGACTTTGCAGATGTGATTCAGCTAAGGACCTTGAGATGGGGAGATTATCCTGGAACATCCGAGTGGGCCCAGTGTAATCACAAGGGCCCTTCTAAGAGGGAGGCAGGAGGCTCGTGGAAGTAAGAGGCTGGAGTGATACAGGGAAGGGGCCTCGTGGCGAAGGAATACAGGTGGCCTCTGGACACTGACACAGGCAGGGATATGGAGTCTCCCTGAAGCCTCACACAGAGGGAAAACACAGGAAAACGAGAAAGTGTTAAAGCAAGAGCAAGCAATTAGCTTTCCCAGGCCTGGAAGTGCTTGGGACATTTGGCTTTTTGACAACTCTTGCAGAGTTAGCTTGCAGGTTTTTTCCTGGTCTTGAGATTCTCCCCACTGCCTTCTTAGTGTCCAACTTAGCTGTGATCTTCTGGAATCCCGTAAGCAAACAAAGGTAATACCAAGTCAAAATAAATAGAACATGTTACCAGAAGGCTTTGCTTTCTTTCTAGTCCTGCCACCAAAGGTCTTTGTGTACCTTTGGTCTGGAAAAAACACAGAGGCCTAGCTTTGGAATAGATTTTGTAAGAGAATATTCTGGCAAAATTAAATGCTGCATACCTTCTGGCCAATAAAGAGCAGTGAGTGACCCGCCTTCCTGGCCACCTTTAACATGCATCTTTTGTCATCTCTACTTTTGAAATTTATCTTTAAACCCCAAGTTAGTAGTTTTTAATGCACCAGGGGTTGAGCTCTGGCTATACCTGTACTCTCTCAGTTGGAGAAGAGAAATTCCATTCTGGAATTCCTGGACTGTCCAGACCAGTCTGATTTTGATGTCCAACCATTATGGTTTTACTCTGAGTTTCTGTAATGAAATTTCCCCCTCTGCTCCTGCTTCAGCCTCTCGTTCCTGGCAACTTCCTCTCTTTCAACTATGAAAAGATGGTTCTTTGGTCAGTGAAGAATCAGCTCTAGACGAGGAGTCCCAAAACCCAGGCTTCAGTCCATGTTCTGTCACCAACAAATCTCTTCCTCTAGGGGCCTGGATTAACTTATCTGTAAAAAGAACTAACTTGCCTGATAGGACTGTAGTAGGAATTAAATTATATAATGTGAGAGTGCTTTGAACTATAAAGTCTGATCCCGATGTTGTCTAATTATAATTATTTATTTCTAGAATCCTAGAATATTATTACAGTTCTTCATTTTACAGATGGGGAAGCTGAAGCTTAGAGGGAGGAAGTTTATTCATTAGGGTGGTTAATTTTATATGTCAAGTTGAATTGGCTATGATGCCCAGGAGTTTGGTCAAAATCCAGTCTGGGGGGGGGGGGGGGCGGGGGAAGCCAGTCTAGGTGTTGCTGTGAAACTATTTATAAATGTGGGTTTTAAAAAAGAGATTATTCTCCATAATGTCTATAAACTTCATCTAATCAGTTGCAGGCCTAAGAGAAAAGACAGATACCTAGAATAAACCTCTTCCTGCCCCCCTCCCTGTTTCTCCCTATGTGTACACGTGCGCGTGCACACACACACACACACACACACACACACAGAGCCTATTTGTTTTTCCTCTCTGCAGACCACTAACTAATACATTCCTCCTTTCATTCATATGGCAAATATTGGGCACCTACTGTGGGCTCTGTTAGAACAAATGAGACAGGGTCCCTGTCCTCAAGTAGGGAACAGACAAGTGACTTCCCAATTACGGCTTTATGTGATCAGCATTGTGATTTGGGTCTGCTTTGGGAGCTTTCGGACCACAGTGAAGGAATGCTAAAATGGGTAACCAAGAGCTGTGAGGCGCAAGATGCTTCCCAAAAGATGAGACCTGACTGAATTTTGAAGGATGAATGTGAGTTAGCAAATCAAAGAGAGGGGCCGGGCATTTCTAGCTCTATGGAGTGTGGGAAAGGGTGCTAGCATCTGCCCACCTGAGGCTCTCAGGAGTTCTGGAGCTGGAGCCAGAGGGAGTTGAGAGACGAAGGTGGAGCGGTCCACAGGGACCCGTCTTGGAGAAGGCCTCTTTCCTGAAAATCACAGGGAGGCACACTGGGGATGAAAGCAGGGACGACAGAAACCCATGTTTTAGAAAGAAAGATACTGATGGCTTGTCGGTGGAAGCTGGCCAGGAGGGGGAGTCCAGCAAGGAGCCAAGGGAGGCCTGAGGTAAGGCACGGAGGAAATGCAGCAGAGGGGCTGGTGGTGAGATGTCTTCATTCACTCACACAGCAGGTGTCTGTTGAGCATCTGTGTGAGCCAGGCACTCTGCCCGGTGACGGGGCTCCGTGATGAACACAGACACTGGAGCCATGGAGCTTGGTGGGGGAACTGGAAGGATTTGGTGTTGATCTACCGGAGAAGGTGTGGTCAAAGACTGCTTCGAGGTCTTTCGACGGAGGTCAGTACCCACCCAGGTGGGGAGCCCTGGAGAAGGAGCAAATTTGGGGCCAGATAAGTTCAGTCTGGGGTTTGTTGAGTTTGAGGTGGGACAACCAGATGAAACTGTCCAGGTGATCATTGATCTGTTAGTCTGAGGGGCCAGAGAGTTAGGCACCTGGGAGAGAGACTGGGAAGAAGCTGGGGGTGGCGGGGGTTGGGAGAGGAGGGGGGAGGGGGCAGAATGAAATCAGGCAGGAAGAACAGGCCTCAGGCTAAGAACCTGGAATTGTATGCAAAGTGTTCTGTGTTTGGATAAATGTGGGTTTCCCCCACCCTATGGTGGCTCCAGAGCCATCATCCTCACATTCTCAAAGGGGAGAAAAGATGCCCCCCCAATTATGAGCCACTGAGATAAAATGGGGTGAGCAGATGGCTAAAGATAGAGACCTAGGGAGTAGCAGCCTTTAAAGGGAAGCAGAGGAAGAGGCCACTGAGAAAAAGGAGGAGGAAGCCAGAATAGCGCCCCATCATGGAAACCGCAAGAGAGGAGTATTTCCGTGGTGCAGAGGGCAGAGAAGACAGATGCAAGCAGTTGGACTTGGAGTTGAGAAGGTAGCCCGGGGAGAACTTGGCATAGAAGCAGGCTGTTTTCATATCAGGAAGACTGAGACTCGACACATGTTCACATGCTACAAGGAACAACCCAGGAGACAAGGGGAGCCATCTCAGGCCACCAGGCTCCCAAGCAGCATCAGTACCCACCCCCCACCCCCCGCACTTCAGGAAAGCAGTGGCCGTGCCAGCACAGCAGTGGCTCCCCCAGAGCAAGAGGAAGCCAGTGACAGGTGAGCGAAGGCAGCCCTGTGCAGCTTGGCAAGTAGGCTTGTTCAGGAGACTGAAAACCTTGATCCCAGGAGGAGTAGCCGAGGACCGGGGAGTTGTGCAGTTTGAGAAGCCTCAGGGGGCAATGGTTAGCTGTTTTCAGATGAAGAACTTTCCTGGGACAGAGGGAACAGATAGGTTTTCTGCACCCAGAACTAATTTAAAGAGAGAGATTTGATTCAGCAATGGAAGAAAATTTCTAAACCTACAGCTACTAGGAGAGGTAGCAAGTTCCTCGTCTTCAGAAGTGTGCAAACAGAAGGCAAGGCTGGTACATAGAATCCAAACATCAGGTGGGAGTTAGGGTAGATGAACTTGAAAGTCCCCTCTAGGCTGGGCAATCTCTAATGCTTGTCAGATTTCCCTGGTCATCTCAAAGGTTTCTGTGAAATGGGCAAAAATACTATTTTGATTCATTTTATTAAAGAAAAATCATGCCACATAATGCTTATGAGGTTAGGAGTAGAAAGGGGTGATATAACTTGACAAGACAGCACATCTAGCAAGTGGTATAGCTCCTGGGAAGAAAATCACTGGCTTAAGTTTGGATCAGTGATTCCTAGAAGTTCCAAGTCCTCCACTTGGGGACACTGTTTAAAAAAAAAAAAAAAAAAGTGCAGATAACCTCCACCACTCCATTCTGACTCTCAATTGCTGTTTGGCCCCAGGAACCTGCATTTTAATCAAGCAGCATTCCCCCTGCCCTCAGAATCTTAGGTGCAGGTCCCAGGACTCTTCTTTGGGAAACTGATAATGGCACAAGAACAAAGATCCTCTAATCAAAGTGCTCTGTAAATCTCTGTGTGCTGTGCAGATGGGAAGTTGGGCTGCACTGTGGCGGAGTGGGGGGGGGGCTTGCGGGGAAAGTCAGGGTGTAATCTTGGACTGACTCTCAGGTCCAGTATTTCCCACAGCACTGAGCGGGCTAAATGGGGAATTTTGCAGGACTTAATCTCATTCATTACCATCAGTCCCATCTGTGGAGACCAGGAGGCTTGAGTCACTGCCTCAGTCTCCCAGCCTATAAAATGAAATTGCGATGGTTGGACCCTGGCTTCTTGATGAATGAGGTAGAACAAATCTGCAAGTGACTAGGGCTGGAAAACTCTAGGAAAGTGCCTCCCACTGCCTTTCTCAAAGGATTCAGAACACAGCCAAGATGTAATAATGGGACCAACTTTGCCTTCCTGCCTGGAACAAACAAAAAACCAGGCAGGATACATGAAGCAACAATTTTAAAACACGGGACATCAGACCATGAAGGGTAATGATTGTTGAGACTGAATGCTTTCTCCTCAAGATCAGGAACAAGGCAAGTACGTCTAGTCTCACTGCTTCTATTCAACATTGTAAATGACCACTGAAATGAGAGAAAAAAATGACAGACGTCCAGATTGGAAAGAAAGAAATAAAACTATCTTTATTCACAGATGATATAATTATCTATATGGAAAGTCTGATGGAATCTATGAAAAAAATATCTAGAACTAATGAAAGAGTTTAGCAAGGTATATATGATTGATGTACAAAAATTGTATCTTTATACAATTAGCAGTGAAAAATCAGAAATTAAAATTTGTAAATGCCACTTGACATCAAAAACCATAAAATACTTAGGGATAAATCAGACCAAGGATGTACAGACCTGTATACTGAAAACCATACCACATTGCTGAGAAAAATTAAAGGAGAACCAATAGAGATAAATGTAAATCATTGGTAAGAATACTCAGCAATGTTAAGATGTCAGTTCTCCCCAAAATTGGTCTGTAGTTTCAATGCTATTTCAATCAAAATTCCAGCAGAACTTTTCTGTAGAAATTGGCAAACTAATTTTAAAATTCATATGGAAGTGCAAAGGACCTAGACAGAATAGCCAAAAAATACCTTTGGAAAAGAACAAAGTAGAAGGACTGATACTGCCTGATTTCAAGGCTTAGTATAAAGCAACAGGAATCAAGACAGTATGGTATTGGTACCAAGACAGACTAATAGATTAGTGGAACAAATAGACCACAAATATATAGATTACTGGCTTTTTTTTTTTTAAGTTTATTTATTTTGAGAGAGTCCAGGGGAAGGGCGGAGCGAGAGAGGGAATGAGAATCCCAAGTAAGCTCCATGCTGTCAGCACCAAGCCTGATGCAGGGCTCGATCCCGTGAACTGTGAGATCATGACCTGAGCCGAAATCAAGAGTCAGATGCTCAACCGACTAAGCCATCCAGGCGCCTCTATAAATTAACTGATTTTTGACAGAGACGCAAAGGCAACTCAGTAGAGAAAGCATTGTCTTTCCAACAAATGGCACTGGAACAATACCATGTGCAAAAACAAAACAAAAAGAATATTGATTCATTCCTTGCACCATATACAAAAATTAACTCAAAATGGGTCATAGACCTAATTGTAAAAACAAAACTATAAGCCTTCTAGAATGCAGAGGGTAAAATCTTTGTGACCTAGGGCTAGGCAATTATTTCATATATACAACACCAGAGCATTATCCATAAAAGAAAAAATCTGGGGCACCTGAGTGGCTCAGTTGGTTGAGCATCCAACTTTGGCTCAGGTCATGATCTCATGGTCTGTGAGTTCAAGCCCCGCGTCGGGCTCTCTGCTGACAGCTCAGAGCCTGGAGCTTGCTTTGAGTTCTGTGTCTCCCTCTCTCTCTCTCTGCCCCTCCTCTGCTCTCTCTCTCTCTCTCTCTCTCTCTCAAAAGAATAAATCAACATTAAAAAAAATTTTTTTAATGAAAAAATCTGATAAATTGGACTTCATCAAAATAAAAAATTTCCACTCTTGGAAAGGCACTGTTAAAAGAATGAAAACACAAGCCACAGACTGGGAGAAATATTTGCAAATTACACATCTGATAAAGAACATGTGTTCAGAGTATATAAAAAACCGTCAAAGCCCAGTAATGAAAAACCAGCAATCTAATAAAATAAAATGGGTAAGGAATTTGAAGGAACCCTTCACCAAAGAAGAAATATACATGGCAAGTAAGCACATGAAAAGATGCAATGTAAAATCACACCGAGATGCTGCCCCACACCTACTAGAATAGCTACGATGAAAAAGGCTGGCCATAGCAAGTGCCGGCAAGGATACAGAGCAAGGGAACTCTCCTGTTGCAACGGCGGGAATGTAAAATGATACAACAACCGCTCGGAAAACAGGCAGTTTCATAAAAAGGTAAACTTCCAGCCATCTCACTTGCAGGTATTACCCCAGGATAAAGGAACAGTCTCCTGTCCGGATAAAGATTTGTACATAAATGATCATAGGGGCTTCATTTGTAATAGCCCAAATTGGGAGTAATCCAAAATCCATTAACAAATGAATGCGTCACTGAAGAGTGCCTCGCTTCAGCCTGGAGTGCACCAGTTGTGGTAGATTCATACAAAAGAATACTAGTCACCAATAAGAAGGAAGGCCGATCAGGCATGCTGCAACATGGGTGAGCCTCGTAATAGTTATTCTGAGCCAAAGAAGCCAGCCTGGCCAAAAGGGTATATACTATGTGATTCTATTTCTATAACATTGTAAAAAAAAAAAAAAAAAAACGGACAGACTATACTGAAGAAAGATAATCACTGGCTGCCTGAATATGAGAGTAAGGACTGAGGAGAGTGAGGGTAAAGGGTGATGAATATGTTCACGATCTTGATTGTAATAGATTCATGGGTATGTACCTATGTCAAACTTATGAAAATGTACATTTAAAATATGTGTAACTTATTGTATGTCAATTATACTTCGATAAAGCTATTTTTATAAGTGTTTTTAAATGTTTATTTTCGAGAGAGAGAGAGAGAGCAAGAGGGGAGCGGGGAGAGAGAGAGAGAGACAGAGCATCCAAAGCGTGCTCTGTGCTGACAGCAGAGAGCCTGACGCGGGCCTTGAATTCACGAACCTGACCTGAGCTGAAGTCAGACGCTTAACCGACGGGGCCACCCAGGCACCCCGCAATAAAGCTGTTTTTAAAAACTCATTAACATATGCTTAAGATCTATGCATTTACCGCGTGTAAGTTATACCTCAATAATTTTTTTTTTAAGAGGATTCGGAGAAATCACTTCTACCTTGACCTGGAGTTGCTGCATATCCTTCAGAATTCCAGTGACACCAGCAGACAGTCAGTGCCACTTTGAGCTGGTCCCAGTGTCCTCTTGTCAAAAGCCTGGCTGGGTTCTGAGTTTCTCACCACTTCCAATACCTGTGGTTCAGAGAGTCCAAGGATGGACGGAGAGTCCTGGGCAAACAGTGACCACAGAGGGTTAAAGCAGACCAGATTTCCAGTGCAAGCCCTGCAGTGAAGGCTGAGCCTCTATAAATTTCATCCATCCGTGCAGGGGGATGGATGCGGGGGGAGCCGGGGCCAGGGAGATAGCAAATGTTGACACTGGCTGCCTGGGTTCTCGATTCAGCCTGTGGCATTAAATCCGCCATTCTGTCCATGTGAGCCAGGGGAGGGGCCTGGCTGGCCGCCCTGGGCTCTGTGGCTTTCTGGACCTGGCGTATGAGTGTTGTCTGGGAGGTTGCTCTGGCACCTGCCTCTTTCTGAAAGGAAGTACCGATAAACAAGAAAAGAACAAACACCATTCTGCCAGCAGCAGCCACCTCCTGTTGACAGGCCGGTTCCCCCTGGCCTGGCCTCCAGCTCTCTCTTCCAGGGAATCCTGGCTGAGGAAGAGTGAGACGTCAAGGGGCGGGGTGGGGGGTACGACAGGCTCTGGATCTGGACCTCTTAAGGTTTGATCCTGGCCACGTGATCTCAGGCAAGTAACTTTATCTCTCTGTGCCTCTATAAAGTGTGAATAACCAAACCAGGTTCCTGGAACGCTTGTGAACACGAGGGGAAATGAGATACAAGGGACAAGACGTAGATAAGTTTGTGACACTGCTTGGCAGATACTACATGCTGACTCAATGTTGCCTTTTAATAGTCACTAAACTGAAAGGTCCCTGGCACAGTGCTTGGCCCTCCCCTTTCTTCTGCTTAAATCTTTAAGGTTTCCCTGCGGCGTTCACATTCTGGATCTCACTTTTTCTTCTCAATGAGCCTGCAAGATAGTTTGACGATGACATCATGATTCCTGATGCACGGAAGAGAGACTTCTTAGCAGCCCCTCCTCGGAAGGAAGAATCAAATGTGTTCCTCCTGCTAAAAACCTCTGCCAGCACCCTGCAGTCTCCAGAGTCAAGTTTACTCCCTGCAGCCCAGAGTCGGAGGCTCTTCCTCACACTGCAGCCACGGGGTACCGTCTCACATTCCCTCAGCCACCGGGTGCCCTGCCTGCACGCTTCAGCCTGGGCTACCCTGTCCCTGCTTCCCACTTGGCTCCTGCATGGCCCTACTCAGGCATCACCACCACCAGAAGCTTCCCGGTGTTCAAAAGCAGACTACCACAGCTAAGTGCCCAGGCCCCTGGCTCTGCCCCCGACCGGTCGGAGGGTTAAGCTCTCACTTAGAACTGTGCATGCATGGCTCATAGTAAGCACTCATCAAGTGCCAACTGTGTGCACCTGGAAAGCTGGCTTTTAGTCCTTGCCTTGCTACTGGCACACTGCGTGGACTGGGACAAGTTTGTCCCAACCTTGTTTCCCTGTCCTGAGAAAGGAAGCATCTTTCACGTGCTTCCTAGGGGCCCGTGGAGGGGTTTGGTGGAGAGAGGAGGGTAAAATGATGTGCAAACAGTGGGGCCTCCGGGCACTTTCTTTTTTTTAAACTTTTTTTTTAACGGTTATTCATTTTTTGATAGAGACAGAGCGTGAGTGGGGGAGGGGCAGAGAGAGAGGGAGACACAGAATCTGAAGCAGGCTCCAGGTTCCGAGCTGTCAGCACGGAGCCCGACGCGGGGCTTGAACTCACGGACCGTGAGATGGTGACCTGAGCCGAAGTCAGACGCTCACCGACTAAGCCACCCAGGCACGCCGAACGGGCACTTTCTGAAAAGAACTGTGGCCACTGAAGAAGCCCAGGACTGGATGACCACTGGGGTCCACCTGCCTCTACTCTGCAGGGCCCAACCACAGCACCAATAGGAAATGTTTTCCTGGCGGGAACCGGGCACTCTCCTGCTGCCCGAACCACTGAGGCTGACTGGTGTGAGCAAACTAAGGGCATATTCCCATGGCCTCCTCCCAGCAACTTTGTTTTCAACAGCCAGGGCTCAGGGCATTGGAAACACATTATATCTGAGTGCTGGAATGTGCCTCTGGAACGTTCCTTGTTCCTTTCTTCCCCTGGAGACGGGTGTCCTGTTGGAGAAGGCATGGCCCAGGGAGGGAGGACTGGTACTCTTTCTCAGGCCTCTGGACTCCTCTATCTCCTTTTCCCTTTCCCCGCGCCCCGCCCCCCACCCAGGCACCCATAGGGACCTCCTCTCCCCGCCCCCCACCCCACTCCCATAGGGCCCTCCTCTCCCCACTGCCCCCCAATGCTCCCATAGGGCCCTCCTCTCCCTGCCCCCACCCATGCTCCCATAGGGCCCTAAGGCCCAGGTTTCCCCACCCATAAGTAGCCCTTGACTACCCCCTCTGCCCAGTTGGTCCAAGTGCTGGCATCTCTTTCTTGGATTATTGCAATTAAAGTTCATCAAAGGTCCAGAAAACTTCCTTGCTCCTTGGCCCCGATGATGCCCACTGCCCTTAGGATGAAGTGTGACAAGCTGTGCCCTGAGGGATCACATCCCTCTTCGCCTCCTCACCTTGTCTCCTACTGTCTCCTACCCTCAGCCCATGCTTTGGCCTCTCTGGCCTGCTGGGCATTCCTTGGCCGAGGTGTGCCCTGTCACACACCCATACTTTCATTCACACTGGCCCCTTGGCGGGGAATGCCCTTCTCCTCCACCTCTACCCCTGGAAATTCTACCCTCCAGAGCCAGCCCAAGTGTCCTTGCTCTGGACCAGGTGTCAGAAGTGCCTCACTTGTGCCGTTAGTTGGAATGAAGCTCAGCCAAGGGTGCCAGAGCCCTGGGCTGACCATCCCTCAGCCAGCATCCCTGAGGCACCTTGTTCCAGGAGCTGGTCTTCAGGTCATCAGTGTCGGGGACATGATTGTATCCTCACTCCCCAAAGGCCTCTCCTTGGTGCCCTGATCCCAGCATTTCCTGCTGCCCACCCATCCCTCTACGTGTGAGGTGCCTCCCCCATGAGACTCTGTTCCTCGTGTGCTGGGATCCAGCTGTCTTCCCTCTTGGGTGCCTGGCCCTGGCTTGGCCCACAGCATGTGCACAGAGGCTGTGCAGTGAGTCAAAGGATGAACTGGAGCTCAGCAATCTCTCAGATGCTCATTTTCAACTCAAAACTCACAAAAGACTGCTATATAAAACCAATTAATTTCCAATGGAGATACGTCTGTCTCCTTCAACCGGAACCCTCTTGTTGGCCAGATTCTAAGTCTCTCTTTTGGAATAAGGGCAGGCCACATTCTGCCCTTCAAGCTACCTTGTTTAAATACCCCACAGAGATTCTGTTCCTGGCCAGGGTATAATCACATTGGTAGCAGGAAAAGCTTCAGAGCCTA
Organism: Leopardus geoffroyi; assembly: GCF_018350155.1. Taxonomy (NCBI): domain Eukaryota; kingdom Metazoa; phylum Chordata; class Mammalia; order Carnivora; family Felidae; genus Leopardus; species Leopardus geoffroyi. The sequence goes on from NC_059328.1 coordinate 43,746,264, forward strand.
GAGACCAGAGACCATGCTTGAGTTCCAGTTCCAGCACTGTCTTTGCTGTATGACCTGAGCAAGCCATTTCTTCCTCTGGGCCTCAATTTTCTCATCTGTTCAGTGGGGATACCGTCCTCGTCTGTCTGGCTATTGTGAAACCAGAAAGTATTCAAAGAAACAGTTCATTCACTCAGACACCAGCACCAAAATATAGTACCCACTTCAGGAAACCTGGGCTGTTTGGCTGGGCAGCTGGTCACAGGGTAGAGGGTGGGGAGTGGTAGGGTGGAGAATGGGCAGTGAGCAGCTCCTCAAGCTTCGCTTTCTCCTGACCCTCTATTCTCCGGCTCAGAGCCTCCGGTGACAGCTTCCCAACGGCTGAATGGCCCGTACCCTGCCTCATATGCAGTCTTCTGCGATCAATCAGTAGCACTCGCTGGGATTACCGTGTTGAGAAACATGCTAAGGCTGCACGTGAGGCCGGCCGTTTGTCTTAGGTACCAGAGGGGCAGAAAGTGGCATACACTTCACATGTATGTTCCATCCCTAAGAGCTAAATTCCTTAGCTTGGTTTTTTAAGTCTCAGACTTAACCTTTTTCTAAGGGGTGACAAGGTCAGGATCTGCAAGCCTGTCTTAGGGCAGAGGAACGTATTTCTTCTGTGTCGCCCAGAAACAGGCCCAAAATCATGGAGGCAGATTCCATTCATCTTAGGAGCTGCCTATTACGGTAATGAACCCTTATCACTGTAGGCATTCAAGGAGAGGCTGACCAACTTGAAGGCAGGAGAGGCAGTTTTTTAAGAGAGCAAGCAGGGGAGGGAGGGGAGAGAGAGATTCTTAAGTAGGCTCCATGCTCGGCTCAGAGCCTGGTGCAGGGCTCGAACTCACGACCCTGAGATCATGACCTGAGCCAAAATCAGGAGTTTGAGATTTAATCGACTGAGCCACCCAGGCGCCCCCAGGAGAGGGGATTCTTGTTCACAGGCAGTGGTGCATGGATCCCACTAGATGATCTTGTAGCCTCCTTCCTGCCCTCGCGTTCTTGGATGTGATGCTCGTGTGAAGGGTTATGAGTGCCGTTCCAGCCAGCCTCCCAGCCTGGCCCGGGTGGCCCCCTCAGGGTCCAGGACAGGAGTATTCATCAGACCAGTCGGAGCAGTGCTGCGTGTGGTCACGGCACAGGACCCTCGGGATGCAGTCACAGTACTTGAAGACAGTGGAGGGGCAGCGCCACCAGCCGGGGCCACAGGGTGGGCATGAAGTCACTGTAGGCACAAGAGCCAGCAGAAGGGCCGCTGCTGTGTCCTGGAGTGCCCTAGGCACCCGCCCACCCCTGGCTCTGAAATCTGCCATAGCTCCCCATAGAGCCACCCCATCAGACATGGGTCGCCTGTATGCCTTATCTCTCAGTGGGAGAGAGAATTTAGACTCCCCAAATCATAGGCTATGTGACCACACACAGCCTTACCCTGTCTGAGCCTCAGTTTCCTCATCTGTTCAAGGATGTTATTAAGGAAGATAAGCAAAGTGCCAGGCCCATGGTCAGTGCGGGATCTTAAGGGGAGCATATTGTCTCCCGCAGCCCGTCTTCCCTCCCTCGCTCTGACTCAGCCACGCCAGCCAACTTATGGCGACTCTCGGAGGATGGCTCACAGACTTCCTGCCTTCACCCTGTACCCTGGGCCTCCAGTGTGCTTCTTGCACACTCAGCATCTGCCTGTTAAAACCTGCTTGAACAGTGCCTCTTCTGAGAAGTCTCCCTTGATTCTTACCCACCCCACCCCCACCCCCCGCCCCGCAAACCCTCTCTAGGGTTTTTGGAACCCAGCACTTCCTTTTGGCATCAACGTGATGTTAGTCCTGAGGGTAGGACACATGTTTGACTCCTGACTATCCCCCAGCAGAACCTGGCACCAGGGCCAGCCCCTAACAGTGCTCGGAACACGTTTGTTGATTGAACAATGGGGGAGAGATTGAAAGGAAAGTCTGGGCAGTGAAAGAGCTTCAGACTTGGAGTCAGGAGACCTGGGTTTATACCCATGCTTCTTTCCTATCACTTATTCTATTAAGTCCCTTCTCTGGCCTCAGTTTACCTACATATGAATTTGGGGCCAGTGATTCCTATGCTGCTTCCTCACAGGGCTTTTGGGAGGTACAGAGGGGATGAAGGAAACTCGGGTTCACATCCCAGTTCAGCCATGTACGTACTCTTTGCGTGACCACCCTCTGGGCCCCAGTTTCCTCATCTGTGCCCTTGAGGGTGAGCTCCCCCCCACAGAAGAATAACCCTCCAGCAGGAGCCACCTGGAGTGGTAGTGAGCACTCCGCCACTGGAGGCATTCAAGCAGGGGTGGAGAACTTCATGGTATGTGAGAAGGGGAGGCAGGGGGAACCTCTGAGATTCTCTGGTCAACTTCTGCCCTTTGGCCACTGCCTGGTCACCTGCCCCAGCCCGGCCTGTGCCCAGACCCTTACCTGGGCTCAGTTCATCTGAGCAGTCCCCGCAGTTGTTAATGCCATCACACTTTTGGTCCGAGTAGATCCAGGAAGACGGGTCTCCACAGCGGGCCACGAGGAAGCTGGGGAGGCTCTGGGGCACATCCCCTACAGGGGGACAGGTGAAGCAGGGGGAAGTCCACATCCGGCCTCCAGACGTCTATCAGGAGGTGGATTGTCCTGGCCACCCTGGCAGTTGCGAAACGGGCTCACAAGGAGGTTTCCTGGGGCGGAGGTCACGTCAAGGGCAGAGGAGTGCTCTTTCCCTGTCTGCCCAACAAGATGCCCAGAGAGTGGCATCTCCCTTCCTCATTCCCGGCTTGGCTCTGGTGCATGCCCACCCCACACCAGGGCTTGCACTATTCCTTCCTCCGGAAATGTCCTTCTTGACACCTCTCCAAAACCATCCCACTTCTAAGTCCAGGTTCAAGTTCCTTCACCTCCAGGAAGCCTCCAACAGGAACATAACAAGAGTAAACATGAAATCTTGCATTTGGGCGCCAGAACTCAGAGGATGCGGGTTCACATACTTTGTGAGAGGGCGTCAGAGCACCGTTCTTGCAAGTGGGTTCTGTGTTAGAGGGGTGAAAGGGCTACCAAAAATTCACATAAACTCAGGCCACATCACGAGAGGCCTTTGGGAGTGGAAAAGCCTTTGTTCCTTGGACAAGCCAGGGCCAGCCAGAAACGTCATGGATGCTTCTGGAGCCCGACCAGGGAGAGGGGCAAGGGTAGCTGGTGTGTGTCCTATGGTGTGCTGGCGGAATGGAGAAAACCAAGCACGAGGGGATGACTGTAGGAGTTCAGAGTGAGGCCCGAGGAAGGAGACTCTCACGGTAGGCAAGAGAGCAATCTGCAAATCCATGCAGTGCCACCATCATGGAAGATAGATTAAAATGTGGTTCAGATGAGAGAACAGAGTTGGAACCAATCAAGGATGCTGCAGGGAGACAGCTCTAAACTTGGCACAAGGGAGACATTCCCATGCAAACTATGTGATGAAGGAGGGGAGCAGTGCCTCACACTGTAGTGAGCCCCCCGTCCTAGACATATGCAAGCAGAGGCTCGGTGGCCTTTATTGGGTTTGTTATGAGGGCATTTGAGCACGAGCTGGGACATGGACCAGATGACCTTTAACATCTCCTCTAGTCTAGCGTGTCCACGATAAAGTGACCCTTTCCCCGTCCGTTCCCCTCCCCCCACCCACCCACTCCAACACAGCAGACTCTCTCCCTCCTACATGGAAAGTGCCTCGTCTACACAGCCACGGTTTTTCTCTCCTGAGTACTGTCAGGTCTCTAAGTTCTGGGACCAGGTTTTCCCACTCATTCACTCATTCCATCATTGATTCAGGAAATCATCCCAGATCTAGTCCTCTGCCAGGAAATGGAGCCCCCAGACCAAGTAGACCAGGCCTGCCCTAGAGGGGTTCACAGTCTGGTGGGGGTGGCCAATGTGCCAATGTGAGTAGGGCTGGGACAGGGGGAAGCACGGGGGCTATGGGAGCCCAGGGGAGGGAATTAACCTACTTTGAGAGTCAGGGAAGGTTTCCTGGTGGAGTTAGCACTTGAACTCTCCCTTGAAAGATGGATACAGGTTCTCAGGGAGTGGAGATGCACAGAGCAAAGACCTTCCTAGCATGGGCACATATGTGTGCATGTGCCTGGGACAGGGTGAGGACAGTGCTCCTGGCTGAGGGTACCATACAAGCAAAGGCTGGGAGACATGAAGGTGCCTGGTAGACTGGGGACTGTAGAGCTTCAGTATGGCTGCAGGGAGAACAGAGGGGGGGGGCAACCGCAAATGGGCCCTGGAGGGGCCCAATCGGGGCAGGGCAGGACTGAGCAGGTACTCACGGCACATGGCCTCGTCCTCATCCTCACCCTGGGCACAGGTGCGGACGCCGTCACAGACCCTGCTGGCTGGGACGCAGCTCCTCCGGTCGTGGCACAGGAAGCCTGTCCTGTTCATCAGTGTCACACAGGTCTGGACCCCTGAGTTGGCAGGGAGAGACCCCGGGGGCTCAAGAGCGGTGCTTACAAGGACATCACGAGTACCTGAAGCTGAGCCTTACACTGAGCCTGCCCACAGGACCAGGTGTGACCCTGGCGGGATGGTGACGGAGATGAGGTCCAAGCCCCCACTCTACCATTTGCCAGCTGTGTGACCTTTGTCAGACTACTTGACCTCTCTGAGTCGCAGATTCCTTGTCTGTACAATGGAGATCAGAGCACAAACCCCATAGGACTGCTGGAGAGATTACATGAAAGCTTGTGTGTGAATGACCCTACCACAGAGAACAGGCAGAGTGAGTCATGGTTCCCTCCTTTACTGAGAGCTTAGGGCCAGTCCCATGGAGGCCCCTGAGGACAGCGTTCCAGTCCATGAAGTGGTTTTAATGGTGGAGGTCCTGGTGCCAAGGTCAGGTTGGCAGGAGCAATCTAGTGGGGCCTGCTGGGGACCGTTAGGCCACAGTCCCTTACCTGTGGGTACAACTTCATGGGCTGCAGAGCCCTTTCACATTTGTACTCTACTGTTTCCCCAAAAAGCCCTGTGAGGTGTCATCATTAGCCCCACTTTACAGATGAGAAAAGTGAGGCTCAGACAGATGCAAGGCCCAGTCCCACCGCTGATAGCCAGGCCTGCTGGGGCTGGCTCTTCCCTGAGGCTGAGACTGGCCCCCCAGTGCAGCTGAGAGTCTTCTCTTCCATCCCACTGGGGGGAACACCCACCCCGTGGCTGCTCCAAAGAACTAAAGGAGAGAGACTGGCAGACAAGTGGGGGGTTGCCCTGGCCCCACGGGCTGTGCCTGTGTATATATACGTGCGTGCAGGTTGGAGATGGGATCGGGGCTGTGCACGTTGTGTTTGGGCACCCATGAACCACGTCTCACCTCCCGGAGCTAGCTTGGCTTCTAGGAGGGGGACTGACTCTCAGAGATACTCACATTGTCACACATACATACACACAGCGACACACATGCACCTACTCAGACACGTGCACACACATGCACACGAACACACACACAGACACCCGCACACACACTGACACACACATACAGACATATGTGTCATTCACGGGCACATGAGTGCAGCTCCACATGTGTTCACGTCTACCGTCAGTGCCCGTGTTCTTGCACGGGCACATAGAGTACTGTGGATTTTACCCCCTACCCCCACATTGTCCCCTTATACCCCCCCACCTGGCTCCAGAGACCTCTCTCAGAAATGACACCCCACTCCCAGCTTAAGCCCCTTCCCATGGCTCTCTGGACGGTGACCCCTCCCCAGGACAGCCCTGAGGCCCTGGGCACCTGCCTCGCCCCCTGCTCTTGCCCTGGGTGTCCCCTGGCCTCCTGCAGTCTCTCCTCCTCATGTTTCCTCTCATCCCAGGGATTCTACACATGGGGTTGCCTGTGCCCAGGACATTTTTCCTGCCACCCCCTCCAGTAACCAGTCCCCACTTTTTCTTCATGGCTCGGCTCCCTTTCACCTCTCAGGGCGCCCACGTGACTCCTAGACCGGGTCAGTGCCCCTGTTCCAGACTCGCAGAGCCCCCATTAATCCTGCCTTCAGGTGCTTATTTGATGAATGTCCTTTAATCTCCAAACTGCGAGCTCCACGAGGCAGAGACTGTGTTGGGGTTCAGCACTGAAGTCAGGGCTGCAGGGATGTACCAGACACGTCCCTGTCCTTTATGGTGGAGGCAGATACACAGGTAGATGGCATCTCCCAGGATAGCCAGGCCAGGGGAAGAGGAAGTATGTGGGGCTGTGGGGACCGAGACACATGGCCTAGCCTATGGGCCAGGGAGGATTCCTGAGGAAGGTGATGTCAGAGCTGGTCCTCTCAATAACTCCTATCACAGATGTGCAAATGGCAGCTCTCACGTGCATGTGGGCCGTGTCTGCGCACACACCCCGGGAATTGTCCCAAAGCCTGTTCGTGGAGCAGCCAGTGGCACTAGGATTCCTTATCTCCCCGTCCCCGGATCCCCTCCTGGTAAGTCCAGCCCACCCTCTCTTGACCACACTGACCTGGTGTGCGCGGGGGGAGTCCAAGGATGGTGACCAGGGCGATCAGGGCTGCGAGAGTCACCAGAAGCAGGAGCAAGAAGGCTGAGAGGCAGGCACCTCGGCGTGAGCAACAGAGGGAGCCAAAGCCTATGATGTACGGGGTGGGAAACCAGTGACCAAGCAGCTAGGGATCCTAATCCCTGGCCCCTATAGGTGTGCCTCCCCTCCTAGGGGTGCAGGGGCAGGAAGGGCTCCCTGGAGGAGGGGGTGCCTGAGCCTTCCACGATGCTCCCGGTCCTGCCTGTGGGCCCACCTCCACCAAGCACCCATCCCTCGCCCCGGCCAGTAGCTGGCCAGTGATAAACATGTCAGAATAAACATCCCAGTCACTGCTCCACTGCCCTCACCCAGACGTCCTCCCTCGAGGACTTCTCCTCAGGGGGCCAAGAGAGATGGCCACCTGCTTGGTGAGCCCCTGCCTGGGGAAAAACTAAAGCAGGCCTTCATAGTCATTAATTTTTCAAAAAGAACCTTTATTTTATAGATGAGGAAACTGAGGCTCAGAGAAGAAAATGTCCAGGTCACCTTGTGCAGAGCTGGGACATGAGTCGTGCCCTTTGCAGGATGCCAGCTGATTGTCCATTCTGGAGCCAGCCAGGATGGAGGTTAGAATCCCAACTGGACCATACTGAGAAACCACTTTATTTTTCTAGGCCTCTTTCCTCATGTGGAAAATGGGGGTCATAATACCTACCTTAGGGTTGTTGAGAGAGCTAAGCTAAGCTAGTTAACGGATAAGAGCAGAGCTTGGCACATAGTAAGTGCTCTAAAGGCTTTAGCTATTATTGTTTGCTGAGCACCGACTATGTGCCAAGCTGTATCCTAGGCACTGTGGAAATAACTGTGAGAGGAGACATCCTGCTCCTTTAACTTCCCTGGCTCCTTTAAATTTTGCTTCCTCATGAAAATAATGAAAGAAAGCTTTATTAAGGACCTATGAGGTGCCCTGCTCTGTAAAGGACAGAAAAACAGTAGTCATGGCTCTGGTCCTTATGCCCTGAAAGCTTGTTGTTGTACTTAGAGGACAAGGCATGGGTGGGGAAAAGGAAGAGTGTGGGTGCCCACTGCTGTCCTGTCCTCTGGGCCACAGTTATCACAGAAAAAGGAGTGAGACAGGTCTTAGGCATCTCTAGGTCTCCAGGGTCCCGTTGAGAGGCAAGACACACAGTAGGTGCTTTGTGACCACTCTGACCTAGAGATCCCAGAGATACGGGAGGGACCCCAGTTCGGGTGAGTTCATGTCACTTCCCTCCAGTCCACTCACATTTCCGGAGCTGCCTACTCTGTGCTTGCCCGCCCGTCAGACGGGTACCTGGACACGGGCAGCTCCGGTGCCAGGCACTAAGTGTCGAGCAGGCATGAGCAAGGTGGCATGGCTGCTGGACGGAGGGGTGTGGGAAGCACAGGTGGGATTTCCACAGGCAGGTGAGGGGAGGGTGCAAGGACAAGGCATCCCAGGTAGAGAGTGTAAAAGTAAAGGCTTGACGGAGGGCGCGAGGGCGCACGGGGAAGGGCAAGTGGCCTGGTGTGGCCGGAGCCCCTGAAGGTGTGCCCTGGGAGAGGAGCTAGAACAGGCGATGCAGCATGAACTGAAAATCCCCAACCCCCGCAGTCCTGGTCGGTGGCAGACACAGAGTAAACTCTGGTAACCAGGGAGACAGCGGGGAGCCTGGTCAGCCAAGCAGCTGCTCCTCAAATATTTGTGCAGCACGGGCTGCGGGCGGGGTGTCGCGGGAGACGCTTGAGACCCATTGGCGGCACCAGGGCCTGAGCCCAGGTGAAGATGCCGCTCGGCAAAGCTAAAAAGCCCTCGGGCGCCGATCCGTTCCGGACAGACCGGAACCCAGACTGTCTGTTCCACAGCCACGCCCACCGGGAGCCGCACTGGGAAATACACAAGCCCCGGTGTGGAGCCACAGGGACGCAGGGGCTTTGCCGCCAGAGGAACCCCGGTTCGAATTTGAACTCCACCTCTCCCACCTCCCAGCTGTGTGGGATCCCAGTTTGGCCAAGTTCCCCAAACTGCCTTCTCCTCAGCTGCCCCGTCTTGTTACTGCCCCAAACAGGACCCCTTCCGGGAGCGGCCTGGGGATTAAAAAGAGGCCATACAGTGCCAGGCACATACTAGGGGGGTTGATTCTTTATAGCCATTATTATTATCATCCTCCTCTCTGGTTCTGTTCCCTCGGTGACAGAAGTGGGCCAAGGCAGGGCTCAATAGATGTGTGTTCCTTCCTTCCTTCACTGCGTAAAGGGAAAGCAAACTGTGCTGGGTACACCGTGAGTCAGTGTCACATTGGAGGTGCTAAGTATGTGATCCTGCCTGCTTTATCCCTCAGAGGTAAAGAGCAGAGCCCAGGTCATGCACTCAGTCAGGGCTTTGGCTCCAGGGCTCTTCCCTCTATAGGTTACAGGGGGCGCTGTATGTGGCGGGGGTCTGTGATAGGCAGCGCACAGTAGGCGCTCAAAGAACGCATGGAGAGAAAGAACAAGCCTCGTAAGCAGGTGACCGTCAGCAGGGCTGGCCAGGAAGCTGGGAGCGGGTGACATTAGCATGGGGGCAGAGGTCCGAGGGACAGTGGGAGCCGTGGGGAGCCCTCTTCATGCGTCTGTAGCCGTGGCCCTCCCCACCTGGGAGCCCTCTGTCCTTTACCTTCACCTCCAGGGAGGGCTTTGGTTCCAGCAGCAGCATTGCCATTGCCATCTCCCTGCCCAAGAGACAGAACGGGTTTTCAGAAGGGTCACGGAGAGCCTTCCATGGAACCACAGGCCCCCATACGCCAGCGTGCTAAGTGCCTCAGACCTGCTTCTCGATTCCACACCTGCGCCTAGACTGTGCCCTCTGCCTGCAACGCCTTTCTCTCCACTTGGCAAACATTCCTCCTTCAAACTGGCTTAGGCTCCTCCTTGGAGGGGCTTTCCTTGATGCCCCCTCCCGTAATGGTGATGGCTGCCTCCCCTGGCCTCCTGTCCACCTGGTTCCTCTGTCCCCCTTCCAGCACCCACCACCCAAACTGTGCAGCTGGTTCACCTGTTGGGCCCCCTACAATCTGGGAGGGAGCCTCCAGAGCAAGGGGGACCTGGGCCACCTCAGCACCTCACCACTTTACTGCCCACTCCTTGCCCCAGGGTTGACTCCCCCAGGTCAGGAGCCATTTTAAAGCTGTTCTTGGGGCACCTGGGTGACTCAGTTGGTTGAACAACCGACTCTTGATTTCTGCTCGCATCATGATTCCAGGGTTGTGGGATCAAGCCCCACGTTGGGCCCTGCACTGAGCATGGAGCCTGCTTGAGATTTCTCTCTCCCTCTCCCTCTGCCATTCTCCACAGCTCACACACTCTCTTTCTTTCTGAAATAAAATTTGAAAAAAAAAAAAAAAAAAATCAATCCATCAATCAGCTCTTACCTGGGGGAAGATTTTGTTCATGTCTCTGGCCTCTAGCTCCCAGCTCCAGCCTCCTGGCACTGGGGGCCCCATGCAGAGAACTCAGCGGGTTCCTGCCCTGTCACCAGGGGCAGCCTGGAGGAGGGAGGGTGTGAGGCCTGGCCACACCCTCCCTGCGGGCAGTCCCTTCCCAGGCTCCTGCCTGGCCTCTCCCCACCCTGCAGTCTGATGGCACACTCTCAGGTTAGAATCTTCCTGCCCACGTTACCAACCAAGAGCCTGTGGTTCAGAGAGGGAGAAATTGCCCCAAGTGTCGCAGTAGGGGGCAAGCGGGGTTCAGACCTGCTTTTTCCTCTACATCAGTGATGAGACTGGGGGATCTCCGGCCCCTCGGCCACATAAAGATCCAGGCAGAAATACCCAGAATTAATGTTCTAGTGGCTAAAAAACAGGAGTCGTCTTCTTATTGTTCTTCTATTCAATTTCATAGGTTATCTATGTGGAAAGAATATGAATTTTCCACTAAAATTATAAAGCAGATATAATTTTAAATTATTTTATTTTAAAAAGTAGCCATGTACCTTTTCTCTTCTCTTCTCTTCTCTTCTCTTCTCTTCTCTTCTCTTCTCTTCTCTTTTCTTTTCCTTCCTTTAAAATTTTCTTTTAGGGGCACCTGGGCAGCTCAGTCAGTTAAGCATCCGACTTTGGCTCAGGTCATGATCTCACCGTTTGTGAGTTCTAACCCTGCATCGGGCTCTGTGCTGACACCTCAGAGACTAGAGCCTGCTTCAGATTCTGTGTCTCCCTCTCTCTGCCCCTTCCCTGCTTGCGCTCTGTCTCTCTTTCTCTCCAAAAATAAACATTAAAATTAAAAAAAATTTTTTTTAATGGTTATTTATTTTTGAGAGAGAGAGAGAGAGAATGAGTGGTGGAGGGGCAGAGAGAGGGGGAGAGAGGATCCAAGCAGGCTCCGTGATGTCACACAGAGCCCGACGTGGGGCTCAGTCTCATGAACCATGAGATCGTGACCTGAACCCAAATCAAGAGTCTGACGCTTAACCGACTGAGCCACCCAGGAGCCCCGCCACATACGGTTTCATCTTTCTGGAAGTGGGGCCCCTGATGGGGGAGGGGTGGGCAGGTTGCTCACCTGAAAAACCCCTGCCGCCCAACCCTCATCCCACCGCTGGGGAGACCAAGGCCCAGGGAGCTTAAGGGACTGGTTGGAGGACCAAGGGAGGAGAGGTGTCCGTTGGGGCCTCCAGGGAAGGTCCCTCTGCAGCCTGCCTCTGATACCCAGGGGTTGTCTAACCTGTGACTGACCTTCTCTTTTGCACTGGGATATTAAGTACCGGATCCACCTGCGGTAGGGCGGGATGGGCAGCCCTCTGGAGGCAGCGGCACTGGGAAGGGCTAAACCCGCAGGCTCTCCTGAGGGCCCTGCCACTGGCGCTGCTGTGGGCGAGTGGCTCCCCTTCTTGGAGCTTCAGTTTCCTCGTGCGTAGGTGAAAAGCTTAGACTAGATGAAGGGGGCGTCTTAGCTGGGGACTCCTATAATCAGACCATAAGACCAGACTGAAAGGCAAATAGGCTTAATTGGGAGTGATGCCTGGAAATGCCAGCTGGGGAGTGCGGGAAGTGAGACGGGGAAAGGAAGGACCCCGTAACGGGCATGGTATTGAGCACATTCCCATGACGGGCACCTCAGAGTTCCCCCACCTGAAGGCCAGGGCACTGGGGTATTTATCTGCCCGCTTGTGCTAGTCGCTGGCTGAGACTCGCCGGAGGGTACTCACTCCTGGCACCGCTGGCCTGCCTCAGGCACAGAGATGCGGGCTAGGTTGATGTGCCCTGAAATGGAAAGGGCTGAGGGCTATGGGCAGGACGCGCCACACCATCTGCTAAAGATGCCGGCTAGATCTCATCTGGTGTGCCAATGGCAACTGCTTGGTAGAGGATGTCTGGCGCACGGGGTTCGCAGGGTTTCTGAGGTCAGGACTCAAGGTTTTAAGATTGAGCAGAGACGTCTACCATGGGTTCCCTTGGGCAACCCTGCTGAACTCCCTTGGCCTTGGCTGGGGCCTGCTGGAGCCAACTTCTAGCAAGAACAGGAGCTTTGGAGCTGAGAGTCCAAATGGTCCCACGCTGGCTGTGTGGCCTCTGGCAGGTCGGTTACCCAACCTCTCTGAGCTTCAGCTCTCTCATCTATATCTCTAAGTTTCCTATCCATTCATTCCAGAAGAAAGGTGGTGCCCCAATAAAAGGACCTCTCTGTCCTCCCCACTCAACACCCAATACCACCCCCAGGTGCCCTTTCCCTATTTACTCTCACTTCTCCCTTCTTCCCCTCTTCCCTCCCTTGGAAAAAAAAAAAAAGAGTCTCCAAAACTTATCACAGAAAGGTAGGAAGAATCATGTAACAAATAATCATGTACCTACCCCCGGAGTTAACAAAGGGCAAGACTTAGTCATTTTTGCTCAGACATCTTTACTATTATTAAGTTTAGCAAAATCAAAGGCATCTGTTCTCCCCAGTCGTATTTATTCCCTTCCTTCCCTCCCTGCAGTCCATCAGTTTCCTGACTATGCCCTGTATGCTTCCAGGGGCTGATTTTTACAATGCTGCTGCCTTCTCTACACACACACGCGCGCGCGCACACACACACACACACACACACACACAATCACATGGTAAGGACACCTCGGTTTTACCAGAATTTGCCAAACTGCTTTGCACGCCCATTAGCAGTGTGTGGGAGTTTCTGCCTCCCATCTCCCCAGCCTTGAAGTAGTCAGACTTTCAAACACCTGTGTCTGGTAGGTTCAAAAATCGTATCTCTGGTTTAATTTGTACATCTCTAGTAAGTAAGTACATCTCTACTACTGCTGCCACTAATCACTGACAATTACGGAGTGTTTGCTTTTGCCACTCGCTGTGCTACAGGCTGTATGTATGTTGACTCGTTTAGTCCTCCCAAGCACAGACTATGGGGACTATCATGTCCATTTTACAGATGAGGAAACTGAGGCACGGGGACATTAGGTGACTTGCCCAAGGTTCACAGATGAAAAGAGGCAGAGCCGGGGCGCCTGGGTGGCTGTCGGTTAAGCGTCTGGCTTCGGCTCAGGTCATGATCTCACAGGTCGTGGGTTCAAGCCCCGCGTCGGGCTCTGTGCTGACAGCTCAGAGCCTGGAGCCTGCTTCGGATTCTGTGTCTCCCTCTCTCTCTGCCCCTCCCCTGCTCATGCTCTGCCTCTGTCTCAAAAATAAATAAAAACATTAAAAACATTAAAAAAAAAAAAAAAAGAAAAGAGGCAGAGCCAAGATACAGAAATGGCTGGCTGGAAAGTTCACACCCTACCTGTACCCACACCCTCACTTCTCCAAACAGCATGTGCATCATCTGAGAGCTGTTTAGAACTGGGGTCTCACTCCAGCCCTACCAAACCAGAACCTGCATCTTAATAAGAGTCTCAGGAGATTCAAAAGCACATTCAGTTTGGAAAGCCTTGTCCTACTCCATGCTTTTGTGCCGCTCTTTTTTATACACGGGTCGTGCGGATTTCCTCCCTGGTGTGTTGCTTTTTCCTATCTGTTGTTCATTTTTCTATGGGCGGTGTGTCATTTTCTTATTGATTTATGGATTTCTTTATGCTGGATTTGAGTAAACTGTTACATGGGTTATACATCTCTCTCCAGACTATAGCTTGTCACTTGCTTAGAGTGACTTCTGCTGGCTTTCTCTGCCTTTTTTTGTTTTTTAAGATTTTTTGGAAGTTTATTTACTTTGAGAGAGAGAGTGGGCAAGCAGGGGAGAAGAGAGAGAGAGAGAGAGAGAGAGAGAGAGAGAGAGAATCCCAAGCAGGTTCCACACTGCCAGCACACAGCCCGACAGGGGGCTCAAACCCATGAACTGTGAGATCATGACCTGAGCGGAAATCAAGTGTTGGATGCTCAACCACTCAGCTGACTGAGCCACCCAGGCGCCCCATCCTTCTGCCTTTCTAAATCCACCTTTTGTGCCCAGATCCGGGTAAAAACCTCACTTGGCGAAGACTTGACTCTCCCTCCTCCCTGGATTTACCTTTCCCTATATACCTTACCCTGTGGGGTTCTGTCTTAGCCCAGCTGTGGCTAGGAGAGACCCCCTAGATGTGAGATCAGCAAACCTCAGCTTGTCAGACACACCGGGGTTTTCATCCCAACTCTGTCAGATTAGTACTATCTCATTTAAGGTGGCAAGTCACAGCCTCTTGCAATCTTTCCTCATCTGAAGGATGGAGATAAGGACACTTACCTCAAAGGGCTACGGGTATTATGAAGTAAGAGCCCCTATGTGAAAAGAGCTCTGCTCCCTGCAATATTGTTCTGGAGGCCTTGGTTTGTTTACAATCACAGAGAGATCCGCTAGGACTGCTTCTCAGTCTAGTGCCCAACGCTGGGTTGGAGAATGCTAATGAGTGCCACCATTACATGGACCCAGGAACCGGAGAGATCTCCTTCCAGACCCGCCTAGAGTGAGGCCTGGTCCCTGCCTCGGCATTTATCACTCCTCCCCTATAAGTTGGGGAGCGCTGGCTGGCCGTCTCTCCTCTCCGAGACTGTCTACGCCAAGGCTAGAATGGGAATAGCGGGTCCCAGCCTGCCTTCCTAGAAGAATGTTGTAAGCACCCATTTAACGTGATAGTGAGACTGCTCTGAAGGGCTTGGCAGAAGTGACAAACGCCATCGTGATAGATCTAAGCAGACACTTTTCCAAGATGGCATTATAATATAGTTTAATGCAGATGATCCTCACGTTATTGAAGTTGACATACTTAAGCATTATGATTCAACAGATGTGGGGCTCCAGCAATGACTGCCTGATGGTACATCTTGAGGTAACATTATCAAGCTTTTGTGGAAACCTCTCATGTCTAATTAGTCGCTGTTTTCTTTCTGCCCAAGCCTTCAATTATTGCTGTTCCAATGTTGCAGAACAATTCAAGTATAAAAAGCACACAGGAAACAGTAAAAAAAAAAAAAAAAAAAAAAAAAAAAAAAAATTTAGAATTAAAGATGCAAACAAAAATATTTTGCTCCTAAAATGACAAAGTAAAACTGTAGGTGAACTGGAATTTCAATAAAATCTTATAAAAAATGACAAAAGTTAGACGTCCTTTAAACCAAGGATTCAGCGAACTTGAATGGGAAAAAAATTAAATCTTTATTTTCACTAACTTCTAACTGAAATCTATCATTTCCTTCAGTTATGAAATACAGGCAACAATCGACAGTATATGAGAAGTACCTGCGACTTTGTCACCAATAGAAATCACAGACATTTAGAGATCATATTACAGTTGCTGCAGATATTTCAAAATAATAATTCGCAGTTACTTTGAAATTACAGAGGTTTTAGAACCACCACTAGACCTTAATTTATGTGTTAATAAAGAAATACCTATATACACAACCACAACATTTCAAAAGTCTCTTAAGAACTATATTTTAACATCATTAGTGTCCTTTGCAGTCCTTCATATTTAGTTTTATGCATTTGAAAACATTGTTCTAAGGAGTCCACAGTCTTCACCAGATTGCCAAAAAGGTCCACAACCTGAACAGGGTGAAGAACGCCTGCTCTAAACAAGTAAGTCATCAACATCACAGGAAGAGAGCACTTAATTTGAAATGTATGGGGCTGACTTCAACAATCACAACTTTCAGAAAAGGTATATACACTGTACCTCCCAGTATAATTATCGCAAGGAGTCAGAAAATGCACATTCATTGTACAATCTAGCTTCTCACGGAAGTCTGCATTTCCCACTATTTCAATCTCCGTTACTGTACATACCTCCACCCCCAGACTCTAGAACAAGTGGTCAAGGAAAGAAAGATAAAAAAAGGTAACTCAAATGTTGATGATACTCAAATGTAAACATGACACCCTTAGCAACTGGAAAGCTTGTGGGAGGGGCTCAGCACACTGGGTTGGAAGAGACTGGGTTGGCAAACCTAGAATTTGAGGATGGTGAGAAGTTGACCTAGCATTGCAGTTTAAAAATGTAGCCCAACATAAGTCTGGTAAGAAGCTTGGGTTTCATGAAACAGCCTTCCCAGTTGGCTTGGTAACACTTAGCTTGTGACCAGGACCCAGAGACCGGTCCTAGGGTTTACCATCCAAACAGTAATGTGGAGGGGCAGAGAGACTTAGAGATAAGGACTCAAAAATATATGTGAAGTAAAATGAAACGGGATTATTGGGCATTAAAAAAAAAGAACTCTGGGAAAGGAATGGAATTTCCCATTTTGGTGTGGCTGAATAAGTACGTAATTTAATAGATTCTAGAGGTTACTACAGAACCGCTATTGTTGGCTTCTGAACTTGCCCCTCTGGTCTATCCTCAGCGTTGCTGTCAAGTGAATCTGTTCTAAAACGCTATAACTTGCTTCAAACCTTTCTATGGCTTTCCGTCATGCTCAGGATCAAGTCTGGGTTTAAGAAGGTCCTTTATTATTTTGCCCGCCCAGCACCATCTATCGTTATGCTTTTGCGTACTGTCTCAACCCGCCGACCAATTTGCAGTCCTCACATGTCTAGGTCTTTGTGCGCACTGCTCCCACTGCTTGGGATACTTGTCTGGCTTTCCTTTCTTCTCCAGGTTTAAGCTTGGATACGATTTCCTCCCACAAATTAAGGTTAGGGGTCTTCCCATAGTACTTCTATGCTTATCTGCTCATAGCCCTTATCACATTTTAGTATATGTGCTGCCGAAGCGAGCACCCCCTTATCACATTAATAGTCATCTCGTTCCCCAGATTTTGAGCAACGAGTCTTGTTTGTTGCTAAAGTCCTATCACCTGGCATAGGGCCTGACACTCAGGCTCTCAAGTGGTTGTTGGATGGTTACACTGTGAATCGGGAACAGGATCCCTGCACAAAATCACTGCCATGGTGTGTGTGTGTGTGTGTGTGTGTGTGTGTGTGTGTGGTGGGGGCGGGGGGGGGGGTTGGGACTCAGATGAGACTGTTTTATAGATTGCTCTAAAAGTGAGGGGGGCTGGTTAATTTTATCAGAAAATGTCTAAAAACCTTTAGGTCAAGATTCCCAATATATGCCCTAAGATACACAAGAGCTCATAAAAATCCTAACAGAGCTATTTTATATATTACAAAAATCATAATGGAAATGGCACATATATCTGAGATAAAGCCAGACCAATAACAAAGGATAAAGTTGTTTGCTTTTGGTTAGACTATCAGCTCAGAGTAAAATAGGTTTCACATGATGATCAAAAGCTCAGGTCGGCTGATAATGTATCATAGGAATTTCTGAGACAGGATAGGCCAGATAATCTGGCCATTTCTAATTTCCTGGGGGAAAAAAGTGTATCCTAAACAAAAGATGTCCATAAAGTTTTGTGAAAAGATTGGGATTCTTGGGGCTTACATTCTTCATTATAGGGAATACTAGTTTCTGTAACTGCCTGAATTAGTATGTGTCTTAGACCAGGGACCTGATCCAAGATCTTTGGAGCGTGGGGAGTTTGAGTCATAGACTCAAGGGTCTTGATAATTTGTCCAGGGCCAAGGCAAGATTCTCAAGAAGATACTGTGTGGTAGGAAAGAAGGTGCTGCCTGTCTCATGGCAACAAGTGAAGATGGGCCCATCCAACAAGGGCTAAACTTTATTGATTTATTTTTTAAAGTTTACTTATTTTGAGAGAGAGAGGGAGGGCCAGAGAGAAAGGGAGAGAGAATCCCATGCAGGTTCCGCACTGACAGCATGGAGCCCAATGCGGGGCTTGAACCCATGAACCCGTGAGATCATGATCTGAGCCGAAATCAACAGTTGGAGGCTTAACCAACTGAGACACCCCGGTGCCCCAAAAGGGCTAACTTTAAAAGAAGGAAAAAAAAAAAAAAAAAAAAAAAAAGAAGGAACTGGTTTTGTTGCTTCTTTTGGAATTTCAAGTCAGACATTTTTATGTTGTGTGTATTTTGTTGGGGGGGGGCGGGGGGGAGTTTTTTTTTTTAAGCTAAACTCTTTCTGAAAATGTCTTTCTGGTTTCATACTAAAATAAAAAGTCAGAACACAAATATTCGCATGCCTACTAAATAACAGGAATGATTGGGTATTTCCACATATATGGAAATGTCTCATACACAAGAGGGGATAGTTTGTCTAAACTTGGATCGATACTTTCAAGAGGAGAGTGCCTCAGGGGTACCTCATTCGAGAAGCAAAGAGAATTAAGACCAAGAGAAGGTGGGAGAATCTAGGACAACTATCCAGTTGCTCCTTCTTATCTACGCATTCCTTTGTAGTGTTTTATAAGGAAGGCCCTCCCTAACAGTGGGTTCTCAGGCTACTATAAATTTGCATTATCTGGTGTACTTCCCTCGCAGCATGCTTCACTGGATGCATCACAATAAAACCTGTGCCTGACTAAGGAACATTAAGTATGTACCATGGGTGGGAAAGTAAGACTACTGTGTGTGTTTTTAGATAGCTCCAATCTATTCCTCAGGTTTTTCAACTGTTTTCTACAAAAAATAAGAAAGAGACAATGACTGCTCAACAACTGCTTAATAATTCCTTCCTTCTACCCGTTCTGGATGTGTTCGCATACTTTCAAACCCTCTGTCTTTCAAATCTAGACAAACTATTTTAAAAAATAAAATCCATCTTTTTATGACCAAAGTGTCACTTGATTAGTTAACCCTATTTTCTTCTGACTCAGAGAAAGCTGATGACCCAGCTGGAAGGTAAGCGTGTGACTCACTCTGCAGAGTGCTGGCACGCAATGCCCTGTGAGTAGGGAAAGCAGTGGTCTGCAAAGTTCTTTAACATTCCATGGTGTAATGACACAGAATCATGTTCTGACTGTGGTGTACTATGTCGCCTAATGTCACCCTTCTTTTTAAATCTGAATTCTTGTAGGTTAAAGGAATGATGATAACAACAGTCTTTGACAAGTGAAATCTATACTTAATTCTGCATCCCAAAGAGTCTAATTCTTACCATCAACATGAAAGGTTTTCTCTGAAACTTATACTTGATATGCTTTCTAACACAGAAAAAATCGTTTTTTGGAAAGACTCACCCAGCAAAAACTCTATAGCCTATACAAAATAACATCAAATGAACTTCTGAGAGAGTCATTTTTGCTTCAGTTTGTTCTCTGATCATCATATTATATAGGAATAGACATAGAACATTTCATAATTCTTTTCTAGGTTGGGTTGGGGTGAAAGGGGAAGATCTGGAAAATCAAGAGTATATTAACTCCAATTTTGGCACATAATTATTCAAATAAAATTTTAATGATTTCAGTCAATACAACTGAAAATGTAGTGTCATAAAGGGCATTTCCTGCTAAATTTCAAAATACAGCTTGTGGGCCATTTCTGAGCCGAAGCATCAAATCCTACCGAGTATTCAGTTTATTAACTAAGACGACAGATACTATCATGGTAGGAGGAGGGGAAGAGCAATGATCAACTCACACAATTTGGCTAAGAAAAAAAAAACAACAAAACAATGTAAATAATAAAATAGCTACAGATATTAGTAAAATAAAAATGCAATCTCAAATATCTGTCTCTTAAATTACTAGAAAAGAAATTACAGATAAAGTTACAGCAAATACAGTCTTCACAGATCTGGGTAACTTTATTTGCAGTTTATAGTGATTTTTAAGCCCTATATCCAATGAAACCATTTTTAAAAGCTCTATGAGGAAGGGAAATTTAGATGTCTATTACCCTTTACTTTAAAAAAGAAAAAAAAAAAGCTTAGATTTCTGAATGAGCAAGATTCACTTTTGCAGGTAGAGGCCCTGCTTCTTCATGGTCTTCAGCTTTAGATCTAACAACCACAAGAGAGGAAGCTGGATATCTGTTTAGCTTTTGTTCGTTCACAAATTCCAAGTCACCATAGATACTCAGCTTCTGCAAAAGAAAATCAATGCGTATTACAATAGTTAAGAACCTCTCTGAGTACATCCTCAAATAGTAATTTAATCTACAGGTATTTGGTAAAACAAAAACAAAAACTCTACCGACATCCTCAAGAATGAAGAATGCTTTTACTCAATGTTACTGATAAGTGACTCAGCTCCCAATGGATGGCCAAAGAAAACTTTTCCATATGTCCCAGCTTAAAATACATAGAGGTATAGCAACTGAGTATCAAGAAAAATTGCTCAGGTTTCAGTGGACATAAATCTGACATGCTGTGGCCTCCTTAAACCCCAGAACTAACAGGCGCTAATTTGCTCTGGGGCACGGCGAGAGAGATACTTTCACGACCCTAACGGCATTTAGACCTTGAAGCAGTGACCAGGACCGGTTTCAGTGATCTCAAACATCCACATGGAAGAAGCTACCTAGAACAGGGTAAAAGTGTAAAATGTGTGCAGAGAAATGAATGGGAGTATATGGACACTCTGTAACCAGTAGGTATACTGATTTTGTGACTACTCTGAATTCTCAAATTCCAATTAAATATAAGGGTACAACAGAGAGCTTTTCAAGTGTTAATTGATAAGTTTACCATCCAAGTATCCTTTATGAAAAACAACTACTTAAGAAAGTACTCCAGCAAAATAAAAGAATTCAAGAAAGCCAAACACACCGAATACAAGAAACAATAGCAGTTGATATGACTTAGAAAATGAGAAGAAGGCTAGAACAAAACAATAAAAGGTTCCATTAAGCAGAGATATTTGGAAGATTCTCTTGGGAAAATTTTAAGTAATTCAGGTTTACATTTGCTTTTATGTGACTCTAATCACCACTGTATTTGGTTCTATTTTGCATATTTACATAATCATATTGTAAATGCTATCTACTGGATTTTAATGTTTTTAATATTTTTTAAAAGTTTTTATTTATTTGAGAGATACAGAGAGAGTATGATCAGGGGAGTGGCAGAGAGAGAGAGGAAGAAAGGAGAATCCCAAGCAGGCTCCATGCTGTCAGCACAGAGTCTGACGAAAACTCACAAACTGTGAGATCATGACCTGAGCTGAAATCAAGAGCTGGAAGCTTAACCGACTGAGCCACCCAGGCACCCTATTTTTATTTTTGAGAGAGAGCGAGTGAGAGAGAGCGAGAGCACACATGTAGGGGTGGGGGGTGGGTGGGAGGAGGGGCAGAGAGAGAGGGGGACAGAGGATCTGAAGCAGGCTGTGCACTGACAGAGAGCCTGATGTGGGGTCTACCGAACCATGAGATCATGACCTAAGCCAAAATCGAACACTTACCGACTGAGCCACCCAGGCGCCCCTGGATTTTTATTTTTCAAACTAATCTATTAGAAAAGCACAGAGGGATATATAAATAATTAATATTTACATTTTATTGTCAAGGGTCATAATAACTAATGAAAACTGAGAGATAGACTACGGGAAGAAAGGAGAAGGTAAGGAAGTAGGAGGAGTTCAAGTAAATCACTAGAAGTATACAAAATTCACATTACAAAAACAAGAGCATGGAGAGACAAGGTGAGGTGGGACAGAGTATAAGTGAACCAAGTTCCTCATTCTTCAGTAGGAAGACCTTAGATGATGTCTGAAGTTGATAAAACAAAAAATGGAAGATAAAATAGAAGATCAAAGACAAAAATAAAAATGGAAGATAAGATTAAAAAGTGGCAGCTACTTGGAAAAATTATTAAACTATTAACTGGTTTATCTTAGAAGTGAAGAAAAGGAAGACAATTTAATTCACATGCATTATTACTTCTACAAGTTAAAAAGTAAATTAATAAATATGTATTTGGGTTTTAGGCCTCGTTCTGCCACTAACCAGTTATGGGATCGTGGATAAGTTACTTAAATCTCTCAAACTCAGTTTCTTAACAGAATTTGCATTTAAAAGCTGTGGCATTTACACTGTTTTCTGATTTTCTGACTCTTATCAGACTTAATACTTCAGAACAGCACGGTTTTTGGTCTTTTTTAAGTTAAAAAAATAATGCTTATTACAGTTTTTTTTTTTTAATTTATTTACTTTTAGAGAGAACACAAGCAGGGGAGGGGCAGAGAGAGAGGAAGAATCCCAAGCAGGCTCTGTGCTGACGGTGCAGAGCCTGACTTAAGGCTTGAATTCAGGAAACTACGAGATCATGACCTGAGCTGAAATCAAGAGTCTGATGCTTAACTGACTAAGCCACCCAGGTGCCCCCTTATTACAGTTTAAGACATATTTACTCTACTTCCCAGGTCTTGGAAGCCTTTATCATTCCATCTTGATCATAATATTCTCAATTGTATCTCTAGTGCCTTGAACAGAGCTTGGCACATATCAAGTTACTCATAAATGTATGTGATATACTAACATGAATGTTATTAGGAGTCTTCTAAAAGCCTTTTTTCTTTGTAGAGAACTGGATCTTATTTTGCAGTGAGAATTCTGAACAAAATAAACAAAACCCCCCACAACATACATCCAAACCTAATGTCAAATGTGGGAATAAATAGGGTTTGAGGCCCTTGGATACTGCCTTAGAAAGACAGGAGAGGAAAAAAACCCACTAGGTATCAGCAGAGGGAATGAGGTAGCCCAGAGCCACTCAGGGCTACTAGGAGAGCCATGGGGACACTATGCTGAGGGCACAACTTCTGCAAGCAGAAACTCCTCATCTACTTTTTTTTTTTTTAATTTTATTTTAATGTTTATTTATTTTTGAGACAGAGAGAGACAGAGCATGAACGGGGGAGGGTCAGAGAGAGAGGGAGACACAGAATCTGAAACAGGCTCCAGGCTCTGAGCAGTCAGCACAGAGCCTGACGCGGGGCTCGAACTCATGAACCGCGAGATCATGACCTGAGCCGAAGTTGGACGCTTAACCAACTGAGCCACCCAGGCACCCCCTCATCTACTTCTTCCACGCGAGAGGCATCCTCGTCACCCTCAAGGGGAGGCTCTCATCAGGAAGAGCAGTACTGGGTTCCTGTGCTGCCACTTCATCTGTATCAATGCCTGGGCCTAGTTTGACCATGAGGTAGAGACAGCTGGAGTGGGCCTGGGGATCCTCAAGTCGCAGGCCAGAAGACAGGAGTGGAGTTTCAAATACTAGCGCCACCAGATCCTTGACAACCTTATCATTCTTATGTGCCTCTGCCTTTTGGTGCAGTGTCTGCACAATGGGGTGGTCAGTGTTAAGCTCCAGGGGCTTTCTGGCCATCCTATTGCCCATTGTAGAGTTACCCCAAAGTGCCTGGGATATGATCTGTTCCGCGTTAGCTAAGTGCATTAGTCATAATGCAGCAGGG
Organism: Leopardus geoffroyi; assembly: GCF_018350155.1. Lineage (NCBI taxonomy): Eukaryota > Metazoa > Chordata > Mammalia > Carnivora > Felidae > Leopardus > Leopardus geoffroyi. The sequence continues at coordinate 43,769,475 of NC_059328.1, forward strand.
TGAAGACGTAAGCCTACTGGAAACTGTCACCTTCTTATCCAAGATTTCTTTCATGAGTTTGCAGAGGTTCTCAAGCTTGGCCTTACTCTCCTCCATTTTCTTCTTCTCCTCTTCATTCTCAGGTAGCTCACGCCCTCCTTGGTAACTGAGACCAGACTTTTCACATCAAACTCCTTGAGCTGCTACGTGCAGTATAGTCAGTAGGCTCAGTCATCTACCTTGAAGCCCTGCTTCCACATTTGCTCCACAAGAGCAGAGTTGACAACCTGCTCTTTGTTCTCACCAGTGATGTAACAGATGGACTTCTGGGTCTCCTTCACGTGAGAGACATATTTTGACAGAGAACTCACCTCATCTCTAGACTGGGAGGTGTGACAGTGCAGCAGCTCGGAAAGGAGTTGCCAATTAGTCAAGTCTCGAAGGATTCCAAGTTTTAACTTTTTAGAGATTGGCTCATACAATTTCTTATAATTCTCCTTGTCTTCTGCCAGCTCAGAGAAGAACTCAAGGAACTTATTGACAATGCTTTTGCAAATGACCTTCGAGATTTTGCTCTGCTGCATTCTCAGGAGATGTTGAGGGGCAGGTACTCAGAGGCAACCACAACCATGGATGAAGTTGAGATACTCCCATAGCAACTCATCACAGCTGTTCATAATGAACAGATGGCAGATGGAGAATTTGTTATTTTTCTTTTTACTCTTGCTTTCGGAGGTCAAAAGGAGCCCAACAGGGGATGAACAGCAATGCTCTGAATTCCAATTCATCTTCTAGAGGTAAGTGCTTGATTACCAAGTGGTCTTCCCAGTCATTGGTAAGGCTCTTGTAGAACTCTGCATATTCCTCCTGGGTGGTATCCTCAGGTTTATGGTCCAAATGGGCTTAGTCTTGTTCAGTTCTTCCTGACAAATATATTTCTCCTTAGTCTTGTTTTCTTTTTGTTGTCCTTCCTGCTATCACTCCTCCTCATCTGAGCCTACATCTCCAGTCTTCGGCTTCCCCTCATTATCCTTATCTTCTTTCTCACCTTTCTCTTCCTCTGCCTCATTATCAATGATTTCTCTCTCTTGTTCCTTCTCCAAATAAAGGGTGATAACATAACCTACGAACTGTGAGTGCTTCTTCACCACTTCTTTGACCTGACTCTCCGAAGTACTGTGTCCGGTCTTAAAGTAGAGGATCACTTCGGTAGCCTAGCCAATGGGCTCACCATGGTCTGCATGTACAGTGAAGGAGCCTCCAGCAGAAGATTCCCAAGCATACAACTGCTCATCATCATTGTGCTTTGTGATCACAACCACTTTCTCTGCTACCAGGGAGGCAGAATAAAAGCCAACACCAAACTGTCCAATCATGGCGATGTCTGCACCAGCCTAAAGAGCCTCCGTAAATGCTTTAGTACCTGACTTGGCAATGGTTCCCAAATTACTTATGAGGTCAGCTTTGGTTATGCCAGCCTGTGTCCACCAGAGTTAGCGTTATGTTCCTTGGGACTGAGATGTCAATTTTCAACTTTTTAGCACTGTCCAACTTGGAAGGGCCTGTCAGACTCTCATAGTGAATCTGGTTCAAAGCATCAGAAGCATTACTGATCAACTCCCAGAGGAAAACTTCCTTGTTGGAATAAAAAGTATTGATGACAAGAAATAAGAATCAGGCAATTTCTGCCTGGAAGGCAAAAGTCTCCATCTTCTCCACTCCATGGTACACTATCTCAGGCACCATAAAGGAGAAAAGCTACACGCACTACAGACCAGGGCGGGCAGGGACTGTGTCTGGCTCACACTCTGCAACAAGGCTGCATAGGAGTTGCTCAAGAGAGATAAAACCCTTTCTAACTGACCGCATGAAATCAGAGTATTACGATCTTGAAAAATAAGAAAAAAGGAAGCACGCAGATGGGAACACTGAACAGCATCTATATCACCATCTGTTGCAACAGAAAATTTCCCTCTGATCTCTAGGAATGAATAATCCAATACTGCTACATCCTGGTCTCACATGTCAAGTTTGACCTTCCTGACAAGGGCCACTATGAATGACGACTCTTTATCTTAAATGGATAGCTCAACAAGAGAAAGCGTCATGCCATGAAATTTCAAAAATGACATAAAAAATGTGAAATAGGAAAAAAGGAGAGAAAAGAGAATCAAAATCTTTATAAATGACACTGCTTTAAGATCAACCAAACAAATGAAATTCTTTGCCAACTCTTTCTGGTCATTATAATCAAATGATAAATGATGAGTACCTACTATGTGCAAAGCAGGCTAAAGATAAATTATTACAGAGCTTTCCTAAATAAGAAAAACAAAGCTGCCAGTAAGTTTCTAAGACCACACTCTTGACCTTTATTACCACCATTTTAAGCTTTGTTTGTAGTGATCGAAAAGGAAGCTTTTTATATTTCATGTTTGAGCTCTCAGATACCAGATCAGTACTGAAGAGAGACTCTCAGCAGGCTTATGATTTCCTACAAACACACAGGATTATATATGTAAGTAATTTAACAACATATAAGTAACATGGCTCACACGTGAGTTATACTTGTGGAACTTAAAATGAAGTCTCCTGTTACTATGGAGAGGGGTCAGAAATAGTTTGTGTTTCAATAATAAAATCAACAAAAAGGCTTTATGAAAGTAAAGTTTTAAAATAGGTGGCTTTTGGCCAAGAAAAGCGAGTAATTTTTCTAGTGCTAAGTTTTCAGCTATTTTTTACAGTAAATAGAGGAACAAATACCAGGGACAGAGATATTTTGAAACAAGAAACAAAATATTAACAATACGTATTAAAAATTATTATTATTAAAAATTTTTTAACATTTATTTATTTTAGAGACAGAGAGAGCACAAGCGGGGGAGGGGCAGAGAGAGCCAGAGACAGAATCTGAAGCAGCATGGAGCTCGACACAGGGCTCGAACCCACAAACCATGAGATCATGACCTGAGCCGAAGTCGGACGCTTAACCGACTGAGCCACCTAGGTTTCCCAATATTAAAAATTATTTGTGCTGAAAAGAAATCTGCTAAAATGGAAACACCATGATAGTTTTGGATGGTGACTGACTTTTTTGTTTCTTTATACGTACTTTACAAATTTCGACAGTAAATATATGCAATTTTTATAATGAGAAAACAATAGTTAAAACTACATTATTACTTAGCCAAAGTTTGGATTCGCATTACAAAGTAAAGCCTAAGAGCAGAGAATCTAAGCGGCTGTTTTCCACGTTTTTCTAGAAAATCTATTTTCTTAGAAAAGCACAGGTCCTTTGAAGATGGAGCCATAATTTTGATTGTTAAGGATATGCAGTAGACTTCTAGAGAGGGGTGAGAAAGTAACATCCATATGGCAGGTATCTGGGGGGAATATACCAGCTGCCCACAGGACTCTGCGTGGTGCTGATGCCTTAGGTTTTATGATCACAAACATGTGGGGGCATATGTGGCAACAAGTGAGGTGTTTCCCCAAAGAACTTGGAAAACTGGAGAGAAAATTTCTCACAGAATTAAAGCTATACAATCAAAACAAAATTTATCAGAGCAGAGACAACACCTGAACAGAAGAGAAGATCCAGAGTCATCTAAAAGGGAGGGAAAGAGCCCCAGGTCTATAAGATGTAACCAAAGCCACGATGAGAAGCGGTCATCTCCACTAAGTCAAGTAAGGCGATAAGAGAGGAAAAACTATGAAATATCCACCTATGAACTGTTTGGATAGGAGAGAATTTGAAGATCCTGGCGCAAAAACATGAACCACGTGGTCTGGGTGGTATCTATCTTCCTAGTGTCAAAGAGGTCCCACGGGGAGATCAGTCCTGAGATGAACTACATAATCAACTCTGCTGTTTATGATTTCAGGCTAACTAAAGACACTTCAGGGTACTAGCTTTGGAGTCAGATTCCCCGGGTTTAAATTCTGGTTCCACCACTACTGGTAGGTGACACTGGGGAAATTAAACACTCTCTTTTACAGTCTTCCTACCTGGGAAATGGGAATGATAACAGCAGCCATCTCACAGAGTTCCTGAAAGGACTCCATGTGCCAATTCAGGTAAAACACCTAGAAGGGTGTCTGTGAGAAAGTGCTCAACGTCAGTCAGGCCTGGGGACCAGGATCCAGCTTGTGGTGGACTTACAAAGTCCATTCTGCCCGAGGCCAGCCATTCAGTCCTTCCCGGCAATCTCCAGACCAATCTCTATGGAATCTTGGGGGAAATCTCTATGGAATCTCTATGGGGAGTAAGGAGAAGGAGCTGTGCTGACATACAAAAAGCAAGGAACGAAGTGCCACAGGGTGGGTGGGGATCAACAAAGATTTAGTAATAGAGGTTTGTAGCTTTGTTGTCACGAGGGTTTAGAGAGAACATGGGGCAGCTCTAAAGGAACAGGCCAAGGCATTCCTATGTTACATAAGTAATTTCGGTCTTATCAGGAATAAAAAAAATGATTAAAATATGGACAACAGAACTGAACAAGAACACAAGTAGATAATGTAGCCAGAGGATGTTATTAGTATATTCATATCATAAACAGATGAGTTCTATAGAAATTTACTCATTCTCTAATACTTCCACAGTTCAAGGTTCTTCCTAATCCTAACTTTATTCATTTTGTTTAATTTCCTAAGTTCTTTTAATTAAGTCAATTCCTTACAGTCCGTCACTGACAGCTTATTCTTGCCTGTACTTGGGAAAATTATCCACCCTCCTCTCTCTGCTAACCTATACCTTACTAGCCATTTTCCAAAATTCAGGTCAAGACCCCCATTATCCAAAAGCCCTCCCTGACAATCTCTGCACATAGACTGTGCTTTCCTTAACACTTTATACGTTTCCTATTTGTGCCACCTTATTAGCCATGGGAAAGGTGGTATGTATACAGGAAAAAAAACAGGAGTCGCAAGTCAAAAGACATGAGCTGAATTCCAGCCTCAATATTTTCATAGCTGTGCAAATCCAGGAAAGTCACCTAGACTTTGTAAGCCTATTTACTCATCTACAAAATGGATAAGAAAACCTGCTCCAGAGTATTGCTAGACATAGAAGATACATGAAAATATTTTGAACATTTTAAAGAACTCTAAATGTTAGTTACCAACATTATCCTGTCCCAGTTTCTAGCTGCTTGTATCACACAGTATCTTAATAAAAAATATGAAATATCATAATCATTACTCATGTGTAACCTTATATTAAATAAAACCTATCTTTAAAAACTACCTTTCTAGTCTATTCAGATAAGGCTATTATTGTTCAAGCACCATGGTAGGCACATCCTAACTATTTATTTGATTCTATTTTAATTTCTCTTTCTTCTTTTAAGTCTTTTTCTATTACACTTTGGAGGCACAGGAAAACTAAAATTTATTTCAGTTGGATTTGATGTCAACAGACATTATTATTCTCTATACAGTCACATAAATAACTTTCTTTTCTTGAAAGCTAAGTTGAGTCACCAAATTATAGCCTTTTTCACAAACAAATATCCTTTACACAGTTAGGTTTCTTGGGCCAGTTAAATTTTAATTACCAAGGAAGTCACAATTGTCTTCCACCTCTGTCAGGGTTAGATAACAGCACACAGTAACTCAAAACCAAATACTCCAGCCATGTCACTTCTAAAGCAGCAATTCCTGCTGAACATCTGTGGCAATTAATTTAAAATTTTAAGTAGTTCTACAAGTCTTCCTTCTTACATATCACCTTAGAAACTGGTATCACCAGGTTCTCTCTATGCTCAAAAAACCAGGGAAAGAGAGAGACACCTTACTCAAACCAGCCAACATATGTGTCACTCTGGTAGCATCACAGAGAACTGGGAACAGTGATTCTTCTGCTGCAAACCTGCCATTTCCATGTGTGCCGACACGCATCTGTGTGATTAAAACCACCTAATCTTCTCTCATTCCATTAACAGAGAGGCCTTGTTCCTCTAGTTAACAAATAAGGCGTTCAAAACGGTAAATCATATGGCTCATACTTCAAACGGCCAAAGGGCTGGAATTAAATTTACCTCAGAGGGAACGTACTGCTCCACAGCCGTGGCAACAGTTGCACAACAAATCCAGAGCAGTACCATCACCGAGAGGACGAGAGTCGTGGTTAAAATCCATCCAGAGTTACTGAAAAACAAGTTAGTCATGTTAAAATTTCCTAATGTAAAAAGGAGATTCTTAATAATTAAAGGCAATCAACCTGACGTATTTAGTTTAATAATACAATTAAAACTTCACATGTACTACCTTTAAAACTATTTGTTAGATTTTTTTTTAAAACATTTATTTATTGTTGAGAGACAGAGCAAAAGTGGGGGAGGGGTAGAGAGAGAAGGAGACACAGAATCTGAAGCAGGCTCCAGGCTCTGAGCTGTCAGCACAGAGCCCAATGCTGGGTTCGAACCCATGGACCAATTTACAAAAGTGCATCTATTATGAGGCATTCTGTACCCATTATAGCATACCTTAGTAAAGAGATAGTTAAATTTCTCTTATGTTTAAAATATCATAAAATTGGCCAGTTACAAGAATTAGCAACTGGAGTTTTTTCCATAATTGACCTATTGTTTGCCAAACAATAATAAAAACAAAAGTCAAGCTATTTTTAAATATCTAGTAGTCCAGTTCTGAATAAACTGATATTTAAGGCAGGTAGTGTGATTTTCACATCGGTGCTCATCCGATACTGCCTGATGAAAGGTCTACACTTACCACTGTAACCCATTTACTTGATGGTTTGCCAACACTTGAACATGCTAAAGAAAGGTATGTGGAGTCACTGTGTGTGGGCAAAAGAGGTGGACACTGAAAAATGCACTGCATCTAAAAGCAGGGAACGTCTATATGATGTTTTATGTATTCCAATTTAGAAAGATAACAGCAGACAACATTTTTCATGAAAAAAAAAAAAAAACCCAACACCCACTTTACATATCCCAGCCCTAACCCGAGTACTAAGGAATTTCCTTCCACGAAATGAGAAGAATATACTTGGTATCTGGATTCTAGTGACAACTAGTTAAGCCAGAAAACAGGGGCTCAGTGTACAATCAATCTGCTTCTTCAACTTCCACAATAAAACGATCCTACAGATTCTCAACTATCTCTTCTCTCTTCTGTTCAGGAGTTACCACAGCTCTCCAATCTGATCTTCTATCCTTCACATAGAAGCCTCTTCCTAATACTTAGGTTTGATTACTTGCCTGCTCCTATCTAGTTCCTGTCCACCTGGTTTGGTCAAATCCCCGATTCACCTGACTCCCCATACGTAATAATACACTTTATGTATTTAGTACGAAGCCAGCATAACTGGAAAAAAAATTAAATCTGCTACAACTAGCAAAACTCTCTATTCATTATTTAAAACTTATTTCTATTTCCTTTGTCAATCCTCCCTTTGAAGGTATATTCCTTGTATTCTGTATATGAGAGATGTGTATGTGTATGTGATACACAGCAATCACCACTGTTGACTGTTTGCATGTCTGTCTCTACCATATTAGACCTGAGAACTCCATAGAGTCAGAGACTGAAATTCTTTCTTTAGGTTCAAAGTCCCTAACACGGTTCTTGGTACACAATAGACTCTTTGAGAAGAAACGGCAAGTGGAAAAATGAGTTGACCTCAATTTCCATTCTAGAAGCTAAGGGTACCTCCACAACAGCTATACAGTACAATAAAAAGCACTGCAGTGAAGAGCCAGATTCCACTGACTGGCCAGGTGATCTTGCATTCATCATGAAAAACTCATGACCCTTTAGAAAAGACAACTATAGCAGAACAGGACAAGTAAAAGATGTAGGTTTAGAAAAGCTAGGTTTGAACTTTAACATAGTGGGTATATATAACCTTAGGGGTGGGCAATTCACCTCTGACCCACCTACTTATCACAGTGTACTGTTCTGACAGCCAAATGAGCTCACTGAGGGGGGGAAAACATTAAAAAAAAAAAGAGTATTTTTTATTAAAATGTAGAATACTATTATAATTCATGTTTGTGCACAGAAATTTCTAGGCATTAAAACTCTAGTTATAAAGTTACTTCTTTCATAAATTAAACATTTACAAAATTACTTCTAAAATGTTAGATTTAAAAGAACTACATGAAATATAATGATAAAATGCTAAAGAGTGTAAGTCACCAATAAGCTACCAGGTAGTATACTATTGAGAATAAGCTATAACTCAAGATTAGGTGATTACTTAGGTTTCCTAAGAGCAGCAAACTACAACAAAGATCCTAAATATTAGAGAGAGGAAAAATTGCCCATATTCTGCCAAGGTCCAAAGCAGGTTTAGAGATGAAAGGAAGGGAAAATTTAAAGTTAAAGCTCCATTTTCTTACCCAGTCTTTAAAGAATTTGGTAAAAGGTATTAATTTTTAGGTGCCAAATAACCCTACTGATACCTGACAAAACCTGTCGAGAAACTATTTCTATTGTAAGAAATGACAGAAGTGGGCAGTTTAGACTACTGCAGTGTTACACTTGAGACAGAACAGCATATACTGGAGTATACACACCGTGAGGGCAGGCATTGGTTTACCAAATGCTTTGTGTGGTGAGTAGGTGATTATCAGTAAGTGCTCCAGGCCACTGTCTTTATCTTTTTTTTTTTTTTTTTTTTTTTTTTTGGAGGGATGGAGGTGGATATAGGGGGAGAGCTCACATCAGAACTCTATGGAGGAGAAGCAGCATATGTATTTTTTTCATGTTTTTATTTATTTTTGAAGGAGAGAGAGACAGAGCATGAGTGGGGGAGAAGCAGAGAGAGAGAGGGAGACACAGAATTCAAAGCAGGCTCCAGGCTCTAAGCTGTCAGCACAGAGCCCGACGTGGGGCTTGAACTCACAAACTGTGAGATCATGACCTGAGCCGAAGCCAGGCGCTTAACCCACTGAGCCACCCAGGTGCCCCAGATGGCTATGTAGATAAAAACAAAATCCAACCCCAAACCATTCAGACATACTTTAAAGCTTATTTTAAACGTCTGGAGAAGCACATTTCTTAACATAATAAATCAAGGAATCTTAACAACAACAAAAATGCTTTGGTATTGTGAAAAAAACTACCTGCTTGGGTTTTATTACAGTAGTATGTTACCTTTTAATAAAACAAACTAAAATATCCCAAAGTACAAGTTTGGTAGGAAAAGGGTTTTAAAAAAGTTTTTTACTTTTGAGCAGCTTGTATAATTTTATTTTTTCATATTTTACTTATTTTGAGAGAGAGGGAGAGTGTGTGCGCGCACGAGTGGGGAGAGGCAGAAAGAGAGGGACAGAAAATCCCAAGCAGGCTCTGCGCTGTCAGTGCAGGGCCCAATGCAGGGCTTGATCTCACGTACCAGGAGATCGTGCCCTGAGCTGAAATCAAGAGGTGGATGCTTAACTGACTGAACCCCCAGGTACCCCAAATATAATTTTAAAATAATAAAAAGGAATGCATCTGCTACAAGCCAGATTCTATCTCCTCTACATATAAATAAACAGGAATACGTACAGAGAGAGACATCTTAAAAAGCCATCACTTTCTCCATCTTCAAGATAGTTCCTATGTGTTTGAGAACTTCTCATTTGCAGATCTGCTGAAATAACAAGGTACAATTTATGACATCCTGTATCTCAAGAGCTAGCCTCAGATGACTACCCCTAGATACGTTCACTGTACAGACACCCAGTTGTTTTTATAAGTGTAATCTGATACGTTGATAATGAATGCAAGTTCCTCCGGCACATTAAAAACCAAATGGATACTCTACCACGTTATGGATTTCCTATTTTATTTCCAAATTCTTACTGACGTTGCTTTCTGTTTAATTACATTCTGTTTAATTCTAATTACAAAATAATTAGAAAATTAATTAAATCAGTATCTAAAATAAGGTATGAGCCAGTACATTTTAAAAGGTGAGCTCAGCTTTAGGTTGATGTTTTATATTCCTGTAAGTTAAAATTTATTTCTAGTCTAAAAGTAAATAGAACAGGAACTCACACCTTCGGGCTGATTTCACTGTTTGGTTAGCATATTATGAAATATCACAATATCTTACTAGTTTATAGTCAAAATATCCTTCAAAGCCAATTACATGTTTTTATACTATTGGTTCTCAAAGTGTGATCCCCTGACCAGCAGCATCAACAAAATCTGGGAACTTGTTAGGAATGCAAATTCTCAGGTCCTATCCCAGATCTAGTAAACTGGAAACTTGGGAAGTGGGGCTCAGAAATCTGTTCTAACAAGCTCTCCAGATCCTAATGCAAGCTAAAGTTTGAGAACCACTGTTTAAGAGTTATTTGTCCACTTTCTATTAGTGTAAGAATAATCATACAACTAATTCCAGACCACAACCAGATTTGCTAATGTTGTTATCCCAAGCTACTGGAAATAAAACTTACAGGACATTTTGCTTAGCGACGATTCTTTCAAATTTGTAGGCTCTTGCTCCAACTGTGGTGCATACTGGATTTCTGGCTTAGACTAAAATGATAATGAAAGCAATTAAGCCATTTGTACTTCTTATGCTTTTCTAAGTAACAAGTTCCATAACACATCATCTGTATAAACATTTGAATTGAGAAAAAGTAACAGAAGTATGGTATAAAAAATAAAACACATTTACCACAATATATTTTAATTGCACTTCCTAAACATCAGATCGAGTGCCTTGCAAAGAAACAGACAGATTTCTGGCATCATCGAGTATCTAGTCAGTTTAACTTTCTGACAACATTAAAAAAATTAAAAAGCAGGGACAAATGACAACATACTGCATTAAATATCATACCCTGCAAAAATGAGTTCTAATTCTAGTTGAAAAAAGAATAATTTAGCAGGCTGCTGAAATTTTGGGCTACACTAGTATTATCTCTATTTTTCTCATCTGAAACATTCCATTCTTCCCTCAGTATGAGTAACTCATACATTATAGCTAAACACTCCATACTTTACATCCTCTATGGAGCACAGACCCCCTGGAGAGGGGGTTTCTCCATTGTAGTTACACTTGATACAAAGAAACAAAGCTAATCTCACATCCAATCAGGAATGAATGAAGGCTCTACTCTCACATTCATCTCAAGCTTTAAAAGCTAATTAGCTTTAGGACACAGAACTTATTCACAAATTTAAAGAGAAAAAAGTCCTTCTGTGTTTTACTTATTACCAAATTATGTACAGAGGACCCAAGAACTCAGGATAGTGCTAAAAATTACATGGTAGCCTTACAGTGAGCCATTCTATTAGCAATATTAAAAGGTTTACTTTATTACATGGGGTAAAGTGCCACAACATAGTTTGTGGTACATTTGAGGAATTTAAGTACCAAATTAAAAGGAAGATAGCATGGTAGGGTGTGATATACGCCTGAGAGCGAAAAGTGACCTGTCTTAAGTCTAATTCTGTTGCCTACTGGCAGGGTGATCTTAAAAAGTTAGACTGTTTCCTTATCAATAAAATAGGGATAATACAACCTCAGGAAGGTATGCAAAGATTTGAGATAATATATGTAAATGCCTAGTACCTAAGAACCTTCAAGAAAAGCAGCTATTATCATCACATCACATGGTAAATAATGAGGTAGGAGAAAAGTTACTTCTCTAGGAGGCAATATGCTTCTTTAACAAGCTCTTACAAGAATTATGAGAAAAAGCACTATAAAAAGCTAAAAATTATGTCATATTGCTTTTCTTTAATATCCGTATGGGATATATAGACATGCCATTATTTACATTCAAAGTATATTTATTATTCTTATCTCTCATATCTAGTGGTTTCATTTCATCAATTTAACCACTATAAAATTTAGAAGACTCAGAATTCTTGTTAGATAAGGATCAGCGGGGCTTCCACAGGCTTCCAATGGGTAGACAGAAGAATAAGTCACACTGTGCCCTGATGCCCAATGTTTTAATGTAGGTCAAATTAGTAATTATTATTTGATGATGTATATGGCTCTATGCCAAGACATTCATTTAAGACACGTACATTTACTCTTGTCAGTATTTAGATGAATCTATGAAGCATAGTCATTACCTGGAATATCACTATTTTTCCATCATCAGCTTGAAGATAGAAAGTCCAGGAAGAGGTTATGAAGCTCTGTGCAGAGTCCATCATGTCGCTCCAGAATGACCTTACCAGAGTTAGAGGGAAAAGTAGATGCATTTTTGGCATCAGGGACATGAGCTTCAAAAAAATAAAATAAAATCATATATTATTTTTATATATGTATATTCAAGAGAACAAACTTAATCAACATTCCTCAAATCCTGATTGAGACAGAGAATAAAAAGTTAAGTGATTCTACTAGCATTAAACTCTTAGTTATCTATGCAAATTAACTGTGATAAAGCTTAATATCCCAGGCTACTTTATCACCAAACACACATATAAACTACCTGTCACCTCTATCAGGCTTTTGAATTAGGTCCCAAAATACATTTTGGAGAATCTTAAGATTTGATTAAAAAAGGATTAGCAAGGACTCAAGAGATAGAAGGGGGAGGGAGAAATTATACGATCCTCATCTTTGATGTTTTCATGTAAAATAAATCATTCTAGGGGCGACTGGGTGGCTCAGTCAGTTAAGCATCTGACCTCAGCTCAGGTCATGATCCCACCATTTGTGAGTTCGAGCCCTGCATTGGGCTCTGTGCTGACAGCTCAGAGCCTGGGGCCTGCTTCAGATTCTGTGTCTCTCTCTCTCTCTCTCTCTTCAGATTCTGTGTCTCCCTCTCTCTCTCTCTCTCTCTGCCCCTCCCCTGCTCACACTTGCATGCACTTTCTTTCTCTCAAAAATAAATGAACATTAAAAAAATTTAAAATAAATCATTCTACAATGAACGCTGATGGAAAAGGGGAAGGAAAAAAATCAATCAAAAGAGTATATGCATAAAATGTAAGACATCTGATAATAGGGCAGGGTGAGGGGAGTATTTATGGGCTATATATATTCAGCTCCTAATATATTAGCTACTCATTTTAACATTAATTGGTTTCATGTCCCCATTCCCCCAGTTCTGACTTCTTTGCTTATTTATTAGCAGCAGTGGGCCCCTCTAGAGCACAAGTATGAGATACCATTTGCTGAACTCTAGAGATAGCTTTCGTTCTGCTGTATTTCAAGAGAGGCATTACGGGGTAAGAGATCAGTTTTTAGAATCAAAAGACCTATATTCATGATCCAATTTCCCCACTAATAGCTGTGAAATCTTTCATTGATTAATTCACCAAACAAGTATTCACTGAGATTATAAATTCTAGGATATCAGGGACCATGTGTATTTTATACATCAACGTACACCTGTGTTTAATCTGTGTAATCTATATAGGACAGAGGTTAAAAATAGGGTAATACATGTATATGGAGAGAGGCACCTAACCCAAACCAGAGTGAGAAGTGGTTAAGGCTTCACACAGGAAATGACACCTGCCCTGAATCAAAGGGATTCAATAGAAGGATGGAGAATAGAAGAAACAGAAGCACGTAATAACTCATCATACTGTAAAAATTAAGAACTGTCCACTACGTATACAATTAAGAGAAAAAAAACGACTTAAAAATTAGAAAACATGTTTAACATTAATCATAATAAGAGAAACATAAATTTAAACTACCTTAAAAGTGGTACATTTTCAGGAGTCGGGGAAGGGGGGAAGGAGGAAAGGAGTGGGTAGGGGATTTCTTTTTGGGGTGATAAAAATTCCTGGAATTAGACAGTGATGATGGTTGCATAACTTTGTGAATATACTAAAAACTACTGAATACTTTAGAAGGGTGAATTTTATAGTATGTGAATTATATCTTGAGTTAAAAATTGGTAAAATTCCACAAAGAGCAATTTTGCTCTATTTCTCAAAATTAAAAATACAGATACCTCTTACTCAGCAATTCAACTGGTTTTATTCTATTCGTATAAATGTGCAAAGTAGGCAACATCGCTTATAAATGAAAAAGATTAGAAACAAGGTACATTTCCAAATAAGAGACTGCTTAAATAGACACATCTATAATGGATTATGCAGTAAAAAAAAAAAAAAAAAAAGAATGATTAGACATTCTTTGTGTATACTTGTATTTTAAAAAAAGAAAGAATATCTGTTTCCTTGTATGTGCATAAAATACCTGTCTTGGTAACACTTGCTACATTAATGGAGAAAAACTGAATGATTAAGAGATACAGGGGTACGAGATATTTCACTACATACTCTTTTTACCTTTTGAGTTCTTTACCATGTAAGTATATTTCCTCTGAACAAATTTTTTCCAGTATGTTTGGAGGACAGAGTATGAGGGGTGGGGAAGAGAGATGACATAAGAGAGGAAATCAGGAGCCAGGCTGTGATAAGTGGTTTGGACTTACTCCTGTACGTAATGGGAGGTACTGGTACTGAAGAATATAATATGGGAGAATAACATGATGAGAGTTCCATTTAGAAAATAAACATCTGAACAAAGACTAAAGGATGGACTAGAAGCGGGTAAAGTGGGAAAATAGTTTGGAAGTTTAGTAATACAGATGAGAAATAATGATGATTTAAGTAAGGAAGTAAGGCAATGGCAGCTGGGGTGGAAGAAAATGACTCTGAACTATCAACTTCTCTGAGCCTCAGTTTTTTCATATGCAAAATGGGGATAATATAGTGGACCGAGAGAAAAAACAAAAGAGATTATGGATGTGAACAGAACTTTTGGAACTTTTAACAGTAAAGCATTATACAAAAGTAATTATGCAGTTGAGTTTTCTATTTGCAAACATACAATTTGTTTGCTGAAAACTAATTATAAAATATAACACTAAAATAGTATCAAGTGGGCGATAAACACTTCAATACAAGTCAGTGCAATTTAAGCAGGCAATTTTGAAAGGCAGTATTGTTTCGTACTTGTTCTTGTCTCAGTTCAGCGAATGGCAGCTGATTCTGGCAACCAAGATGGCAAGCATATTGCTCATCAGATTGGGAATATGCTTCTGTACATGCTGTAAGAGAAAAACAGTCAAATTACAAGGAAAAAGAGAGAGAGGAAAGAAGAAAAGGAGAAAGAAGGAAGAAAAGGGGGAAGGATAGAAAAAAAGGGACTTGGCATTTTATATAAAAATTTCTCATACTTAAAAAGCATTTTATCAATATGAATTCTCAAATTTGGTAATAGTAGCAAATATATTATTTTTAATAAACCCCATATCTTCTACCTCTCACATGTCTGATGTTTCGGGTATAAATCTACTGATTACACACTCAGGCTCAGGCTATATGATAACATTCATAATAAGGGAATCCTCACAGCTAAGGCTGTAAAATGGAAAAAACACAGGTCTGGCATAAGTTTTGGCTCCATACACACTTGGCTGTGTATGTGACCTGGGCTGCGCTGTTTAACCTCTCCAACTATTGACTTCTATATTTTTAAAATGGAAATAGCATCACCTACTTCATGGAGTTGAACAAAACAATATATTTTAATGATCGACACAAATGCATGATATTACTGTAAAGAATTAGATCATTTCGCTGAGAATCAAGGGTATTCCCACGGCAAGGAAAAACAAAACAAAGCAATCAGCCTAACACCCTAAATTCTGAGAAACTGAACTTAGAAAATGTTCTATAGTAGGATTCTGAAGTTGAAATGAGTATATACCCTCTCATTTAGCTCACTAGAGCCATTTCTTTCCTGTGACATAGAACACTTTACCACTATAACAATCTTTTATTTCTTTCCAACCCAGTCATGCATTTGTAATATACTTCTCAAAGGTGTTAGATCATAAACTGAACTGCACTAAGCAAACAAAAAGATGGCCAGTTAGGAGACTGAGCCATAAAAAGTAAGGTTATGATATCAAAGAGACTGGATAGGAGTCATGGCATAGTGATAGGGACAAGAGAGGTACTTCCTGCTACACTGAGGAAACAGCATGATGTAATGAGTGGAGAAAATTCCATTACAGTTCTTTAAAAAGTTAAATGTCAGTTTTGTCTCGATTACAGGCTTCTTTTATTAAACACATCTCTTTCAGCAAAAGGTAAAAACAGTGGTTTAAGAGATGACAAAGACTTTGGTTACTTCTTTTATCGGCATGACCCACAAAGAATACACTATTAAATAGTGAGTCAAAGGCCTGATTCAGTAAAAAAAAAACAAAAACTTGGAGCTAAATTAACTGGCCTATGATTGAAAGGCTTTGGAAAATTATACTATCCACTGAAAAGGTAGTGATGAATTATGAGAAGGGTAATTACTACTGCATTTAAACCAAATGCTTGGTTAAACAAAGGTGTCCTATCCATAGTACAAAATAAATATTGTCTCAACAAACAGAAGTATCCCCTACTTTTCGGAAGTTCATAGCTATTTTTGCTAACCAAAAGAAATCAAAAGAGGATTTGTGCTTTTCAAAAAAGAAAGCGAAAACAGCGTCCAGCAAGTGTTCCGCAGTGAGCCCCCACAGAGGCAGCGCACGCTCAAGCAGCAAGAGCGGCACCACCAACCTCCTTCCCTGGGAACTACACTCAGCATCTCAGCGTCAGGCCACCATGGCTTTGAACTGTGTGAGCATCTGTGTTTTATCTTGATTTATTTTGTGCATCCGTTAGCAAGATGTGTCCTAAAGTATCAGAAAAGCCTAAGAGAGGTTATTTTTTGGGTCTAAAAGCATTCAAAAATTTTTCCATGTAAATTAAGGGGAATTGCTTTGCTTTATGCCATTGTGGCTTATGAAAGGTTTCATAGGAACACTCTACTTTCATACAGCGGGGACTCCTACAGATGAAATTTAAAGCCCGTGAAATTTCTAGCAGCTGCTGCTACAACTCTGACTTCATAATAATTAAAATATGCACGAAATTAGTTTAAACAATATGCTTGCCATTTTCTGAGGAAAAGACATAAAGAGCATAACATAACCCAAAGAAAGCAGAATGTTATATATTGCTGATATCATTAGCATAGCATCTTACCAGATTCACATTCCATTTTGGTCCGATTTAAATCAATTCCATCATCCACAAATTGACAAATTGAAAACAGCCTGCAACCTCTCTGACATGCATACAACTCCTCTTCCTAGGGAGTTCAAGAAGAAGGAGGATTACCAAAAAATAAAACAGTACTTTTTTCTCAGGGAAAAGAAGGTCAAAAAGAAAGCAAAGTTAGTAGGGTTTATTATAAACGGTCCAATAAAATTTTATAACTGAAAGAAATATGATAGGAGCCAGGTGATTGATACCCAAGACCTTTGCCATATAAAGAGGCTTTAGTTTCTTATTTTAAAAGTGACACCCAAGAAAAAAGCCTACTGGGTAAAAGTATCACCTTTTTCCAATATTCCAAGGTCACATTTTATGGGGAAAAAATTGGAGATAAAAACAACAGTGACATCATCAGAAATTTAGCAGAGGTGGAAATGAGTGAGCAAGTACCTTAGGATGAATAGCATACTTCTGCCACATAAATATTTATACAAATCATCAGGCTTCTCAAGAAAAAGTAGTATGACTGGCTTCACATAGCAAATAGTGTCATAAAGGCCCCCACAAAGTGAGGCACACAGCTATAAAAATGCTTACATGAAAGGGTTATTGAAACTTGGCTTACTTTCACTGAAAACACAAATGAGAGCAACAGTGTGGCATATGAGAAAGGCCTTTAGGAGCAGCCAGACCTGGACTAAAATCCTCTGGGCGAGTGATGCTGCCAAAGTTACTTTACCTACTTAAACCTCAGTTTTCTCATCATAAAAGGGGATAATAGCTATAAATCATCTCCAAACCCCTCAACAATGCTGGAAGATAGCTATTCCTAGTATAGTGGCTGGGACACAAATGGTTCTCAGTAAACGGTAGTAGTGTTAATCATAACAGATTTTTAAAACAAAACAACGGTTGCAGGCATCATTGTATATCTATGGGAGCTCAGGACAGGGTAGATTTTTCATTACCAGAAAATGTTAGCTGCTTAATAAGACTAATGACGATGTCTTCAATAGGTTTTTCTTAGAGGAAATATATACAGTATTTGAAACAAACCAGTACATGTGGGGGAACCCCCTCAACTTACTGTGTGATCCACTGTGTACAAATTGGCAGGCACCTAATAAGGAAGCAAACAGCATGTGCATATACCAGTTAGCAACCAATGAACACAAAGGTATGCATTTCTTTCCAGTAGAAGGATCAGTAAAATTTATGCAGCAGCAACAATCCATTAAGAAGAGATGGCTGCAGTCTAATATTAAGCAGTTGTTATCAGACGACTTTGAAGGTGGCATATATTTGGACCTCGGTTCTAGTTGCATTTACTGTTAAGGTGAAACTGAAAGAATTTTAACAATTAAGATAAATTTCATACCTGAGTAGCTTTTGCAGCTTTGGAAAAGTGGAAGAATTCTCTTACGTATTTGGAGTACACGTTTTCTTATATTGCAGAGGAAGCCTGAGCTCATTAGTAGGAGCTATATTGCATGCCATTTCATTTTCAGGTATGTTTTCTTTTGTTAAACCAAGCCAATAAGCCCTCCAGTCCCATTTTCAAAAGGGAGTATGGCATGATGAAAAAAGCCAGGGTCCAAGAATCGGTCCTGGTTTGAAGCTCAGCCTCACCACTTATTCTGTACAATCCTGGGAAGGTGACAATTTCTCTCACAGTCTCAGTTTCTTTGGTTGTAGGCTGGGGACAATACTCTTGAATCAATCTTATGATGGGGATTATATATTTTATATCCACAATATCATGAATATTATGCTATACTATCTAATAAATAGACACAACAATAATATATTCAACGAGTACCCACAATGTGCCAGGCACCATGCTAACGCCTAAAGTATTATACAATATCCAGCACAGAGTAGGTACTCAGTCGGTAGCTATTAAGAATCCTATCCCAGGGGCGCCTGGGTGGCTCAGTCGGTTGAGCATCCAACTTCGGCTCAGGTCATGATCTCACGGTCCGGGAGTTCAAGACCCGCGTCGGGCTCTGCGCTGACAGTGCAGAGCCTGGAGCCTGTTTCGGATTCTGTGTCTCCCTTTCTCTCTCTGACCCTCCCCCCCTCATGCTGTCTCTGTCTCAAAAATAAATGAACGTTAAAAAAAAAAAAAAAAAAAGAATCATATCCTTATTCCAACTAAGTGTTTCATGTACTACATAATATTATTGTTCTAAGTAAATATTTCATGCTCTATGTATCTCAAACTATTGGCAAACTAATCTAAAATATATCTCCTCTGATTTAGAGCACAAGGAAATGGTGCTCCCCACCAAAACAAATACCAGATAAATAATTAGAAGGCACTTCAATGATACTATCTATAGAATATACACATTTTCTTTCCCAGAGCTAAGTCGAGCTAACTATTCTCATTATTCAGCACCACTGATACTATAGGTACCAAACGGGTTTTATGACATATAGCAGAAGAAATAACTACCTGTTGTCATCTGTTAGGCACTGTGATAAGAGTGCCACATACATTATCTTTAATCATCACACCAGCTCTGCCAGGTGTCAGGGTTTTGTTTTTGATTTTGTTTGTTTTTTTACAGCTGACAAAAATGAAGTCATGAGAAGTTAACTGATCAGCAAAAACACACAGTAAAAGTGGAGCTGGGAATGGAACCCAGGTTTATATGGTTCCAGAGCCCCCACTCTGTTTAAAAACGACCAGGCTGCACGGGATGCCTGGGTGGCTCAGTTAGTTAAGCATCTCACTGCGGCTCAGGTCATGATCTTGCAGTTCGTGGGTTCAAGCCCTGGATCAGGCTCTGTGCTGACAGCTCAGAGCCTGAGCCTGCTTCAGATTCTGTGTCTCTCTCCCTCTCTCTCTGCCCTCCCCCCCCCCCACTCTCTCTCAAAAATAAACATTAAACAACAACGACAAAAAATGACCAAGCTGGTTCTAATTAGTTTTGTTGTTAACATAGGTCTCTCCTATTTGGATCCAGACAAATGACACAATTGCACTGTTGAGGAAAGTGAAATGGTAACTACATAGTAATTTTAAAATAATTACTTACAAACAGGTCAAGTGTTCTACTTTCTTGCAACAAATAATTAATTCTGAAAAAGAGTCATTAAAATGACCCTATCTTCCAGTTGCACATACCAGACTAGAAAGGCTATGTGAGCTTCTAAATTCATCTCATTTCTGGTAACACACAAGGCTTCTTCCTGAACTGCAAAGCACAACAATTCAGAGGGCCAACAGAAATCAGTGAAGTAAGTAAATTAAAAATTTTAAATATAACTTTACTAATAGAAGGCAGCACATTGTAGCCAGTTTTAGGACTGAATTCCTACTACTCCACTACTTCTTGGCTATGTGGCCTTAGACAAATCACTTAACCTTTCAGAGCCTCAACTGTAAAGCCCTACTTTGCATGCTTGTGAGAATTAGGGATAATGGGTGTAACTCTCTCATCACACTGGCTCACAGAGAGTAGGTAATTAATAGATTTTAAGTTGATCTAACATATACAGGGAGCCAGATGACTTAGAGTTCCTGGTGAGAACAGCTTTAATAAATAAGCAAAAATGACTTACAGATATCACATCAATTGTTAAAAATTGTTACACTGTGGATATTATAAAAGTACCTGAAGTTTCCAGAAATGTTTATATTACTTAATTACTCTCCCAGCATTCCGGGTCACACTACAAGTTTGCTAAGAAAAGCTCAAAAAGGGGGAAAAAAAAAAACCACAACCAAACACTAGGTTACAAAATAAGTCTCCGCCCAATGCCAGGCCAAATCAATATTAGAGAGTTTCCTCAATCTTGATGAGAGGTTTATAAGCAGAGAAGAAAGTAAATGTGTTTAGGGGCAGTACACACTGATTTAAGCCTGGAAGTCAGAATTTCTCATTTCTCTCTTGATTGCTCTATTAGTGTCTGACTGAAAACTTTAGGGTAATCTCTCCCACACTTTTTCTTGAAAACTGATAATCCTCATGCCATGTAAAATCCTGCAGTAGACAAGATATAGGGGAAGTGAAAGCATTTAGAGCTTTTCATTTCAAAGACCTGAAAGTATTTTGCCAATAAGAAACATCCTAAACTTCAGTAACCCTGTCCTCATGGTCACTTTGTAGTCTGAGAGAGCAAACAGGGCTAGCCACACGGTAAAGCCAACAGCACAGAAGAGATGAAGGGAAAACAAGGAGAAAAAGGCCAGAAACATGAGCAAAAGCTCTTATAAAAAAAGCAGTGGGGGGAGGGGAGCACAGATCCAAAATTACATATGGGAAAGGGTGGGGAGTCGCCACGCAATTGACCATGTTGAGTAAACAGAGTTCCTAAACTGAAAAAAACAACTTGAGGAGTGGAATGGAATTAAAGGAAAGGCATCACAGATGGGTGCACAAGGAGTGAAAGCTGGGTCACTCCCCTCCGTAAACTGGGACCCTGACCCCCCCCCACCCCCGCCCCAGGGGCAGTCTCATTTCTATACTCGCTCCACAAATTCCCCCTGTCTTCTGCACTGAACGGTTACGTTCTTTGAATGCAGAAACCTAACTGCTTCTTCTCTAAGCCATCCCAAAGCCCTAGTGGCAGCGTCTTGCACACAGTAATTCAACACAAGCAGAAAGCCCTTCCTGGGCGTCTCACAACTCCTAGGGCTGACTTAATACGTTTCATACCACAGTGGAATTGTCTACTTGTCGGACTCCCAGAACAGACTGTGAGCTCCCAGCCCGGAGAAGCGCTCAGTAAACATGGGTTACGAACTAATCTTTTGTGGGTTTGCATATCTGCTCCTCCCCCGCGACCGTCCCTTAAGCTCGTTGAAGGTGAAGACCCTGCATTAATCATCCATACCCTGCATTAATCATCCATATCCTCCTCCCCAGCCGCCTCGCAAGCTCCCAGAAGAAAGAAGTCCTGTCTTTTTCATCTTTGAGTCCCCCCAGCCCATATTATAGAGTAGATACAGCACAAACTTCCCATTAATTACAGCAGGAGCGGGGTGTGGGGTAGAATTAGGGAAGAAAACAGGAGCACACAGGTGGGAGACAGAGGTTGAAGGGTGTGGGTTCGACACCCAGGTTCCCAGAGCTGACAGATGTGCGGGAGAGCGGAGATGGGCAACCAGGGGAGGGTTGTAGCCCGGTTCGAACGGGCCCTACCTTGGGGTAGGTATGCAAGGGGAAGGTCAACTGACAGGCCCGGTGACAAGACGCCGTATCACCCAAGATCGAGTCAAACGCTTCAGCCGAAGCGGTCCCCGAGCCTCCGGCCAGGGCCATGGTCAGCAGCAGCAGCGGCGGGAGCCCCAGTTGGGCCCTGACCCAGAGGCTCCCCTTCGACGCCGCCATTTTGTTTCCTTCTGTCACAGCAGCTCTGCTTGTTGCTGTTTTCTTTTCAGGTTTTCCTCCGCCTTCCGGGGCCAGCCCCTTCCCCGCCCCTCAGGCCGCCGCTTCCGCCTCCGCCGTCTCCTCAGCTCCGCCCTGAGCCCACCCCGCGCCCCGAAACTGCCGCCTTCCGCCCCACCTCCAAATCTACGATCTTCTCTTAGGTTGGCAAGAAGAGATGGATCCAACCATCGCGAGTATTAGAACGAACCGGCATTTCCTGACTCCTTCTCTCCGCGGGGTACGCTGGGGGATGTAGTTCTCCGCTGGCTAGCAGTGCACGGTGGGGTCGGGAAAGTGGATCTCGGAGAACTACAATCGCCCTGGGCTGGCATCACCGGCTCCTTTGCAGTGCATTCTGGGGAATGTGGTTTGCTGTGGCTCGGAGACGCTTCGCTGGGTGGCGGAGCCAGTTCCGAGAAACCACGGTCTAGGAAGGAAGCGTCGGTTTAATTCTCACCCCCACGGCCCAGGCTTGGGTCCTCAGCAGGTGCGCTCTGGAAGGGTCCAGCTGCTGGCAGGACTGCTTTTCCTGGTGGGTTTCACGTCAGACCGTTGTTGGGTTCCCCTTGCTGGGCCCCTGAGTGCTGAGGGTAGAGGAAGATGGTGTTTCCCTTTGCCGGGGGATCCACAACACGACAGTCCTGGTTAGGGTCTTTTGACCACCAAGCAGTACCTGGAGGTGGTTTGCTTGTTGTGAGGACCCTGCTGAGATCTGGAGGTGGTTGTTAGTTGCTGGTTACTAGGGGGATCTTTGGAATTGTGATTATGGTGAGATAGTTGTTAATAGAGCTTCACGGAACTCGGTGGAACTTTTAATCCTGCCTCAACCTCACCTAAGTTGGAAGAGGCTTTGGAAGTCACCAGATTCAACGCCTGGCCCAATATTGGAATCCCTTGCACAGCGTGCACTTCTGAAGCTAGGCACCTCCTAACTCAGGAATTAGACTGATCATTATATACAATTTCAGTTCATAGCAAGAAAAAGAAAAGCAGTTCTTTTCCAAGACGAAATTTTCTTTCCTGTAAATTCCACCCCAGTCCTCCTGATTGAAGAAGGCTTCCAGAGTATATAAAAGGCCATTGTGTTACTTTAGGAGCACACATCACAGCAGTTTTGATGACGTTTTAGAATCTTCCCTCTTTTCTTGAGCAGAACACGCTGCAAGCACGTGAAGGTAGTTGGGAGTCCCCTAGGCATGGATAAATTCGTCATTCGAACGCCTAGAATCCAGAATAGCCCTCAGAAGAAAGATCCTGGTGCAAAGATTTACAAGCAGGCCACGATTGAATCTCTTAAGGTGAGAGGGGATATGGGACCAGAGAAAATGTGGAAAGGACTGTGATAGCAAGGTGGTGCAGGAGGAGTTCTGTGGAAGACCTGTGAATTCTTTCTTGCTGTTTTCTCCCCAAAGGGTTCCTGATCACTCCTAATTTATTTTCTTCATACCCTATACAGACTTCTATTTATCCAGGCCTGCATGCATTTCTGTTACTTTTCTGATTACTTTGGCTTTATGGTGTGTTTTGCTGTCTGGTAGGACAAGCCCCCTAGGTTATTATTATTATTATTATTATTTTTTGGCAAGATTTTCTGGTTTATTAGGAATGTTAAAGTACCAAATATGATTCTGTGTACTCTGTACAAACTCAATAAGGCTGGGTGATGATACTATACTCTCCTGTCTTATTGGCTGGAACTGTATCACATGGTCTTAACAGCTACAGCTGAGACTGGGAAACAGACTATTTTGACAAGACTATTTGCAACTTTGACATGTCTGATTTCTGTTGGCAAAGAAGAGGCAAGGGAATAGATACAGGATAGACAACAATGCATCAGTGGACGTATGTACCCAATTAATGACCAAGTAAGAATCGTTTCACTACAAACGAACAAACGGTTGTAATTAGTTCCCTTTGCCTTCTTGAACTTCTACATTTCTGTCCTTTTCTTTTTAGTTTCCTTAATGGGCTCCTCCTCTTCCACCAGACTCCTAATATTTGTGCTCCCCAGGGCTTGTCACATTTTATGTATTTGGCCAGGGTAACCTTATTTGTCTTACGGCTTCCCACGGTGATGACTGCCAAATGTGTAGCTCCAGCCTAGGTCTCTGAAGGTGCGAGCGGGATCTGAGGCTAGAGAAAATATGCACAGGGCTATGATAGCAAGGCAGCATTCTGAGTACTTAACTTCCGTACTTAGTTGGACTCCTCTTCTAGACGTGCTACAGATTTTCCAGACCCTGATTAGAAAGCAGTGCAGGGGAGTATAAACAGAAGCCTTGGTTCTCGGCCCTGTTGTGCAGCTGGGTGATCTTTAGCAAGTCATTTCTTACCTGGGATCTCAGTTTGTCCTCATCTGTAAAATGTGGGGGTCGAACCATATCAGTATTTCTTCAAAGGAACATTGTTGTCATTTGGGGCAAGGTTAATTCTTCATGATTTGGAACTGTCCTGTGAATTATAGGACATTTAACATCCTTGGCTTTCAGACACTAAATGCCAACAGCACCTCCCATTGTGATAAGCAAAAATGCCCTCATGTGTTTCCAGGCAGCCCTTGGTTTAGACCTACTGAATTCTAGATGATCTTTAAAAGTCTCTCCTGGTCTTGGATTTCTGTGCATAATCAGATTTTTCAACTGTCTGTGTGTTATCAGAGTGTTCATGGATACTTGTATACAATAGTGATTCTCAATGACGTGGTGGGCAGGATTGTGGTATCAGACTGGAAGAAAAAGAGGAGGGTAGTAATCGAACTACTCATACACTCACATACAAACACCCAGATTCTAATATACCTCCACCTGCCCCTTCTCCTCTCTGTGTCCCCACTTGGGCCTCAGTTGAGAGTCCCTGTGTGTGAAGATGAGAATATATCATGTGACGATGGAATCAGAATAAATAATAAGTGTTTATGGGGAATAACTTTCCCCTTAAATGCAGTAGCTTTTCTCTCAAACCTGTTCTTTATTCTCTTGTTTTTACTTTTAAATCCATATGCAAAGAAACTGGAACTAGAAACGTGGAAGCCATCCTTAACTCTTTCCTCTCTTGTATCTAATTTCCAATTCTGCCTCCTAAAAGTCCTTCTCGTCTCTACATCTCCAACTTTAAATTTAAAAATCCCTCATCTAGAGCAGTGCCATGGTCTGTTAACTTGTCTCCCTGCCTTTGGCATTCTCGTTCATTCTCCCCTTCACACTGAAGCCAGAGAAATCAGTCTTAAAAAAAAAGAAAATCTGTCAGGTAACTTCCCTGCCTAACCCTTCAGCTGTTTCTCATTACCTGTCAATGAAGACATTGGCACCCAAGGCCCTCTGTGACCTGGCATCTGCCTGCTTCATCCCCTGCTGCTCTCCTTGTTTACATTCTATCCGGTGCCAACCACTCAATTTTCCAAAGATGGTGTGCTGTTTCTTACCTCTGTACCTTTGCATATGCTGTCCTGTTTGGCTGGAATGGCCTTACGTTCTTGTCCTGGAGGCAATATAGTATGGTAATTAAGAACACAGACTCTGGGGGCACCTGGGTGGCTCAGTTGGTTAAGCAGTTGAGCTTCTGACTCTTGATTTTGGCTCAGTCGTGATCTCTAGGTTTGTGGGATCGAGCCCTGCATCAGGCTCTGCACTGATATCATGGAACCTGCTTGGGATTCTGTCTCCCTCTCTCTCTCACCCTGCCCCACTCATGCACACACTCTCTCTCACAAAATAAACATTTAGAAAAGAAAAAAAAAAAAAAAAAAGAACAAAGTTTAAATCCCAGCCATGCCACTTACTGTTTGCATGACCTTGGGCGAGTCATTTAATCTCTCTGTGTCTTTCTTCATAAAGTGGGATTAATGAACTATCTATTTTATAAGGTAGTTTTGAAGTTTGAGTGAGCCAATATATGTAAAGTGCTTGGAACCGAGACCGGCACATAATAAGTACTTGTGCAAGTGTTTGCTGTTATCATCAATTTATGACCTCCAGTTTATTCACTATGACCTAGTTCAAGAGTCTCCTCTACTATGAGGCCTTTCCTGACCACCCTTCTGTCTCCCAGACAGAAAGCCAATCTAATCACTCCGTTCTCTAAGCCATCCCTGTATCTTAAACATG
This sequence comes from Leopardus geoffroyi, assembly GCF_018350155.1. Classification (NCBI taxonomy): domain Eukaryota; kingdom Metazoa; phylum Chordata; class Mammalia; order Carnivora; family Felidae; genus Leopardus; species Leopardus geoffroyi. Next base: position 43,795,933 of record NC_059328.1, read on the forward strand.
ACCCTGTCACTGCACTCCTTTGTGCTATATTGTGTCTTTTTTAATACTGTATCCTACTATACTCTGAGCTTCTTGAAAGACTGTGTCTGACTGATTTTTGCGTCCCTGGTACCTGGCACAGGGCTTGGTACATAGAAGATCACTGTGTATTTTTCTGAATGATCAAATGAACTAAAACACTAAAATCCTTGGCATTGTGTATGAGACCCTGTTCTGCCCCAGTGAGCCTTCTCATCTCATCCCTTATGGCTCCCCATTCCCAGGAATGCATTCCAGCCACACCCCGTTCTTTGCTGTTCTCTGTATAAACTAGTTTCTTTCATGTCTCCAGTGATTTGACTTGATGCTGGTCCCTTTTCCTGGCAAACTTTTTTCTTTCTTTCTTTCTTTCTTTCTTTCTTTCTTTCTTTCTTTCTTTCTTTCTTCCTTTCTTCTTTCTTTCTTTCTTTCTTTCTTCTTTTTTTTTTTTATGGAGACAATGCTTCTCATTGGTGAACCCACTCAAGTGCGACTTTCCTTGTGAATCCTAGATTATAAGTTTCATGAGTACAGGGACCTTGGGTATTTTATTTACCTCCTGTCACAGTGCTTGGCATATATTAAATGGTTAAATAAGTGAGTGTTGAAGTGCTTTCTGAGTCCTTTGGAGGGAATTATAGTCCTTCCCTCTTCAATACTGTCTCAGCACTTTCTTCAAATATCCTCATAGCACGGACCTTACTGTATTGTGATGATCAGATTACCTGTACTTTTCCCCAGTCTACTATGAATTCCTGAGCACTGAGACCACAGTGTCTTATTATGTTCTGATTCTGCTCCAAGACCTAACACAGTGCCTGCATGTAAAAATTTATTGACTAAATAATAATCATTCTTATTTGGGGATGCCCTTGCAGGGTCTGTATAGTAAACTATTTAACAAATATTATTACAAAACAACTTCATGCCCAGCACTATGCTAGATACTCCAGGGAACATAAAAGAAATTAAAAAATTTTTTCTAAATGTTTATTTTTAAGAGAGAGAGAGAGAGAGAGCACAAGCAGAGGGGAGGGGAGGAGAGAGAGAGAGGGAGACACAGGATCTGGAGCAGGCTCCCAGCTGTCATCGCAGAGCCTGATGCAGGGCTCGAATTCACAAATCGTGAGATCATGACCTGAGCTGAAGTGGGATGCTTAACCGACTGAGCCACCCAGGTGCCCCCATAAAAGAAATTTAAGATGAAAGTATGAACCCTCATGGGACTTCCTATTGGAGGATCATATTATAAGAAATTAATAAGTAATGATAGAAAATCATATGTGATCCATTACAAAACTGTTGTTTAGACAGTAAAGGTTAAGAGATAAGAGGAGAGAGTTCAATGTTTGTTTTAGTGCTCAGAGCACCTTAAAGATTTGAAAAGATTTGGCAAGGTAGAGGGAAGTAGTGATGTATAACCACTTAATAGTAAGTAGTTCTTGCTGCTCTCTTCCCTTTGTCCGCGCACACATGCTTACTTTATGTATACACAATGACAAATTAAAACCGAGTTGGGTTAAATTTGCATTTTAAAGAGATCTACTCTGCCAAGTAACTTATTCCCACATACCAGTGTCACATTTAAATGCCAAGAATCTGCTGAATGTTCAAGCCTCAGTTTCCTCATCAGTAACTTTAGAAATAACTATAACCTGCAGGGTTGTTATGAGAGCTAAATAGATAAGTACATATTGAAAGGGCTAAGCATTGTGCTTGTCATATAGTAAAACTGATCAGTAATGTTCTCTTTTCATATGTGGAAAAGGAGGGACTTGTGTGGTAACACTAGAGCTGGGAACAGTGATGATGATAGCGATGGTCATGATTACAGCTAACATTGAGCCCGTTTCTCTGGGCCAGGAATTGTGCAAAGTGCTTTACATATATTAACTCTTTAACCTCTGATAACAGCTCTGTGAAATGGATGCTTTTATCATTTATATTTTACAGATGAATCTAAGCCACAGAGAGATTAAGTAGCTTGCTCAAGGTCATGCAGCTCTAAATGGCAGAGCTGGGATTTGACCTAGACAGTCTGGTTCCACTGTCTGTCCCCTACAGGGTGAACTAAGAAAGTGGAGGTTTCTGAATGTCAAGCAGAAGAGGTATAAAAATCTTGGATATTGGGACCATTGTACTTCTGTTATCGGTATATTACAAGTAATTTTGCCGTAGCCTTATCACATTCAGTAGAAGTGATACCCAATAGAGCGTGTGTAATATACATTTGAATGGTAGAGGTTAATTTGGTTAATCTCTTCTTACTTCCTGAAGGGAAAGTGATTTCCTCTATTGGTTGCAATAGGAGATTTTTTTAAATTATTATTAAAAGAATATGTGAATTCTTTTAGGTTCAGCACTTTAGAATGTTCTGTAAACTTTTCCTCCTTCTGTAGGATGGAGCAGCCAATAGATTGTCCCCTGCCCCCTCTGGTGGGATGGTTTCCATGTTATTGCTTATGAGTGAATCATTTTCTCTAATTGGTTTTGTCAAACCTGATGTTTCAGCCATCCACAACTATAAGACCAGATGGTATAGGAGAGAGCACGTCTTTGTGGTGATAACCTTTCCACTGCTCATTGTAGCTTCCCCTTTGATACTTTGTGTCCACTTCCCTTGTTCCTCTAAATAATTCAGATAATAACTTGAAATATCTCTTTTGAGACCCATATTTGGACAGAAATAACATTCTTGGATATATGTGGAATTCTGTTCTGGAATTGACTGCAGATTTTTCTATTTCTAAGCTAAAATTTCAGATCTGAAAACTATACTGGATTTAGTCCTTGAGGGTAGAGATGACTTGTTCAATAATACCTAGTGTGGCAGGGAATAGAGAGACAAATAAATTGTCCCAACCCTCAAATTGCTTAGTCAGTGGTGAAGACAGCCTTATAAATAAGTATGTGCATAAAATGCAGATACAGTGGTAGGAATGTGTCCAGATTACAAAGGACTTAAAAGGGAGTGTGGTCAAATTTGGTAGGAGAGAGTCAGGAAAGGCCTCATAGAAGACGGGGTGCTCGAAAGGAGTCTTCAAATATAAGTAGGTGTTTATCATATGGTTGAGGCAAAAAAAAGAGCATCCCAGGCAGAGGGTGTGAAACACTGCAATTCATTTAGGCAGCTTCAGATAGTTTGCTATGTAGCTGGAGCAAATTATGAAGCTGCAAAGGATGTCAGGAGCCAAGTCATGTAAGGCCTTTTATGCCATGCTAGAGTTTGGGCTTCTGTAGTTCCATATACTAGAATGATCTCATGTGGAATCCCTAACCTCATTCTAACCATGTAGAAATGCTAGATAAAAAGTCTCTAATACAGAGCTGAGCTTGAAAGCAAGAACGAGAAATCTTCAGATGCCGGAAAGAGAGGAAATTCAAACCCTAAGCTTTAAGTGGGGGCTGAAGCTGAACAGTTTTATGAAACTAGATACAATGTTTGGGGTGTGAAGTTTTAGAGCCAGTGTGGGGCCTAAGGCCTCAGGCTAATAATTCCCACTTCAAGCTGGGAGCCAAAACAGGTCTACCATGTTTGTGAAAAATGAACTAGAAAAATTCCATCCACTAGTCCAAGGCAATAGCATGAAAATGATGATCTTCTCAGGGGTTTTGGATGGAAAAAGAATTGACTATAATAAATTAGAACCCCATACTTACTACTATGCGTGGTTTTAAATTTACACTCTTAGCAAAGCAGGAAAAAAGTGAACATAACTGGCATAGATCAGAGAAATCCAGAGGCTTTGGCCAAGGCAAATGTGAGATTTCCTGTTAAAACGCCTCACACCCTAGGACACCAGATCCCCATGGAAATAGTCTCCATTAAAGATGAACTCATGGTCAAAATTACCCAGAGGGAGAAGGAGCAGATAGAGATAAATAATAGCATTTCTACCCCAAGAAGTGGCAATAAGAGCACAACCTGAAAGAGATCTTAAATATGTGAATTTTATAAAGAAAAGATGAGGTACTGTAAGAAAAAAACAAAAGACTATGAAAAGAAATTGGGCAGATTTTGAGGAAAATATTAAGTTGTCCGATGAAAAGATTATTCCTTGATGGAGACATGGAACAGGTTAAAAGTAGACAAGCCATAGCTACAGAGAGAAATAGTGGATTGGAAGCTTGAGGCGAGGAAATCACTTAGAATTCATTCCAGAGAAATAGAGAAAAATATGAAAGAACAGTTAAGGTACACGAAAGGATAGACAAGTCATTTATATTTCTAGTAGGGATTTCTGAAGCCGAAGCTTGTGAGGAGGATACTGATACAGATTTCATAGAGCATATGTCTTAAAAAGTATAATAATGAACACTATAATGATAGAAATAGAATGTATAATTTGCCAACCGTAAAGAAAAGATCAAAGAAAACTCAAGCTGTTACAATCAAAGATAAGAAAGGAAAAGTAAAAGAAGCAAAGAGGAAGTATATCCAGTTATATCAGTAATCATAATAAATGCGAGTGGCTTAACCACGCCTGTTAAAAGATAGAGATTCTCAGATTGGATGGGGAATGGGGGCAAAATAAAGCAACCATAGGCTATTTAAAGCATAATGACCCAGAAAAGTTAAAAGGCAAGGGATGGAAGACGATAGTGAATATGTCACAGGCAGGAGTTCATCCTAGCAATGTTTACAACAGGAAAAATGTTGGGTGGGGTGACCCTAAATATCCATTAGGGGAATAGATTTTAAAATTCTAAGATATTTGTGTGTAAAAATAATGGAATACTATCCATTACTATTAAGTGAGTCAACTGGGTTTATGTATATGAGTATGAGTGAATGGAGAAAATATATTGAGTGAAAAAAAGCCTTTTGCAGAATGATATGATATTTATACTTTACATCTTCTTCCTATTGAAAATATCCCCTTAACTGGCTTCATTTATTTATTTTGCATACCATGTACCACTGACAGTATTGTTTTGTATTGTAGCAGATCATAACAAAGAACTTGTCTCCCTTCTGGCTAAAGCACCCCAAGGCTGAGAACAAAGCAAAGTGTTCCCAGATGAGATTCTAGACTATGCAGAAATTGTGAAGGCGGTACATGAAGACCAGTTTCGGAATCCCGAACCCATCACCTACTCTAGGCCATAAAGAAGGTTGAAATTAAAAGAAGAGAGGAGAGAGAGTTCCCTTGGATATAGTGGGAGGGCTGTGGTATTTTCACTTGGAGAACTTGACCTCTGTACCTGGATCTGGTGGACACAGAGACCAGATCTGTGCCTGGGAAAGACTAAAAACAGAGAGTGGCTGAATGGGAAGGCTGTTAACCCTTAGAATTCTTCAGGGCAAAGATGAGGATATAGCAGAAAAAATGCGAGCTGGCCTGGAGTTGATTTTTTTTTTTTTTTTAATTTTTTTTTTTTCAACGTTTATTTATTTTTGGGACAGAGAGAGACAGAGCATGAACGGGGGAGGGTCAGAGAGAGAGGGAGACACAGAATCGGAAACAGGCTCCAGGCTCTGAGCCATCAGCCCAGAGCCTGACGCGGGGCTCAAACTCACGGACCGCGAGATCGTGACCTGGCTGAAGTCGGACACTTAACCGACTGCGCCACCCAGGCGCCCCTGGCCTGGAGTTGATTTAAAGGGGTTAAGTTCACAAGGATCATTGGAAGGTCAGTGGAACCCCCACAGAGAGCGTGTGTAAAGTGGTTTGCCGAAAACTGGGAGCTTGCGGGGAGTTGGAAGTGGCTGGCTAGAAGAGGCATTGCCAACACTACAGGGATGGCAAGTGAGGTCTCCACAATGGGGGCTCTCCGAGGAACCACAGAAACACCTCAAAAGAAAAAAGAGTCTGCTTTCCGAATCTGCCAAGTCTAGAGAGCACACTAAAACCGGACTAGTGTAGTATCACAAAAGAGGAGAAGGCTTTTCCTGTCCCTTACCTCTCCTCCTTTTCCCAGCTTCATACCTGGAAGGGTCAGAGGCCAAAGCAAACAAGCAGATGGGGGAAGGGGAAGCAAAATGGGGAGAGGAGTCAGACCTCTTCCACCATGGGCTGCTAGGTTGGAAGCAGACCCCAGCCAGGGAAGGAAATTGAGATTTTGTTGTTGTTGCTTTTTATTGAACTATAACCTGTATATAGAAAAGTGAACAAATCATGAATGTGCATCTTGACAGATTTTCACAAAGTGAACACACCTGTGTCACCAGTATCCAGATCAAGAAACAGAACATTACCAGAATCCCAGAAGCCCTCTGTGCCCCCTTCCTTTCCCTAATTGGGCCTACCTCCCCGGGGAAATAACCATCCAAGACAGTATTTTTTGTAATTATGAAAGCAACTTTATTGTTTTGTCTTTCAGTTTAATTTTTTTAATTCTTAGCTGAAATAACTTCAGAACTACGAAAAAGTTGCAACAGAGTACAAGGAACTCCCTCATCCCCTTCACCCAGATTCCTTAAGTGTTCATATTTTAAACCAAATGGAGAGATGCATATCAACTTGAAGGTGGTGATTTCTCTTAGAAACAGGAGCGAAATGAGTTTAGTGAAGGGTGTAAGGAGACAAACTTTAGAATGTTTTGTTATTTTATGGGAAATGGCAAAATGTTAACTTTTTTCAGTTATAAATAGTTACTCTGTACCTTATTATGTGTTTCAGAGTTTTAAAAACTTTTCAAACAAGAGAGGTTGACTTTTATCATCTAGGAAGTGGGGAGCTGTTGAAGTATGCTTTTTATTGTTGAAATAAATATGCCTTTATGGCTTCTTTGCTTTCTGTCCTTGCCTGTGAATGAAGACGCTTAAGTGAGCTATAAGGTTGATTCACCTTAGTATCATTTTTCTTTTCTTCTCATCCTTATTGCCTCTCTCTGCTAAGTGCCCAGCAGTGTCTGACATGGTTAGATTAAAACTTGCACTTTTCCTAATAGATGTAACTCTCTTCCTGATTTGCAGTAAGCGGGACCTGCTTTTAAGCAATTACCTATCATTTGGGGCCATCACGTACCGTGCTTTGGTTCAGGTCATAATCAATAATTCATATGTCAATAGGAGCCCCATTAACTCAGGTGAAGGCAGATGTTTTTCTAATGAAAATGTTCCATTTCCAAATGACTTTTCTTTTTCCCAGAGAGTTGTGGTTATAGAAGACATAAAAAGGTGGAAAACTACGTTGGAGCTTCCTGGTCAGACCAGAGAGAATCTAGTTGAAGCTTTACGAGAATTAAAGAAGAAAATACCCTCCAGGGAAGTGTTAAAATCAACAAGGATAGGTATGTTCTTCTGAATTTTATGAAAAGTGCTTATATTTTGTCTCTTCTTCCTCTCCTCCCTGCCTCAAACATTAAGTTATCTATCATATCAGTGCCTCTCAGACTGTCCGTGGTGAAGGACCATTGTTTAAAAAATTCTCCATTGGTTGCAGACCAATACTTCTATAACACATAATAAAAATTTCCAGAAAAATAAAATTAAAATATACAAAATACAAGCCCCTCTTCTTCTTCTTCTTCTTCTTCTTCTTCTTCTTCTTCTTCTTTTTTTTTTTTTTAGATTCAACGGATACAGAATTACTCTGTCAAATTGCTATTAAAGTTTCTTAATGCATACTTCAGTTTCTGTACTTACCTCATAGACTGGTAACCAGCAGTGATCTAGGGATAACATTTTGAGCGCGTTTGATGCAAGGTGTGTAGAAATGAATGAGACATGGTTTGTCACCTCAAGGAACTTGAGGTTTGGTAGGAGAAACAAGTGTGTAGGCAATGAGGAGCAGAAAATATTATAGGTTATAAATAAAAACATATAAAGAGTATCCTGGATATCATTGTACTCTGTACAAGGTACCTGCTGGCACAAAGGACAGAGCAGTCACCTACATCTGGGGAATTCAGAAAAGATTTCATAGAAGAGATGACATTTCTGTTAAATCTTGACAGTTAAATCTTAGCTTTTCTGTCTTGAGCAGAAATAACTTGCAGAGTGTGGTTTGTAAAAACAAAATGATGGCAACATTTGCTGCTACATCCTTTATTACAGCATTGAGATGTTTAAAAGGTAAGTCAGGGACTACGTTGAATTGCCATTTTAGTACAGTACACAACTGTGAATAATATGTAAGGGAGGGCCAACATGTGTTCCTCAAGCTGCTCCCAGCTCCCTAGGGAGTCCAGGGTAGTCATTCACAGCTGCTGTTCTTGCCCTCGCCAGTGCAACCAATGCCTTCTCTGCCTCCCCTTGACCTCTTGTTCATGGGAAGCAAAAGAGAGAGCAGCTTCAGACTGGCGCTAACAGCTGGCAAGAGCTGTGTGGAATCCCCCAGAGGGTCCCCCAAGAGTCTCGAGAGTTGCACCCCTGTAATATAAACCAGAATCTGAGAAAATTAGATGCTTAAAGAACATAAAACCCCATCATTACAGCCAAGGAGATTCTCCCATCTGCTGCTGGATTTTCTCTTTATAAGTCGTGGTCACTAGAGGGCAATAAGACCATTCATATGAGCCGATAAGGTATTTCCACCAGTAGAGGGTACTAGTGATTAATATTTTGTGACATGTATATATGTACATATGTGTATGTGTATGTTCATATTTAGGCACCTACCACAAATGCCATTTCTGCTCAGATCATAAATATCAACGGAATAGGCTGGAATTGTCCCACAAACACAGAACAGATGATCATTTAAAAATATATATTTCTGTTTATGGGGTGCCTGGCTGGATCAGTCAGTAGAGCAGGTGACTCTTGATCTTAGGGTTGTGAGTTCAAGCCCCACACTGGGCACAGAGATCAATTAAAAAAAAAATTATTTGTCCTTTGAGTACAATTGCGAGTGTGCTTTTAAGAATGGATGTGTCTGATGTTCATAGATTTCAATTCAAGGATCATAATGAAACCATGACAAGGAGGCTTAACTTAGGAGGAGCTGGAAATTATCCAACTTTTGATTCCTGACCTTACCCTAAGCCCTCCCTAAACCTGAGGTTGTATGGAATACAGGGGTTTCTTGGTTCCTTTGTAGTTACTTCAGTTGCTAGGCTGAAGATTCATTTGGATCATTGCCTGAAAATGTCTCCATTCTTCTACCTTTAGCCTCCTGCCTGTCCATATCCTATGGGCTAAAAGGGACAAATATTTACTGACTGCTTTGTGCTAGGAACTGCGCTGGCGTAATAATAAAGGAGACAGATATTGTCCTCTCCTTTTTGGATCCTGCAGTCTAATGGAAGGACAGACAGTTTAATAAGAGTTTATCATACAGTGTGATGAGTGCTCTGATGATGGGTAGAAGCTAGCCAAAGGAGTATATGCATTGGGAGTAGAGGAGAAGGTGTTGAAGAATGTGTTAGATAGTGGGTAACATGTGCGCTTTACAGAGGACTGGAGGGGGGAGAGAACATGATGCATTCCAGAAACTAAAAGTTTGGTGTGTGTGAAATGTAATAAACGGGAAAGTGTGGCAAGAAATGAAACTGGAGAGGCAGTCTGGACCAGATGGAAGAGACTCTTTGTAAGCCTGTTTGGTCTTAGTGTGTGTATTAGTTGTCTATCCCTGTGTAAAAATCACCACCAAATTTAGCAGCTTAAGCTTTTGTTATCTCACATAGTTTTTCTGAGGGTCAGGAATCTGGAAGCTGCTTATTTGGGTGGTTCTGGCTCACGGTCCTTTAAGAGGTTGCATTCAAGCTGTTGGCTGGGGCTGCGGTCATCTGAAAGTTTCACCAGGGCTTGAGGATCTCACGATGGCTCATTCACTGAACTGCTGGCAGGAGGCCTCAGTTCCTCATCACATGGGCCTCTTCTTTTGGCTGCTTATGACACGGCAGCTGACTTACCCAGAACAAGAGACCCAAGAGAGAACCACCAAGATGGATGCCACAGTGTGTTTCATTACCTAATCTTGGAAGTGATAAGGTATCGCTTCTGTCACCAAGACCAACCCAGGTAAAATTTGGGAGGCAACTGCATACAGGTTATGAACACCAAGAGGTAAGGATCTTTGGAGGCTATTAGTAGATTGGCTACCACAATATGTATTTCTTTTTTTTTTTTTTTTTAATGTTTGTTTATTTTTGAGAGAAAGTGCAAGCAGGGGAGGGGCAGAGAGAAATGGGGACAGAGTATCTAAAGTGGGCTCTGTTAACAACAGAGAGCCCAGTGTGGGGCTCAAACTCATGAACCATGAGATGACCTGAGCTGAAGTTGGATGCTCAACCAACTGAGCCACCCAGACGCCCCCAAAGTGCTTCTCTTTCATTATTCCTTCATTTTTGGATTCTACAATTAGAAGTATGTTTAGACCTTTTATTTTCCACACCCCTTAGCTTGTCTGTCATAATCCTATCTCCTTATCCCATAGAATTCCAGTAAATTTCTTCAGATATATATCTTCCAAGTCCTTCTCTCTTCAGCTCACTCTAATCAGCTGTTGAACCCATTCACTGAGTTTTTTGTTTCAAAAACTGTTTTACATTTTTATAAAATTTCCCCCCAATCTGTCTCTTTTAAATATTGTTTGTACATCCTTGTGATAGTGCCTTTGATTTCTTTAAATATTAATGTATGGTTCTTCTGGGGCGCCTGGGTGGCGCAGTCGGTTAAGCGTCCGACTTCAGCCAGGTCACGATCTCGCGGTCCGTGAGTTCGAGCCCCGCGTCAGTCTCTGGGCTGATGGCTCAGAGCCTGGAGCCTGTTTCCGATTCTGTGTCTCCCTCTCTCTCTGCCCCTCCCCCGTTCATGCTCTGTCTCTCTCTGTCCCAAAAATAAATAAACGTTGAAAAAAAAAAATTTTTAATGTATGGTTCTTCTGTATACTTCATCTGACTATTCTAATATTTATAGTCCTTGGGGGTTTAAATCTTTGTTTCTTCTGAGTCTTATGGTGCTTGCCTTTCCATGTGCTTGTTGATGTTTAATTGTGAGCTCATTCTTTTCTTTTAATCCATGGAAATTCTGTGGGGTTAAGTTGGAGCTTATCTCTAGAGGGGGTTCACTTTTTTTTTTTTTTTCTTCCAGTAGTCAAGGACCACTTCTTACCTGGAATACTTTAGCACACCTTGCAAAGATCCCAGCCCAGTATCAGAGTCCAACTAATCGGTTAACTCTCCCACTTCACCATGGGCCCAAAGCTAAGTATTTTAGTAACATCGCTGTTAACATCACCCCTTAGGATAACCCTACTTCTTTAGCCTCTGTCTACTTTTTTTGAGGGAATGAAGTGACTTTTGTCCAGAATTTAGTGTATTGCAGTGCAAGGGTATCTTTAGTCCATCGTAAAGCCTGAGTTCTTAAGGATAAAAAGTGGTTGCATCGAAGTGTTTTGAATGGAGGAGTGATATATTCAGATTTGCGTTTTAGGGAAATCTGTCTACCAGAAGAGTGTTGGAGAAAAGAAAACCTAGAGGCAGGGAGGCCAGTTAAGATGCAATTGAAATGTCTGGGTGAGAAATGAGAGTGACCTGGATTGGATAGTCCAGGGGTGGGTATGGAGAAGTGTGGTTGGAATCAAGAGATTAAAATCCGAAGGATGTAGACATTGATTGGATGTTGGGAATGAAGATAAAGGAATGAAGGTTGAGGCCCAGACTTCTCATATGGGCAAATTGGTGGATGGCAGTACCACTTATTACCATAGAGATGGGGGGAATAACAAGTTCCATTTTAGACTTACTGTATTTGATATACTGTGGGGCATCCAAGAGGAAATGTCCAACAAGATGTTGGATGTACAAGGCTGAAGCTAAGGAGAGACTATAAATATACACTTGAGAGTCATCATCAGCATATAGCTAGAAACGGAGGTAACAGAAATAATAAGCTTGCCCGGGGAGAGTATATAAGAAAAGCTAAGAGCCAAGTCCAAAATCCTGAGGCACACCAGTATTTAAGAGACTTGTAGAAGGAAACTGAGAAGGTATGACCAGGAAAACAGGAGGGAATGCTGTCATGCAGTGGGAAGGAGTGGGCATTTGCTGGGGGGGAGTGTCAGTATGTCCATTGTTGTCAAAGGGCCAAATAAGCTAAATCTAAAAATTGCATGTTAGATTTTGCAAAGTAAGGTCATTAACAGTTTTGATGAAGACAGCTTCAAAGGCAAGGTTAGGAGCAGAAACGGGAAGAGTAAGGAAGAAGTAAGGAAATGAAACTGGCCCTTTTAAAAAATTTTGTATTGAAAGAAAAGAGAGCAGTATCAGAAAAGAAATGTGGGATGGGAGAAAGTTCTGACTTTTGGAACAGGAGAGAAGCCAGCCTGCGGAGTGACAGGTTCATAGAGGGAACCTGGTCTGGGCGAACGGACTGGACTTAGCAGGGACTGACTGTGGAAATGACAGGGAATGAGGATGCCAACATGCCTTTCGCTTTGTTGCCCTCTCCTCCAGCTCATTCTGTCTGCCCTCAGACACACTCAGATCTTCCCCTTTAACTGTCTGCTGCGTCTTCCAGGCACCTGTTTCTCTTTTATAGCCAAATTCCTTTAAAAATGATTGATACACATTCACAACTCCCATTCCCGCCCCTCCCATTCCTTCATTAAACCCTTTCCATCCTGGCTTTTCCTACACCACTGTTCTTTCCTCACAGGACACGAGTGATTTCTTTCTACCCAGATCCAATACTCTTGTCTCGTTTCTCATTTTCCCAGAACTGTGAACTTGAGACCATTGATTACTGTCTTTTCTGTTGACATAAATGGCACTGAACCTGTTGCCCATTCTGTGTCTGTTATTTTATATGTTTATTTCTTTCATATGCCTTATCTGACTTTATAATTAACTCATTTTTTGGCTTCTTTGTCTTTTATTTGCTAAATCGCAGCTCTGTGCCTGCAGGACCATGCTATTTTATTCACCAGTGCTTTTCAAGCATTAGTGTGGCATATAGCAGCAGCTCAGGATATGTTCATCAAATCAGTGAAAACGACAGGGTCAAGGATTCCCTCCATGGCTCTTTCTAGCTTTGTATATCCTGTTTCTTGCCCTTCTCTCTTTCTTCAGTCCTTGTCCCTTTCCCCAAACAGAAGGTACTTTAGAGTACCTACCCAAAGAGCTTGTCCACTTCAGCTTAACTGAGGCCTTATTTCAGGTAATTCTTGGGCATATATATCTCCTAGCCTGATTCATTTTTGAATCTTAGACTTTTAGAAATATTCCAGTTTATATTCCTGCCATTTTCTTAAAATCTTACTAATTTAATGGGTAAAAATAGCATCTTGTTTTTCATTTGCTGCATAGAATGAATTGTTTTCTGTGTTTATAGGCACTCTCTTCTTTTCTTTGTGAATTGTATTCTTGGTTTACTGTTGAGATCTTTTAATTTTTGTTATCTATTTCTGAATTCTATGAATGTCAATGTTGTAACACTTTTAAATCCATTTAGCTACTTGAATTTGTAAAGAAGGAAACTAAGACCCAGGAAGATGAAGTGACTTATCCAGGGCCACTTAGCGAGGTTAGCACTAGCAATGTAATGAGAACCCAGGTCTCTTGGGGCAGCGTTCTTTCCTGGTTAGCAGACAGACTGTCATTGTGCCCTCGACCCCAGCCATATGTGCCTTTATTTTATTGGAGCATTTCTATGGGTTCTGCCATCTGCTCAAACTCACCTTTTTTAAGTCAGAATTTAGTGCCATTTCTTATGTACCCCAGTTGGGAGTTTTCTCCTTGTATTCCCATTTTAGTCAGCATCTCTTGGATTTTGCTCTGACGTAAATTCTCTTAGGTAGAAATGTCCAACAGGCAATCGGAGATGTGGGATTGAAGTGCAGATGAGAGATTTAAGACTAAAAATACATGTTTGGAAGTTCATCTGCCTGGAAACATTTGCTTAAAGTCACCTAAGTGGATGAATTCTCTGAGTAAAAGAACAGATTAAAGGGGTGAAGGATTGAACCTGAGCGAATGTCTGTGGAGGGGAAGCGGGGGGAGGAAGAGGAACCAGTAAAGAGGTAGAGGGAGTGTAATTAAGAAGGAGGAGGGAGAGAGCCAGGGCAGTACAGTGATGTGCAGGCCCAGGAGGAGAGTGTTTTAAGAGGCAGGAGAAATGTGTGCCCTCACTATTCTCAAGTGGTCTGGGAAGTCGAGGGCTGGCTGGACAAAAGCCTTTGGACCTAGCACTTAATTAAGGGCTCTGTGACTGGATACCTTTATTATAGAGGAAATAAGTGGGCAAGGAGTACTGGGTAAATGTCTCGTAAGGCCGTGGAGTGAGCAAGCATGCTCCCCTTTTTTCATATTGTATACACGAATATTCTGGGGAAAGTTTTATGTCAGTCCTATTGATCTGATTTCAGAGACGTCTTACTTTCATTCACGACTGGTTAACAACAGCAAAAAACCCTGTACTTCCAAAGTACTTTCCCATCTATGATCTCATTTGATCCACTTAACAAGTGTGTGAGGGAAATGTTATGATTTTCTCCGTTTTACAAATGGGAAACTGAAGCTTAGAGAGTTTGAAGGAACTTGCCCTAGGTCAGAAAACCAAATAATAAGTGACAAAGCTCTGATGTACTTACGCCATGTCATGCCACCTCTTGAAACCTAAAGGCGCACCTTTGTCCCTGGTAAACTCTTACTTTTCCTTCACTTGAGACCCAGATGAAACAGTCTTCTATGTGAAGCTAAAAATGTTTGTTGGATGAATAAGTGAGTTAGTGAGTGGGTGAATGAATGGGTGTGCGATTTAACTTGATAAAGGTTATGGAATAAGTTAGTGGTAAAGACCTTCCAAATGTCCTTTTCTTTTCGATTTGTCCCATAGATTGTCACTGCTTCAGCAATCTTGAAGTACTTATAGATTCCTGTATTCATTTTCCATTGAATGGTGCCATGACAAAGTGCCACAAAATTAGTGGTTGAAAACCTTGAAACACAGATTTATTTATTATCTTATAGTTTTATAGGTCAGAAGTTCAGGACAGGTCTCATTGGGTAAAACCAAGGTGTTGACAAGGCTGTCTTCCTTCCTGGATATTCTAGGGGAGAATCTGTTTCCTTGCCTTTTCTACTTTCTAGAAGCACCTGCATTCTGTGGCTCATGGTTCCCTTCCTTCATCTGTAGAGCTGGCAGTTGTGGGTCGAATTCTTACACTTACCTCTCCAACATAAGCCTTCTGTCTCTTCTACTTTTAAAGACCCATGTGAGTATACTGGGCCCACTTAGATAATTAAGGCTAATCTCCCCATCTCAGGGTCCTTAACATTAATCTCATCAAAGTCCCATTTTCCATGTGAGGTAATATATTCACAGGTTCTGAGGATTAGGGCATGGATATCCTTGGGAATCATTATTTTTCTTACCACAGCCCTTAAGTTATGCCATGCTATTTCAGGTTCTATGTTCTCGTTCACTGTACTTCTCATGTGAGTCCTCTCTTCTTGAGTCATTGTCGAGACTCAAGACAAGAATTACCTCTTTTCGTGGTGTTCCCCTTTGCCAGCTGAATTGACTCCTCCTCGTTTTGACCCCCCTGGGTTTCCCCTTCAATACTGTCTTAGGACCCTGGATCTGCCTGTAATACTTTCGTATTTTGTTTTTAGGTGTCTTCTCCTAGGCTTAGACCTACCTAGAGCTCCTTGAGTACAGGATTGTCTTATTCAACATTCTATCCTAGGGTCTAGCACAAGACCTGGTATATACTTGATATTCAGTAATGTTTGCCAAATGAGCAAAAAGACTGCTTCCTGCAGGGAATTCGTCTTAACAGTGTGTTGGGAGGCAGAAACCCCCTACCCTTAAACCTAGGGGACTGGACTTAGATCATAAGACCAGCCAGGGGCACTGCTTGCTTTAAAACATAAACTTCATGGAGCACATAATGACTTTGCAGATCATTAACTTCCTTGATGTAGCTACTGACCAACTTGTGACCTTGGGGTAAGGTCACAGAGCCTCATATTTTTTCATCTCAGTCAGGAGGAGGTAGGACTGTATCATTACCAGAGACAAGAGTATAGGATTAAGGCGTGAGCTCTGGAGCCACTTTGCCTACATTTGAAACCTGGTCCTGCTTCTTACTTGTAGTGTCCCACAAGTCACTTAATTTCTAGTTCCTTAGGTTCTTTACCTGTAAAATGGTGAATCCTAACAGCACCTACCTCATAGTGTTGTTCCAACGCTTAAGTGAGTTAAGGTAGGTAAAGCATTTAGCACAGTGACTAACTGTCATCATTGTTACCATGAAATTCCCTTTATGATCTAAAATTTGTTATTTTGTCTTTTTTTTTTTTTTTGTCCTAGAAGAGGATTTCCTAGACCCCCTCTCTTCTCTTTTCCTGCCCCGGACCAACTGCCTTTCCTGCTGTCACCCTCTTGGTGACAAATCTTGGATCTTCCTGGGCTCCCTTACAGTGCTACCCTTCCCAGAAGGGCTTGGCTGGTGTTGGCAGTAACTCCTGACCAGTCTGCGTGGGGTTCCTATGGGGCATCTGTGAGGTATACTGCCTCCTACAGGCCAGAAGCAGTGACCCCACTGGCCTGGCCTGAGAGTCAAAGCCTTTTGCCCTTTGGCCACCTCTTAAGACCTGTGCTCTTCTGATTTGGGAATATCCAGAAGGTGAACTACATTATATCAAACACTCCCCATGTGCCAGTCCCTAATACAGAGAAGTACAGGGTATAAGCGGCTAAGTGTGTAGGCTCTGGAGTCAGGCTGTGTGTGTTCACATCCTGGCTTATACACTTACTGGTTGTGAGGCCTTGGGCAAGTTACTTTGCTGAGCTTCCTTTTCTCATGTGGAAAAGGAGATAGAATAGTTTTTAGTTTGTTGTTCAGTTATAAAAATGAAATAACTACATAATGAGGATAATTCATATACAATCTGGAGTAGGAAGAATTCTTAACAATGAGTAAGAATTAGAAACCTTTTCATTTTCCCAGAGCCTTTGGATTCCATTCTTTATAGTATAGTTCCATTATTTTGTTTGCAGTTGTGTGAATTTCCCAATCAACTGCATCCATATTCAAATGTTAGTACAAAAGCAATTTGAAAGCCAAATGTAAGTGGTTTTTATTTAACTGTTTGATTCAGTTCAGCAAACACTTATTGTGCTAGTCACTATGCCAAGAGCTGGCAGTATAATTTGGAGTGACGTATGGGGTCCTGCCCTCAAGATGTTTACAGTTTAGAGGGGAAGGTGGGTATTTAAACCTTGTAGACAGAGGGAACTGTGAGCTAAGGCACAGAAATGTAAGAAGGCCAGACAGCCTGACCCAAAACAAGGACATGCAAGTTGCTCTCCTTAGCCAGAACTTAGCTCATGGAGGCAAAGGGGTAGGAGGGCTGGCAGGGAGGAAAGAGGGCAAAAAGGTGAGAGGTAAGGCCGGGGAAATTCCAAGTCATCGAGAGCTTGGATGTTATACTTAGGAATTAATTTGAGAGCAGTGAGGAGAGCCATTTAAGGACTTTTGGTAAGGGAGTAATGAGATCACATTGTGTTTGTAAAAGGTTATTTTGACTTCAGTAATGAGATTGAGTTGGAGAAGACCAAACTGGGGACAGAGATTGGTTAGTACATTTTTGCAGTAGACCTGTGGAGAGGTGATGAGGACCTGGATTAAGGTAGCAGTGAGGAAGAAAAGGGAAAGATACAAAAAATGTTAAGGAGCCCAAAATGATGGGTGAGTGGTGGTGCTATTGTATGACAAGTACATGAGGGACAAGTACAGGACACTGAGGGGGGATAATAGTGAGTTCCATTCTCCATTTAGAAATGTTGAGTTAGAGGTACTTGCAAAATAAACAAGTGGAGGTGTCCAGTAGGAGACTGGTGTCAGTGGGAGCCTTTGGGCTAATACTTGGGAGTCATCTGCTTGCAGATGGTAGTTGGACCACAGGAGTGGGTAACATTCCTCAGGGAGAGCAGGTGGAGAAAGAAGAAAAGAGACCAAGGACAACGCCCCAGCTTGGGTTCACTGATAATTAAAGTTTGGGTAAGGCATATGCAGCCGGCAGAAGAGAGAGAAAGAACAGTAACAGGTGGTGTCTCAAAAAGTGGTGGAAGAGAATATTTCAGAAGACAGAAAACAATATCAGAGGCCACAGAGGCATCAAGTTACATCAGGATGGAGCAGGTCCATTGGATTTGACAAGCAGAGGGACTCTGTTTGAGGGACTTCGGCATCTTCATTGCTCACATATAAAGCCTGATCAACAGTGTCTTTCTTGGAGAGAGAAAGGGATAAGAAGGGGGACACATGAAGAGAAGGATCTGTGTTCCAAAGAAACCGGAATGCACCTCTAGTACAACACAACCATGCCGTTAGGATTGCTTACAGGCTGAGCCAACCCATGAGACTGAGCTGAACTGCACAGATGCATTCAGTCGTACGACTCAGAGGAGACCCCAGTTAATAATTTCATTATAAATTCTTTAGACTTTTTCCCTGCATATAAACAAATATGTGTGCTTATATGTATACACAAATATAATTTTAAAAGTAAATATTGGCTCATGCTGTGCGTGCTCTTCTGAGAACCTGAGTAAAGTAATCATCTTTCCATGTTACTACATGTAGAGCTATTCCAGTCTTTAATGGCTGCAAAGTATTCGTTGTTCAAGTGGACTATAATTTATTTAACAAATTGGACCCTGAATGATGAACTTCTCATTGTTTCTAGCTTTTCACTATCACAGTACCTATAAGGGTATTTTTGCACACGTATCATCTTTGTACACTTTGGCAGAGCGAGTGTAGGTTAAACTCCAAGGACTGTGTCTTACTTGTTTCTCTTTGTGCTAATCTTTCTATTTTACAACGTTGTACATTTTCCCCTTTCGTTCACATTTTCTCATGTATTTTAGTAAAAATACCTTCTTTATATGGGTGTTTCATTCCACCAACATTTACTGGACACCCACTCTGCCAACCCCTACCTTCTGCCACTGTGTTCTCTGCTGGAGAGACAAAGATGAACATGTCACAGCTCTTGCCCTGAAGCTGTCTTTGGTGGGCAAGAGAGATAGCTGATCAGATGATTACAACTTACTGTGACAATTATTGTGAACAGAAGCACAAGGTGCTAAGGAAGCACAGGGGAGGAGAGGCACCAACCAAGACTGGGGGGTGTTAGGAAGACTTCCTGGAGTAGGGGACTCCTAAACTGAGTCTTAAAGGCAGAAGGGAAGTTAACCAGATAGAGGGAAGCAAGAGTATTCCAGGCAGACTGAATGTTCATTGGAAAGTAGGTGGGAGGAGACAGATTGTGAAAGGACTTGTGTGACAAGATATGAGTTTGGATACAGGATTGAAAGCTGTACGTGGAGGAGTAAAATGGTCAGATTTATGTTTTAGAAAAAATATCCTGAAAACAGAAAACAGTTAGGTTTTGGGGTGCCTGGGTGGCTTAGTTGGCTAAACGTCCAACTCTTGATTTCAGCTCAGATCATGATCATGAGTTCATGAGTTCGAGCCCCACATCGGGCTCTGCTGAACCTGCCTGGGATTCTCTGTGCCCCTTGCCTGCTCGCTCTCTCTCCCTCTCTCTCTCTCTCTCTCTCAAAATTAAATAAATACACATAAAAGAAAGAATAGTTAGGTTTTAAAAAGGCCACTCTGGCTGCAGTGTGGGAGATGCCATTAAGGGGTTTGAAACCTAGGCAGAGAAGCCAGTTGGGGCTGTTGGAATCAGAGATGACATGCCCGAAGACAGGGTACCCCACTCTTGTTAATCTTTTGCTAAGTGGTTTATGGTTGTACTTATTTAAGCAGAATCTCTCCCTAATGTATTCAGACTAGCTATTGCAGATGTAAGAAAGCAATTGATTTTTTTAAATATAGCTAATATTTGTCTACTTTTTAAGTGTTTAAAATTTTTTTTATCATTTATTTATTTTGAGAGTGAGTGTGGATGGGGGAGGGGCAGAGACAGAGACAGAGAGAGAGAGAGAGAGAGAGAATCCCAAGCAGCACACAGAGCCTGACACAGAGCTTGAACCCATGAAACCATGAGATCGTGACCTGAGTTGAAGTTGGATGCTCAATCAACCAAGCCACTCAGGTGCCCCTCTACTTTTTGTTTTTATTTTTTATTAAAAAAAATTTTTTTTTAATGTTTATTATTGAGAGACAGAGAGACACAGAGTGTGAGCAGGGGAGGGGTAGAGAGAGGGGGAGACACAGAATCTGAAGTAGGCTCCAGGCTCTGAGCTGTCAGCACAGAGCCCGACGCGGTGCTTGAACTCATGATCTGTGAGATCATGACCTGAGCCGAAGTCAGTCGCCCAACCAACTGAGCCAGCCAGGTGCCCCTACTTTTTAAGTTTTTAAATCTAAGTGTTTAGTTGATTTCTTTGCTTTTCAGTGTAATTATTTTTGAGTACTTTTGCATATTGATATATTTTTGATCCTTTCCCTCTTTTTCCATTTTTATTATGCACATCTCAAACATACATAAAAATAAAGAAAATCATAGAACACACCCCCATATGCCCTTCGCCCAGATTCAGTAACTATCAGGATTTGGTCCTGGGGCACCTGGGTGGCTCAGTCGGTTAAGTGTCCAACTCTTGGTTTTGGCTCAGGTCATGAGCTCATGGTTTTGTGAGTTTGAGCCCCGCCTTGGGCAGTTTTGCTGGCAGCGTGGAGCCTGCTTGGGATTCTCCCTCTCGCTCTCTCTCTCTGCCCCTCCCCCACTTGCACTGTCTCTGTCTCTCTCAAAATAAACAAATTAAAAAAAAATTTTTTTTAAAGATATGGTCCCACTTACTTCATCTTTCCTTTTTTCATGGTTTTGTGCTGTTGCTGAAGTATTTTAAAGCAGAATCCCAGACCTCTTATTATTTCAGCTCTATAGACTTCAGTACGCATCTCTGAAAATTTCCTATATTTTTTGGATACAAATTTTCTTTTTTTAATTTTTTTAAAATTTATTTTGAGGGGCGCCTGGGTGGCGCAGTCGGTTAAGCGTCCGACTTCAGCCAGGTCACGATCTCGCGGTCCGTGAGTTCGAGCCCCGCGTCAGGCTCTGGGCTGATGGCTCAGAGCCTGGAGCCTGTTTCCGATTCTGTGTCTCCCTCTCTCTCTGCCCCTCCCCCGTTCATACTCTGTCTCTCTCTGTCCCAAAAATAAATAAACGTTAAAATTTATTTTGAGAGAGAGAAAGAGCAAGCAGAGGAGAGGGGCAGAGAGAGAGAGGAAGAGAGAATCCCTAGTAGGCTCTGCACCGTTAGCACAGAGCCCAGTGTGGGACTTGAACTCACAAACCATGAGATCATGACCTGAGCCAAAATCAAGAGTCGAAAGCTTAACTGACTGAGCCACCCAAGCACCCCAGATACAGATATTTTCTTACATAACCACAGTGCCATTATCATTCTTAACAAATAGTAATTTCTTGGTATAATTTAATATCTAGTGTATATTCATATTCCTTGCGTATCTCAAAATCTCTTTTAATAGTTGGTTGATTTGTTGCAGTCGGGATTGGAATCACACATTGCATTTGGTAGTTTGAACTCAAAAGACTCTTAATCTATAGCAGTCCATAACGTTATCCCCTTTAAAAAAAAAAAAAAAAAAATCAACAAATGAATAAGCAGGAGCACCTGGCTGGCTCAGTCTTCGGGGCGTGTGACTCTTGATTGCAGGATCGTGAGTTCAAGCCCCACATTGGGTGTGGAGATTACTTAACAAATAAAATATTTAATAAAAAACAAACAAAAAACAGAATCAGACCTGTAAACACAGAGTATAAACTGATGGCTACCAGGGGAGGGGGGGAGTAGAGGATGGGCAAAATGGGTGAAGGGAAGTGGGAGATGCAGGCTTCCTGTTATGGAATGAATATGTTACAGGAATGAAAAACACAGCAGAAGGAATATAGTCAATGGGACTGTCATAGCGTTGTATGGTGAGCATAGCATAAGGTATAAACTTGTGGAATCTCTATGTTGTACACCTGAAACTAATGTAACATTGTGTGTCAACTACACTCAAATAAAAACTTAATTATAACACAAAATAAAAATGCCATTGACTATTGAGGAAATCAGGTCTGTGGTCCTGTAGAATGTCCCACATTCAGGATGTGTCTTTTTCCTCCTACTATAATTTAACTTATTCTGCTGCCTCTCATATTTTCTATTAGCCAGAGGTTAGCTTTGAATAACTAGTTGGATTCTGGTTCCTCCTTTCTTTGGGAGGAGGGTGCAAGACTACTCATAGGTAGGGCTGTGAAGTGCTACCTCTGTCCGATAGCCGCACTCTTCGGGGCACTAAGATTGATTAGTGGTTCAGGCATTGACAGCTCCTCCCTCCATTATAAATTTCCTCATCAGCCTTTCATCGAATGAGTTCATCCACTGATGCTTGTCACCTGAATGAATTATTTCATCATGGGCTATGAAATTTTTAAAAATTCTGTCAATCTTTTCACACTTCTTAGTTGAATAAAGAACATTCCCTCAATAACTAGGGCTATTTGGTTGTTCTGAAATATAATATGTACCAAAAAGACAAGACAAATGCTTAATTCATTTTCTTTTATTGCAATTTTTGAATTAAGGAGTTGGTACTTTAATTGTTCCATTTTAAGTATCTATTGATCATGCTTCTATTTTATGACTTATTGCATTGGCAAGTCTAGTGATCCTCCTGCCATGATTATCTGGTTATCTCAGCCTTTGAGAAATGGGTCTTCCTTTGCACAAGAGGCTTTACATCCTTAGGTATGTGAATGACTTTCTGCATGTCACACATCAGTCCCTCTAGTCCTGTAGTTTTCAGTAGAAAACAGAACAACCTTTCCTTTGGTTTCTCCTCTCTTGTTTCAGGTCACACTGTGAATAAGATGCGTCAGCACTCAGATTCAGAAGTGGCTTGTCTTGCTGGAGAAGTTTACACTGAGTGGAGAACTTTCATTGAAAAACATTTAGATAGACCTTCTATTGAAGTGCGAAGTGACCCCAAAACTGAGACATTCAGGAAAAATGCCCAGAAGTTACTCTCAGAAGCCTTGGAATTAGAGGTAATGTCTCCTGGTTGGAATGTGATTCTCTTAGGTAAATGAGCCTCACATTTTCGTAATGATCTTTCATAGTCTTAGTGCTTTGGCTTTATTCTACCTAGGCTTGCTTGCTTGCTTGCTTTCTTTCTTTCTTTCTTTCTTTCCTTTTTATTAAATATAATTTATTGTCTGATTGGTTTCCATACAACACCCAGGGCTCAAAAACCTCTCTGACCTCAGCCGCAGCAATTTCTTACTTGACACATTTCCAAAGGCAAGGGAATTAAAAGCAAAAATGAACTAGTGGGACCTCATGAAGATAAAAAGCTTCTGCACTGCAAAGGAAACATTGAACAAAACTAAAAGGCAACCGACGGAATGGGAAAAGATATTTGCAAATGACATGTCAGACAAAAGGCTAGTATCCAAAATCTATAAAGAACTCCCCAAACTCCACACCCAAAAAACAAATAATCCAGTGAAGAAATGGGCAGAAAACATGAATAGACACTTCTCTAAAGAAGACATCCAGATGGCCAACAGGCACATGAAAAGATGCTCAACGTCACTCCTCATCAGGGAAATACAAATCAAAACCACACTGAGATATCACCTCACGCCAGTCAGAGTGGCTAAAATGAACAAATCAGGAGACTATAGATGCTGGTGAGGATGTGGAGAAACGGGAACCCTCTTGCACTGTTGGTGGGAATGCAAACTGGTGCAGCCGCTCTGGAAAACAGTGTGGAGGTTCCTCAAAAAATTAAAAAAAAAAAAAAAAAAAAAAAAAATTAAAAATAGATCTACCCTATGACCCAGCAATAGCACTGCTAGGAATTTACTCAAGGGATACAGGAATGCTGATGCATAGGGGCACTTGTACCCCAATGTTGATAGCAGCACTCTCAACAATAGCCAAATTATGGAAAGAGCCTAAATGTCCATCAACTGATGAATGGATAAAGAAGTTGTGGTTTATATATACAATGGAATACTACTTGGCAATGACCAAGAGTGAAATATGGTCTTTTGTAGCAACGTGGATGGAACAGGAGAGTGTTATGCTAAGTGAAATATGTCATACAGAGAAAGACAGATACCTTACGTTTTCACTCTTATGTGGATCCTGAGAAACTTAACAGAAGACCGTGGGAGAGGGGAAGGAAAAAAAAAGTTAGGGAGGGAGCCAAACTATAAGAGACTCTTAAAAACTGAGAATAAACTGAGGGTTGATGGGGAGTGGGAGGGTGGGGAGGGTGGGTGATGGGCATTGAGGAGGGCACCTTTTGGGATGAGCACCGGGTGTTGTATGGAAACCAATTTGACAATAAATTTCATATTAAAAAAAAACCACCCGGTGCTCATCCCAACAGATGCCCTCCTCAGTGCCCATCACCCACTTTCCCCTCAGCCCCACCCCCCAACTCTACCTGGGCTTTCTTTAAGGATTCTGAATTTGTAAGCATTCTGGGAGATAGTATTGCAGAAAGACTAGCAAGACCTGGATTAAAACCCTGGCTCTATTAGGAACTGGCTGTGTCACTGTAGGCAAATCCCTTAACGCTTCTGAGACTTGACTTTTTTATCTGTAAAATGAGTATTATAATTCCTATCACCTATAATTATTGGAAAGATGAAACACTTACACAAAGGAATAGTATATATAGTATGTGATGATTAGAAGTCACTTAACGAGTATTGGTTCCTTCCTACTTAAAATTCTTCCCCTTCCCACTGAAGCAAAAATTCTGGTATGGACTCTGCTATGGACTATCAGTCTATTGAAAAGACACTACTCCCCCTTTTTTAAAATGTCAGCACTCATACCTTTAGTTCCAAGGCATATAATCAGTTGGCAAGACATAATCTCTATTGTTTCCATAGCTGACAGTTCAAATGTTAGTAGTTTGAGGTACACCTGGTAGAAGGAGTTTTGCTCATAATCATCAAAAACAAATCTTATAGATCAATTAATATTTTTGAAAAATCAGATGTAACATCCATATTTTTTCCTATTCTTAAGATATCCCTATTAAAATATACTTAAAGAATAATTTGAGAGGCACCTGGGTGGCTCAGTCCATTGAGCATCCAGCTCTGGATTTAGGCTTGGGTCATGATCTCACAGTCACGGCATTGAGCCCTGCATTGGGCTCTGCCTGCTTGCGACTCTCTCTCTCTCTCTCCCTCTCCCTCTCCCTCTCCCTCTCCCTCTCCCTCTCCCTCTCCCCCTCCCCCTCCCTCTCCCCCTTTCTGCCCTTCTCCTGCTGGCATGTGTGCGCACTCACACTCTCTCAAAAATAAATAAGAATAATTTAATATTATTAACAAAAGAAACAATTTCAAAAGTCTGATTTAAACGCTAGGTCTGCATTCTCTGGGAAAATATTTTAACCTTTCTATCTCAATTATACATCTACAAAAGAAAGGTAAATGGACTTGTGGTATGTTACTTTTTAAAAATAGAGTTTTGGGCTTTTTAATACAAACTTATGATAGAAAATGAGAAAATGCAGAAAGGAAAAATAAAATCACCATTGAACTACCATCAGACATAATCTTATTGACATTTTGGTGCATTTCCTGTTTGGTAAATTATTATAGCTCTTTAAATGAATATTGGGCAAGTTAATGATTATACCATATTTATTAAGAGCCAATCATACGCTAAATGTTCCATATGATGCTTTTATTGATTATTTAAATAACCGCCGAAAACTGATGATTATTTACATTTGCATTTTACTTTTAACCTTGATCAATATCAGTGTCATTTTATATATCCTTTTCTATATATCTTTATTTTTTCATGTTTATAATTTTTAATGTCTATTTGATAGCTTAGTGAATTAATATGCTGTAAGTTTGCTTAAGTTCTTCTAAACGAAGTTTTAATATGACTATTAAACCCTTGAAGGAAGAAAAAAATACGAAGACTGTAAGTCTAATTTTCCAGAGTATCGATTAGCCAACAAGGTTTGCTATTTAATATTTTACATAAAGTTTATTTTTTAAATAAGCCAAAATTATTGCAGGAACATAGAGTGTGGGTATATAATATGTAGTTAATGTGGTGGTAAATACCAGTTCCCTGTGGTATCTTTTTAAGTAAATGATAATAACGAAGCTATGCTTGTAAGGATTAATGAGCAGTTTGCCTGCTATATTAAACTCCATAATAATTATCCTTTTAGTTTATCCATTAATTATCCTTTAAATGGCACATCAAATGGTAAGCACTCAAGTGTTACAAAGCAAAGTTAAAAAAGTGATACATTCGTTAGTGCTTCCCAATGTAATTGGAAAAAATATCAGATTAAGCATAGCTGAATGGTTTTGCTCCCAAAGAATAAATTTTTAAAATTAAAAATGTGCATCTTACCATCTTCCTTGGGCAAAAAAAATCAATCTGTTTTCCTTGCATAATAAACAGCATTTGATAGTATTTTTATCAGTTTGGTATGTCAGAAGATATAAATATAAGCACTTTTATATAAGGTTAACTTCTAGCACCTATCATCATCTGAAATATTTCCATATTAGGGTGAATCAATGAACCATCTAATCCAGTATCTGGTCTTTGACAGTAACCAATGTTGAGTGCATTCAAATCAGACATCAGATCTCCATAAATGTACT